>NC_139349.1:74538103-74972603 GCF_055883805.1 Amblyomma maculatum | reverse complement strand
AGCCACATACTGTGACATTGGGAAAGTAGCGACGTGTACTTAAAAAGAAAAGAAAAGGTAATGCTCTTGATTGTCTTGTCTGATAATAAGTCTCTAAAAGAAAGAAATCAGGAGGAAATTATTACTGTTATACCATACCATACCATACCATACCATACCATACCATACCATACCATACCATACCATACCATACCATACCATACCATACCATACCATACCACACCATACCATATCATACCATACCATAGTGCGTCAATTAAACTTTAACATACCATACCGGCAGTACTTTGGAGTACAGTACTGTACCAAACCATGTCTTCATGTTATACTATAAATACCGTACAGTTCCATATCAAGTCGAATGTATGACACAATTGTTGGTACAAATATGGTTAGTTTGGTTGGTTGGGTTTTACGTCCCGAATCGACTCAGGCTATGAGAGACGCCATAGTGCAGGGTTCCGGAAATTTAGACCACCTGGGGTTCTTTAACGTGCGCTGACATCGCAGAGCACACGGGCGCCTTGCTTTTAGCCTCCATCGAAAAGCGGCCGCTGCGGCCGGGATTCGATCCCGCGTCCTCGGGCACAGCAATCGAGTGCCCTAACCACTACGGCGGGGGTACAACTATGGAGGAACTTAACCGCCGCCTTTAGGTGTATGACTCGACAGCATTATGATGACGGATTCTCGGTTGCGGTCATTCACCGTTGCGACTCCCTTAAACCCGAATCCCTTAATTTCACTCATACTTATCAACGCATAGTTGTAAACTACTAAATTATGCTCAACAGCAACCTAGGTAGATATAAAGCTCGCTTTTATCCTGCCCTAATTAATTTAAATAATTTACTGTGGCCTAATTAGGGTAGCACGTCTGACGCGGGCCCCTGCCGTGGTTAATTCTCATCACAGCTTCCAGTATGAAATCAGCTACCTGAGTAGGTAGGCCCTGTCAACTCGATGTGAACTGATATTGTGACGTCAGACAACTGACGTCACAATACAGGCCTACTAATCAGTGGCCGGGCACGTCATCTGTCTACTATCGCCTGCAGGAGATGTGCTCTTGATTTTTCGATCGCAATTACCGCCGACAACGCCGGACTTTCCGGACCACTGGACCTTTAAACACAGTCGCGTTATTATAAGCATCAGCATGTCCCGTGAGAGTATACAGAGCACGCGTTTAAACCTTCAGTACAATCGCATTCTGATTCTTGCGCATACCTGTAATTTCATACTTATGTATATCTTGGGCCCTGATTACGTTAAGCGAAGACGATCCTTTCATTAATTCATTTTCACGTAATATCTTGAAGTGCTGTAGCAAAGCGTTCTTTCTTTTTCGAGCACACCATGCCTCGTCTGCAGGTTTGGAGCGGGACATGACACGTCGCAGATGGTTTGAACTGTACTATATACCAACCAAGAAATGATTTTCGAAATCCCTTGACCCGTAATTAAGCTCGTTAGAGCCGTCAGTGTGCCCTATAAACTGTGCACTTGCTACACATGCAACAATTTGAGCAGGGTTCATTAATTGGCCTCGTCTTGGCCCACCAAAGCAAATGTATAGCTGCATAAAGGGGTCACGTATATGTTCCGTGATGAATTGTGTGAAGAGTCCGTCACTCCCTCGATTCTCAGCGGCTTATCCCACAGCGGCCTTGGAGTACTACAGCTGAATGCAAAGCGGCGGGCTCAGTTCACGGCCGTGAAGGCTGCATCGGGATTCAGACTATGCGAATAAGAATTTAGAGGTGATTATTTTGGTTGGTGCAAAGAAAATATGAAAGTGCACGCCTTTTGGTCTCCACTTATGCAGTAATGAGGAGTGCATGAAAACCAATTTAGCAGCTTTTAATTCATATTGTGCTTCAAGTACTTTTGGTCTCCACTTATGCAGTAATGAGGAGTGCATGAAAGCCTATTTAGCAGCTTTTAATTCATATTGTGCTTCAAGTACAGAGAACTGACTGCAGCTCTCCTTGCCCCAGAGGACATTGACAGCAAGCCCCAGCCCTTTCTTCTTCAGCAAAACTGCCCAGAGCAGTACGAATTAAAAAACAAATGTGAGTAAAAGAGATTAGTTTTGAAAGAGAGTTGCTTTAATGTAATGAGTGACTGCTGCTAACACTCCGACATAAGGCGACTGTATAAGAACCTATAAAAAATCGACATGAAGGATTGTTCGTGTACTGTGTGATGTCAGTAGTGGTCGAAAGGTAACGCGTCCTATTCGCGGCTCAAAAGGGCAGATGCCAATTTTTTTGTTTGTTTTTTCGGGGTATTGCTGTCACACTTACATATATATTGTTACGGAGGTAGATGGAGCCGCGTCGGTTGTCATCGTGACGGTTCCGAGGTGACGGCCACTGCGGAGATCCAGCGTCAGATTGTGTCGAACCCGCGACCTCCACCAAGATGTTACGGGGATGCACTTAATGTAACAGCACTGCGATGGGCTGAACTCGACGCTGAGACTTCAGTAGCCGTGCAGTGTCCACTCTGTGAGCGTCCTCCTCTTTCTCAACGCTTTGTCGTCGTCGTCTTCGTCAGTGAGCACATCACTTTGGTACCGCGTTTCCAGGTAACAATATGGTAGACATCAGCCAGACCGTGCGAACTGAGTGCTTTCGGCAACATGGTGCTCCTTGCTTCCTCATTTAAGTCCACACTTCGCTATGGTGCAGCAATAATTTGTTTGTAGGTGGCTGATAACACGTACGCTTAGGAATATTGGCGGAATAAGATCTATAAGCCCTGATATTGATCGGTTTATAGAGTTTACCATTCGAAAGGGACCCAGGCTATGAGAGACGCCGTAGTGGAGAGCTGCGGAAATTTCGACCACCTGGGGCTCTGTAACGTGCATACGAAGTAAACGTGTGCTTTGCTTTTCGTGAAGTGCGGCCGCCACACCCGGAACCGAATCCTCGGCACCAGAAGTCGTATGCATTACTCTATAATGATCACATACTTGCCCATTCTTTTTTTTCTCGAATCTTTAACGGCTGTTAAAAAAAAAAAAAAGACAGCGGTGTGCAAGATATCATTGACAATATGCGTGATGTTGCTTCTGCAGGGGTCTGAAGTTTGTATCATGTATTTGCGCTCATCAGGTACTCAGCGCGCAGCTCCTGAAGTAGCGTTAAGGAGGAAAAAGGAAGAAAAAAGAAATGTTGACACGAAAAGGTGACAGGAAAATCGAGTCCATAATATCGCGACTGGCCCGGCGCGCGCACGCAGAAGGATAAAAGGGAAACTGACGGCTCAGGACATGGACTCGATGAAAACGGGCGAATATATAGGCGCGTCGGGCTGAAAGAGAGGCATATGGACAGAGAAGACCAAAGTGAAATTCTATCACACTGTGTTTAACTGCATCAAAGTTCCCCCATTTCCTGCTCGTAACGAGTTGCGCCAGACGCACGCGGTGAGCGCGCATTTCGAACTTTGCGGACGGAACTCGAAGCGGAGAAGCACGCAAAACATAGAAGGAGAGAAATGGCAAGAATGAGAACATCCCGTATATCACATAAACTTACACGAAAACGAACGAGTTCGCGCACAAATACAGCTAATGGAAGGCGTCGAAGTCGATTGAGTGCGCTCACATGAGACAGCGCAACAATGTGCTTTTTTTTTGTAAGCTTGCCTTTTATTCCTTTCTGTCCGGCGCTCCACCTGACTTGCGCGTAGAGGCCCGCTTGAATGACGTTTTTGAGAAAAACGCCCTAATGGCCTGTCATTTAAAGCGGAACTTTTTGTATAATACCAAACGCCGCTCGCTTCGGGCGCAAGTGTATAGGTATATATAGGCTGCAAAGGGAAGGTAGGTATTTAGCGCCTGATGGCTGCTTCAGGCTAGAAAGATGCAAAGTTGACGTGCATGAGAAATTGTAACACAATGTAGGGCGATGTGGAAACAGGAGTGGCAACGCGCCACATGTTCGAATGTGATACGTTGCTGATGATTAAACTCGTTTGCTTATCGTAGCTAGATGATCGCCAGGAAAATCAAGTGTATCTATATAGAAAAGCGTTGTTCAGCAGTGTGAAGCTTAACTGTTAATCATGCGTAAATGCTTTCAAGAGCCGAACAAGGTGCATATTAACGAGATACTGAGAAGAGGAGAAGGAGGAGGATCAAACGTCTGGTTTACTGCTCTATACTGGGTTAGAAGGGACCAGAGAAAGACAGCACGGGGAAGAAAGGTGAGGAGGCACATTGGGGGTATATTATAGCGTGAGAGGAAAAAAAAGAAAAAAGAAAGGACTGCTGTCTAGAAAAGCTGAACGTTCGTTGAATCTTGCTTTCACAAAAGTTGACATCGCTGGCTCTATTTGGATGTCATCAGACGTCATCAGTAGTCACGTCGGCGTAGTTTTGTTAGGTACAGCAGAGCTGCCTTGCTTGATTTGTTAAAGAACGTCACGTTAGGCTCACAGCACCTTTTAGTGTCTGAAGAAAACTAAGCGATGCTATAAAGCGGCATGCATCTATAGTTTTTGACCTCCGGGGAACATGACTATCATTTTCCATTCTGGTTAAATGCAGATTCTATTTAGAAACTGGGTCTTAAGTGGAACATGTAATAAGTGGGACTGCTTTAGGCTACAGAAGTCAGTAAAAATACGGCTAACAACTTCATTATCCCATTATCACATACTTGTATGCATGGACATTCTCCAGGTTAAATTTTAAACATTACGTTCAGCGGCGTTCCATATAGGGCCTACTTAAATTAATATAAAGAGTTTGCAAAATAAAACCCCTGCCCCGCGGGCCTTCATAGCCACTATTGCAGCTTACTGTCCTCGTATCGTGTTTGCGCTGTTCTTTATCCTAATTATTAAGCTGCACGAATTGGGCAGGGTGGAACTCAATTACAACTCTATCGAAGCTTTTATTTTGACATTAAATTGGTCAAAAAAGTGTCGGCAACTAACCCTCCCGGCGTCCCTCATGTTCAGTCCATTGAAGCTGCTTATATGAAAAAAAAAGAAAAAAAAAAAGAAAGAAAAAGAAGAAAACAACAGTGCATACGCATACATTTCAGTAATACTGGGGAGCCGGAAAATACACCTGTGGACTGTGGTGCCCTTAAATAATGTTAGGAACCAAACAACTGAGAAACACGAAATGGGTTAAGTAAATCGAACAAAACTGCGATGACGAGAGGACTGTTCGCCACTGCTCATGTAAAGAATACGGATAGGAAAATAAATGCTCAGACTTTGAGTGCAGGAACCCTTTGTTAACACTTATGACAAAGTGGGCGATATCTTCGATTGCCGTACTCGACCCTTTTTCCAAATTTCAGAATCCTGTAGCGTTTACGAGGCTTTATATCTCTGCAGGGCGGTAAAATGCTCTTTTAAAGATCAAAATGAAGAATGCCGACAAGTTCGAAACATTATTTCTTGAGTACATAAAGCTGGACAAGTTGTTATGGATTCATACTTAAAGACATGACATTATTAAACGGAAGAACGAGAGACGACCCAAGTGCTGCCTACATATATCAACTGATCTTTTTTTTTTTTTTTTTTTTTTCAAGAAAGGTTAGCTATATAGGCGCCAGACCTGGCTCCTCTATAGCTAACCTTTCCCGAAAAAACAAACAAACAAAAGATTTCAGTTGATAGTAAGCAAACCTAGCTGGTACCTATACAGCTAACCTTTCTATTCATAGGCGCCAGCTAGCACCTATAAACCTAACCTTTCTCAAAATAAAATATTCAATTGATAGTCAGCGCTTGCGTGTCCCCCGTTCTTACAATTCGTCTTGTCTTTCGCACTGTTTAAGTATGCAATTCTTTTTTATCTTTACACCTGATTACAGCTTTAATTTAAAATTCAAAACATTAAAGCTTCGGGACCATGAAGAGGCTGATGCGTTGTAAACATTCGAAATCTTGTTTAAGATTTCATTCGCTTCATTTTCCCTCCCACTACGATATATGCTTATACCTCTATCGACCACAAAAAAAAAAAAAAAAAAAAAAGGCAGTGGCGTACACTATACGTGCTTTTGTTTTTTGTGCTTTGTGCATTGAAGTTAAAGATGCCTCGGTGCCAGCGTCCACGATAACGCAATAACGAGGCGTGAAATAATTGAATCACTCGCAGAGTGCCGCGTGTGCGCTAAACAGTGTCTTCGGACAACTAAATCTTGAGCCCAGTAAAATATCCCCATAAGGCTTCCATTATATATGGAGAAAACGAACTCGGCTCGTGATGTGTTGCCGGTTCCTCGAAGAACCGCCAGCTCCGATTCGCACTTTACTGGCGCGCAGATCTATAAAAGCGCAGGATTTATTCGAGGCCGGTGCCTGTGGTATGCATATAAGGTCACTTTTCTCATTCAAAATGGAACACACTTTTCGTTCAATTCTAGCGCAGCAAAATTCTCACAAAATGTATCAATGACAACTACTAATTAAATTCGAGGACTGAAGACGATCTTTTTATTTATAGACTCCAGCACATGATTCTTAATTATTGCAATAAGATATTATTGTTTAAAATGCGAACACCCAATTGATTAAAATGCCCATTTAAAGTGCATTTTGCCCTCAAAATTTTCATTGCATTGCTTACATTAGCCTCGTAAATTGCAGAGATCACTACCGTGTGAAGGTATTAGCGATAAATTACGAATTTGTTATGTCACAAGCGCGTCACTTTGAAAGTCAGACCACATACATATGTGCAGAATTCCTGAAAAAAAAAATTATGGTACGACTTTTATTGACGATTACCATAAAACGACACTTTTGAAGAGTTCATTTCTAATGCACAAAACTGCCCACGCGCCAAATACATATTAATGAAATCGGCCGTCGACTAAATATCTGAGCCAGAATCGCGTCTCATTCCAGGAACCCCTCGGTATGTCTAGTTTCAACCATTTAAATTTGTGTGCGGGATCCGACCGACCTTACACGAATTAATGATAGAATTCTAAAACAGCATGACGCAGAACTTCTACCGACATTACAGAGCGCTGCTGCAAGAGAATGCCTATAATTTTTCCTGGGAAGTACCCTACTTCAGCTGGGCTTAACGCTCATCTAAAGCTCAAGACAGTAATATCCTCGGCTTCATATCATGTATTTAAGTGAAGCCTTAACTAAAGAGAAAATTACAGCTGTTTTGTGTAGTTAATCAAATGCGATGTAAACGCGTACGTAGCACTGCTTGCTTACCCCTACCATAATTTCATAGGCGTTTTTACACAGGGGTTCAGCACTGTTGAACCCCGCTACCCTCTTCCTTTTCTATGTGGCAAGCAGAAATACCTAAAGAGTCACTGTGACCCACGTGACACAACTGGCGAGATAGATAGATAGATAGATAGATAGATAGATAGATAGATAGATAGATAGATAGATAGATAGATAGATAGATAGATAGATAGATAGATAGATAGATAGATAGATAGATAGATAGATAGATAGATAGATAGATAGATAGATAGATAGATAGATAGATAGATAGATAGATAGATAGATAGATAGATAGATAGATAGATAGATAGATAGATAGATAGATAGATAGATAGATAGATAGATAGATAGATAGATAGATAGATAGATAGATAGATAGATAGATAGATAGATAGATAGATAGATAGATAGATAGATAGATAGATAGATAGATAGATAGATAGATAGATAGATAGATAGATAGATAGATAGATAGATAGATAGATAGATAGATAGATAGATAGATAGATAGATAGATAGATAGATAGATAGATAGATAGATAGATAGATAGATAGATAGATAGATAGATAGATAGATAGATAGATAGATAGATAGATAGATAGATAGATAGATAGATAGATAGATAGATAGATAGATAGATAGATAGATAGATAGATAGATAGATAGATAGATAGATAGATAGATAGATAGATAGATTGATAGATAGATAGATAGATAGATAGATAGATAGATAGATAGATAGATAGATAGATAGATAGAGAGAGAGAGAGAGAGAGAGAGAGAGAGAGAGAGAGAGAGAGAGAGAGAGAGAGAGAGAGAGAGAGAGAGAGAGAGAGAAAGCAGACATTTTATCCGGACTACCACTTCGCTGAAGAAAGAAAAGGATGTTCGGGGTGGACTTGTTAAAAGCGCATCTGCAAGGCAGAGAATCTTCACCCCATGCAATGACACGCCATACGCTTCTGTATAGTTCATCAAATCCTGGACAGATTAGGAAGATTACGCAAACAGCGTTCCTTGTTTCAATCCCCCGGTTGGCCCTCGTGTTTGGTTCGGCACAGCAAGAATTATATAGGACTTTAAAATACACACGGAGAACTTTCTCGTTCAGCAAAGCCTTCGCTTTCCCGACAGACAAAAAGCGTTAATTGCACGGAGAGTACGCGTGAGAAAGCATCACCATGCAAACGTGCTTTGCTGCGCTGGTCTCGCTGAAGGCATGCTAGAAATTCAATCAACGCCATGGGTTTCATCGGTTCCGCGAGACCCAATGTGCCCACATGCAGGTCACGTCACGTGCCCAGCGGCCGGAGGGAGAATATCCGCTTCGGTCCGAGCTCGCCTCCTTTTCCTTTCGAGACTGGCAGCGTATGGTAGCGCGACCGGTAGCGGGAGGTGTACGTCATCCCTATCCTCACCTTGGAGTGTCGACGCCATCCGTACGCCGGCACCATCGGCCGAGAGCCCGCGGATTTCGCCGTGCGTAGCTGCGCCCCAGCCCTTCCTGCCCAGACCCGACCAGTCGCAACTAGCGCCGCCCCGCCATCAGCCCGGATCTGAAGAAAACTCGCACAGACCAACCGACCAGAGCCGAGACCAGACCAAAAGGCTTGAGGGACCCGAAGGACACGAACACGCAACACCCGCCCAAGCCGCTCAACGCGACCACGAGCCATCGGCCCCATGTATTCTTTGGCGGTGGATGGTTGAAAAGCTTCAGGGGAGGCGGATGATCCAATCATAAGTCATCGTAGTGGCAAGCAAATCATTCTGTGCTATCTTTCCTTCGACATCCTCACTGTCACGTCAGCATCGACTTCAACGAACCGATAGGGACGATCGTTTGGTGGCCACGGAAAATGTTGCGAAAAAGATCGGCAGTGGCGCGAGAGGAGCCCTCGGGCTATAAGTCAGCCATTAAAGCATCTTTCACCCTGTCGCCATGTTGTACCGTCTTCTCGCTTGTCGACACGTAACAATATATTCGGAACACTTCATGAAATAACTCAAAATGTTTTCCACATAAACAAAAACTACAAGCTTGATATTTGCTAATAGTATTAAACCTGTTTTAACCTAGTCCCGCAGAGCAACAAGGTGAGGAGAGCAGTGTGGAACTTTGCATTCTACATAGAGAAGCTGAAACGGGCCCATTCCACATAAAATATCAGAAACAGAGGTTTCAAATGGAACTTACCTGGAACCATAAAGGTCTGTGTGGAACCGAGATAAAGAGTGTAACAATTCGCCGCGTGAGAGAACAACATTGATCTCTCGCGGGTTGAATCATTACATTTTCTGAGTAAAGGCTCTGATAAGATCGTTCACCTGACTGCAAAGCTATAGTGTTCCGGATGGAAAAAAATCCTATATAGGGTGAACTTTTTAAGGGCACACTTTCCAAACGGATACATTTGCTTCTCTCAAACGTTCCTAACATGACGGACCTTTCTGACAGCCGGCCCCAACCATTCTGCTTTGCCTTTCTTCTGAGCGTATCCAGCGGTGGCTCAAGGATCAAACCAGAACTGACTGCACAAAGATCAAACAGCATTCGTTTTAGATTCTCCACTGCGAAGGCCAGCGATGCCATCAGGTAATAAAATGGCATTTTCTTATTTTTTAACTGCCTTTGCTTTGTGCCGAACGTAATGCGAAGGGCCCAGATACAAAATGCAATGAAAAACAATAAACAACACTAACACTATATACTATACTATACTATACTATACTATACTATACTATACTATACTATACTATACTATACTATACTATACTATACTATACTATACTATACTATACTATACCATACTATACTATACTATACTATACTATACTATACTATACTATACTATACTATACTATACTATACTATACTATACTATACTATACTATACTATACCATACCATACTTATACTATACTATACTATACTATACTATACTATACTATACTATACTATACTATACTATGCTTTACTATACTATACTATGCTATACTATACTATATTACTACAGTAACACTGTAGCAGTGCGCTACTCTACATTAACGCATTGTATGTGCTCCATTTCTAAGGGCGTGGGAAAATGCAGTGCAGAAGCCACGTGGCATGGCAGCGCCGGTACGCATTGCGATTTCCCCATACACGAATGGACGCGGGCAAGCCCTGAATGGCGTGCGAGATCTCTGACGCGTGGCTCTATTCCCGGCCGCCGTCTGGAGTAGAGTACAGTGAGTGCAGGCCGCCGACGGCTCGGCGCCGATTCAGCGCCCCGTGTCTCAGTCCCAGAATGGAAGGACGGATGGCTGCAACGGCATCGGCCAACGAACCCTTCCCGCATCGCCCAGGTCGAGCACAGAGTTCGCACCTCGCGAGCACAGCCGCGGTGTGAGCTCGAAGCGTGCCCGGCACTGTTTCCACGTTTCGCCAGAGCAATGTTGGGAGCCACGTGGTTGATCGATGTTCCCCCGAGGAAAGGGACTGCGACGGCCCGTAACGGCTGCAGCTTGCGAAAGAAGATTGATGACCGGTTTTCGCTCTATAGGCCAAAAGCGGGCGCCGTCACCGCACGGAGCATAGTTCGTGGGAATTAACCATCATCGTATGCGAAGCCCGGTGATTGCGTGAGACCTGTGCTCATGTTTCTAAACTGGGGAAGGTGCAAGGAATTGGACAGTAAAAAATAAAGAGAAAAAATGGTGACGTTACCCTGACAACTAATGACCGAATTGCGAACGGAAAAAGAAGCTCAAGTACAGCGAACGAGCTTCGAAAATAGCTACCGTGAGCAGTTAACCCTTGTAGTCATTTGCAACGCGTACGCCGCAGGGTAACGCACGCCACAGAATTTCGCGGCTTGCTCCATGTCGTAACATCATTCCCAAGTGTTCTCATAATGCTGCGCCGCTGTTGCTAAAGTGAGTGCTACCGCGTTTTTTTTTTTTTAATTTTATCCTTTCTGCAAGTGAAAGACCGGACCGACGTTCAAGTGGCGTGCCATTGAAAAGTGAATTCTCCTTTCTGCAGAATAACGTAACATGAGACCGGCACCAGACAAAGCCGCCTGTCTCTGTCTGTATTTTTTTTTTCTTTACGAAAGTTGCAGCGGAGCAAGTCCGGAGCCCAATTATTATGGTGCACAAAGGAGAAGTGAAATGTTTAAGAGGTGCCGCGTCCTTTGTTTGCGACAGGAATGAGCGTTGGCACACCCGTCCCACGGAGGCGGTTGGAAAATTTCAACGCCCACTCATTTTCGGTTTAGATAGGCATCGTTATGATAGAGCTTCGCTCTCTATATAGAGCTAAAGTAGTCGTGTTTCGCTTTAAAATCGCTTCACGAGACCGAATTTTGATATCAATCGTATAATGTGTGCTGGCAACTCATCTCTGGTGTGTCTTAAGAGTGAGTAGTGCTGTGTTTTATTTATTTCAAATGCTGCAGACCGCCTATTGTTGTAACAGGAGGAGCAGAGGCAATAATTTTACAAGAAATGACGAGATCTATAGATAGGAATAGGAGAGCAAACCAAACAAAAATATACAAAAACTCGTGAAACATGAAGCTGACGTTCGAATTCTTTTGCAATACTACCTGAATAAAATATGAGAAGGTAAATCACTTGACTCTGATACAGTTCTGCGGAAGAAGTTATTTCATTTAAAAAATTCTCCTTCACGGTACTTAGCTGATGGTCCCCCGCGATTTATTTTTATTTTCACGGACTTTTATTATATAGACGGGCAGCCGAAAAGTGATCGACGCACGCCCGCAAATTAACTGTCGTTGCCGTTGCTGGTACCTCGCTACCTTGAGAAATTCTTACGCCACCATGGTATTTATGGAGCCGAGAACTTGAAACACTCTGGAGATTTTATTTGCAGCACAGCTGTGAACAAGAATAAAGCTCTCTCTCTCTCTCTCTCATGTTCGTCATTCCCCACGATAATCTTCAACTTCATTTTACGCCCAAATGACTGGAGTATATATGATGGCAACTAATTGGCATTAAAGAGGTAATTTCATACCCGGTAACTGGGAGACCGAAGAAAATAGGATCACATTGTGACAGCTATAGTGTGCTTTTGAGGTTAAAGGCAATCGTATCATTGTAACTGCCCATTTTAGCGAGAGCGCGTTAAAGACATCGTGCTGTATTAAATTCGGCGTCGTCGTTGTCGGCGTTGTGGGCCAAAAATTACGGGTGGCGGCTTGTATTAGTGATTAAAAGAGCCTCAGAGTGCACGCACGTAAAGCTAATTCGCGATCGGAACCACTTGAGGGAGCCATTACCGCTGCTGCATCGTACCTTTAAATGCGGACTTGATGTGTCACTCAGAGTTTTCTTAATTTCCATTTATTACATCTTATTACTCCCCAAAACAATGTTCAGTTTAGTTTATACTCCATCACCAGTATTTACGCCGGAGTACTATGCCGTTCATAACTTGATATCAAGGAAGATTATGTTACAAACCTCGTTGCTGTCGTACGTTACCATAACCATGCGTGAAATTGCTATTATTGTGTCCGTATTAAATATGAATAATAATAATAAAAAAAACTAACCTACCAGGGGCCACATCGCCAGCTGGCACCAACTCGTACGCTTACGAAAGCTATGGAAAGAGCCAGACATCATGCAAACCGCTCAGCAAAATACTCGGGAATACACGCCCATTCCATATTTACAAATAAGGCCGGCGCAATTGTTCCGACAAATTACACTGGCCAGTCCTCTTGACGTCCCAGGAACATGCCACCATCTTCACCAGTTCACAGTCAAGGAAGGAATTTCTATCTTTGCTCTTCAAATCAGTTGAAGTACGACAGCACACCTCCTCCCAGAAGCTTAAATCATATGGGCTACGAGACACACCCACGTGGCAGGAAATGTGGCGACGTGGCTGCCGACGGCTGTCCACTCTGGCCAAGAATACGCTAAGAAGAGGGATTTGGGGAACCCAGGATGTACTCAAGTATACTGACATCCTCCTGCATTACAAACATGACGAAATAATATATTCTCCAACGTACCCGAAATTAGCTGCAGTAGAAGCAGTCACCCTTTTTCTACACAGGACATTGCCCACCAGTTACAGCTATGAATTTGTATTTTGTAAAATGCCACTCTACCACATATGGTGTTGGGTTGCAAAGGACCATTAACACCAAATAGTTTAAGGAAGAGCAGCGGGATGCTCAGCTGTCAGCCCCAGCCTGGATGGTTGTGGAGCCTATGTCTTGTCGACCGGACTCAGCAAATGGCTCGGGTATACGGCATCTTTGGATGAAGAGGCAGCCCACCGAGGGCAATGACTTCTCGCCTGCTCTGAATAAAAGTTTATCTCTCTCTATGCCTCTCTTGCCTGAAAAACAAACAAACAAAAACAAAAAAACACACATACACACAAAAAAAGTCCGGCAAATGTGGTTGCCTCATATCAGCCTCTTTGTTACACATGGCTGCAGAACCAAAGTGCATCCCTATTTAGAAGCACCGCTTGGGATCAATACAGCGGTTAGCGGCATTGACGGAAGAATGAACTCAGTTCGCATGAGGCAGTTATGTTCCTGTCAGGCCTATACAAGGCAAAGAAATATTGAAAGAAAAAAATATAATCCTCGTCGGCGTAGCCTGCCCTACTTTCTTAACGCCCAAAGGAAAGATAAGTGGCCGCAGTTTATAAGCGAATCAATAATATCGTTCTCTCTTTCTCGTTGAGATTTAGAGAGAACACTGAGGGCAACGCCCTCTCGCCATAAAGCGCCGCTCTTTCGAAAGGAAAGTTGCTGTTTTTTCTTTTTTATCTTTCAGAGATAAATCTATACGACTTTATAAGACCCGCCCATCGTGTAGAAGAAGAAAACAAAAATTCAATGGAGCATTTGCGGAACTTTTTCTCCACAAGGAAGTATAGTCCATATCGCTGTGGTATGCGCCTGAGCGTGCTTTCTGGGACCCCTTCTCAGCTGCATACAGTCCAGTTTAAGGCTTAATACTTGTTTTCGCCCCTTAAATACTATAGTATATCGGACATTGAGTGAGTAATTAGAGAGGTTTCATTGAGCGCAGACTTACTAACGTAGATGTATGCCGGTTTACCGCACACCTCCTGCGCACGCACACTATAGCATAATAGCGAGAAAGTGTGACCAAGGCGCACGCGCAGGAGGCGTCCGGTAAACCGCGGGATGCGTCTACGCTAGTAAGTCTCCGCTTTGCTAAAAGTATTTATTGTCGGTTGGTTATTTGCAGAGTGATTATTCAAAAGAATATGTAGTGTAATATTTGCCGTATAAATGTGAAGAGAAAAGCAGAAAATATTAACAAAAAAGAAGAAAATTCTCAACAAATCTGCCGGCAAGCAATGGAAGAATGCCCATTGAAGCTGCTAGAGATACCGTCTCTTTGCGAGAAAAATGATAAGGAACGTGTGATGAGGCGCCCAACGAGAAAAGCTTACTAACGACAGCCGAGCCGTCTGCGTCGGTATATAGAATACAACTAAGAGCATGGTATTTAGCCGTTGGATAAGAAGGCGGAGTGCAGTTTCTTGTTGCACACACGTTTCTTGGTCAACGCAACTTTCCTTCGTTGTGCATCAAGGTAAATTTTAGACTCACATGTTCGCTTAGGGAGAGGACACAATGACACAAAGAGGACACGGAGCTGCGTCAAGTAGTGATGGCGTATCTTGAGCAGTGTCGAGTCAGCTCAGTCTCAGAAGCACAGTCCCAATCCAGACAAATAGCACCGTGAGGTATGTTTATGCCACACCAGCATTATTTTTCAGAACGCAAGGCAAGGGAAGCAAAAAAATAAAAAGTGCAAGGACACAGCAAACGAATTCCCTGCATTCGTATTCTAGTTTCACATAGGTTCCCGAAAATAGATTCAGATCTTTACAAAAAGCTACATTATGATGCCTAGAATCACATCGCTCCAAAAATGTTCCCGCGGTAAGGGGAACATTAATCCAGCTGAAGGTCTGTGCGGAATACTGTCCCACATAATAGAGAGATTTAGCTTACCGTGATCCGCGATCCGCTACCGTGACTCTATACCGCACGTGGGCGGGGCGCTCAAGCCGATTGGTCCCGACGCGGCAGGTCTGTGTGCCGACATCCAGTATGTGGCGCCATCTATCGGCGTCAAGAGGGGTTCGGGCATGCGCAGTGGAACGCGCGGTGGCGGACCACGGTAGCGGATCGCGGTAAGCTAAAACTCTCTAATATGCGCGTCTAGAACGCCGTTCCGTCAGTAGTCGTATGTGGAACCACTTCCACCGCATCCATCCACAGAATCGCTGTCTTGTGTGAGCACCGCGCCAACAAACAGCACACTTCTGGAGTACTTGTACACACTGCTAGGCGGAAAGGTTTGCTGCACAATCTCGACGTTGGTTCCAACTTCCATGTCACCAATTAGCCAGCAGGTGTATACGGGATGGTCCGAGTAGGTCTGCGTACAGCGCGCAGCTTCTGAACACTTGCACGTTGGGCCTTACCGCCCGAGGCTAACGGCGAAAATGAGCTGAGAGCGATTTTTTTTTTTTTTTTTTAGTTTTCCTGACAAGAATAAACAGGAACGAAATGATCGCCAACGACAAGCGTTTTGTTGCCTCGCACAGCACTCTGCCACTTCAGTGAAAATATGGATCGAATCGATGGTACTACTGTGGTAGCCTGCCAGCTTCGGCCACTGCTAGAAATCACCAACATGGTTTTTACAAAACAAAACAGCACGACCAACCAACAAATCACAACCAACCTCTGCTTTCTTATCGGGACCTGGGCTCATTTTGCTTGTATAGTTTCTGTGCCCTTAACGCACTGGTGACTCAAGGGAAAACAACCTCAAACCCACTTGTTGCTCTTTTTTTACCTTCGAAGTAACATTCTTGTGTCGTCGAGTGAAATATGGCTGAAAACGTCAAGTGAAATCTGATTTGGCCAACGACACATAATTCTCGACCCTACATTCTCTGTAGACAATGCTTGCACGCGAGAACACAAACGCACTGCTCAAGCATACGCTCGAGACTGCTATAGCCTGGACGAAAAAACAAAAGTGGCTAGCCTGGCCTAACGAAGCTAAGCGACAACATGCCGCTTATTATGCAAGAGCTAAAAGTGCGCACAACGCAGACACGCATTGTGCTCTAGCGGCATGGAGCCAGCGTTTCCTTGGACTCGGCCTGTCAGCCGCGGCGGCCATCAGCGGCGCGGTCGGACACGGAGCGCGTCCGCCGCTAAGCTGGGCCCTGGGCCCTTCACGAGACGGGGTCTTCGACCCGGCAGCCCGCTGCGAGTTCGTCGGAATGCGCCGCCAGCAGTTCGTCTCGGCCGCCTATATTGAGCACTGCCGCCAGGAAGAAGTTCTCTAGGCGTCACCGCCCTGCAGAGCACCCACTGGGCGCCGAAGAGACGGACTTGCAAACGTCCAATCCAAACGAGACGAATATTTGGCGCAGCAACTCTTTGTCGGTGAGAGGATTGTATATATGTATACAAAGGGTGGGAGAAGGAGAAGCCGAAACAATCAAGACTACGCACTTCAACAATCTCCTCCCTCCCCCACCAAGCCTACATTCTCTCCCGCCACTTCGGCGTCGTTTAAAAAGTGACAGAAAGTATATAGTTACTCGCAGAAGTGGGAAAAGCTTCGCTGAGTGGCAGTAAGTGGCTCAGCGCCAAACAGTTCCAGGAATTCCAAGCATCCCACGTGGTTCCGGTCGTTAAAGTGTTACACATGCGTGTCTGGCTTCGACAGAGGTGCAAGGAAAAAGAAATAAATACGAGTGGTCTGTGGTAAAGACGTTGCTATGCATCAACTTTTCCGGGTCACGTGTCTGCGTGAGCCTTTTGAGCGAGATGTGATGAAGAGCGAGGTCTGTAAAGAATTGTTCGCAGTCAGCTGCTCTCTGTTTTTACTGAATACATTGTGTTTTCCTGCCATTGCAGCTTCGCTCTAGCGAACTGTTTTCGCTTCTAAGTTTACTTCGTGAAAATTTCTCTCTTATTGTTTTCGGTTGCCAGCTTACTAGGGCAGTGTTTTAACGTTCGCTTCTGTTTCCGGTGTGTTATGCAAAAATTAAAGAGCACTGCAGAGTCTGCAGTAAGACTAATGCGAAAGCACGGATGCTGCTGTTGGTTGCTTGTGGTTGCTTCTAGCTGCTTAATTCACTTCTTGTTTACCCATCTTAGTCTTTGGTACTTTTAATTTGCACGCCAATCCCTTCCTACGACATGTTTCGGCTCTACTTCTGGTTGCGTGAAGTCACATCCTTGACGTTACATTATTTCACTTCTTGTTTGCCCATTTCAGCCCTCGGCACTTTCAAATTGCGCACCAATCCCTTCCTATGCCCTTTTTCGGCTCTATCTTCCGGTTGCATGACGTAACATCCTTGATGTCACCTTAATTAAGTACTTTAGTCTTTGGTACTCTCAAATTGCGCGCCAATCCCTTCCAATGCCCTTTTTTGGCTCGACTTCAGGTGACTTGACGTCGCATCCTTGACGTCACCTTAACTGACTGATTTAATTAACTATTTTTAGTATTTGATACATTTAAATGTGGCGCCAAGCCATTGACTAATGAGACCATTTTCGTCTTTACTTTTACATTTTGCCTCTAATTAATTACATAAATAACATATCGGCCTAATTATTTTTTCGGACACAACATTACGTCACCCTCTATCGATTGAAACTACTCATTAACCTGTACCACTTCTCAATTACTCACAACTGCTGCGGACACGATTTCGCTAACGCGGTCTGCGGACGCGGTCTGCGGGCAGAAATCTGTAAACATAGCGAAGTAATGCTTTCGCATTCATAATGGTTCTCTTTCTGCAATGAGCAATGCTTCCTTTTCTAAATTTTCAATTCTAAAGGAACAGAAACAGCCGTGCTGGGTTTCGCTACACAAGATCGTGTACGTTCAAGACCCGTGTCCTGTAGAAGTAATGCACCGTGAGACGGATAGTGGCGACAGTGAGAATGATACTAACAAAGCAGAGTTTCTCATAGCGTGAGTCGCTTTTGGCCGTTAAACCCCATAAATCAAACCAAATCAGTAAAATAAAAACAATGAACCTTATAGGCTTAGATTGAAGCAAGAAAGCCACAGATTGAATCCCACAAATCAATACGGAAGTTGCATACATCTGATACACCGGTATGACATGCCCCGTTTTACAGTATCAGACATGATACTTCACTCATGAGCTGGGCCTGCTTTAGTGACATCCGCATGCTCCCCCCTATTTTAATGTACAGTAATCTTCTGAGGGGCAACAAAAGCTAGAGTTACAGTATAAACGAGTATATACTAGCGCGATGAATTTTGTTATAGCTCTGTTTTCTTTCCCAAATGCACACGTGATTTCGGCTGCCGGATACAGCCCCTGGAGAAGTGTGTAAGCATATAACAGGCGGCATATATTATTGTATATTTGTACTGCCCTCAAAGATGCTTTCACAGGTGCAGCGGAGCATCGCTTCTGGTTGGGGTAAACATTTTCCAGCAGACTGCTCAACAAGCGGAGACGGAACGGAAGGAATGTAGCTTCTTCTTCTTCTTCCCGTTTTTTTTTTTTTTTTTTTTCAGGTAAGTTTACTTTTGATGGGTGAAACACATGTTAAGAAGCAGTGCGTTGGTCGAATCTTGTGATCATCTCTAATTAGGATCGTATCGTTATCTTTTATGTTGCCTTTTACGACACATAAATGAGTAGGTGCGTTACAAGAAATGCTGTGCACCGGGCTACCGTTGGGAAGCACCATTTTGCTTTCCACTGATAATGAGACAGTTACTGCGCCTCCCCTTCCCTCAGAAAGAATTCATACATTTTATTTCATCCTTATGTAGACGTGTCTGAATTTTTATACGCATCATTCTGTTTGTTAATTTTTTATGGAGATGTTACGTAAAGACCCTTCATCCTCAAACTACTGCAAAGAGAAAGAAAACGATGCAATTATACAACGTTTCGTTGCAGCATCTTTTTGTAGCGAAAGCTACACTAGGCTTGTCAGCGGCGCATTTCGGGCAAGCGTCGCTAGTTGCTATCGCGCATGCGCTGTAACCATGGCAACTAGGTGATCCGAGCGACAGAAGAAGGGAAGGAGAAAAAGAAGGGAAGAGAGAAGAGGGTGGAGCAGAAGAAAAAGCCAGTCAAATGGAGCAAGAAGATTCGAAAGACCCCAAGAAGAAAGAGGGAAGAGAGAGAATAGGGAGGAGAAAAACAAGAAGCCGGTCAAATGGAGCAAGGATGTTCGAAAGACGTCAAGAACACGTGCCGAATCGCCGATCACACCACACGGTTTGCATCCAGTGCAGCGGCGACTATAGAACGTTCGAGTCGGACTTCGTGAACAATCCGTTTCGTAGTATTCGCTACGCATACCCAGGCTTAACCGAGTTGAGCCGCCATCAGTAATTTTTTTTTTTTTTTTTATCAACGAGGAGAAACAGTCATCCTGGGACGTTCGAATGTCTCGCAATAATTTCGATGAAACCTGATGAGCTTGAATATGTCGCTGCGGGTTTTCACACTTTTTTATTTATTCCTGTAGTCTATTATAAAAGGCAACAGGAAGTGGAAACCTGAAGGGCTGAAAAGTGACGCGAAAATGTTGTGCCGGTGTCCCATGAGTCTGTCGAAATTATGTAGTACAAGCCGCGTGTCGCAAGCTGTTGAAAAATCTTGTTGGGACGTGCATTGCGACCCATGGAGGCTGGCTAGGAAAGCGCAAGCAGCGCTTGTCGGGGCAGACGCGCGACATTTGCATTGCAGATGTTTCGCGGGGCTGGACTCGGCCCGTGCGGTCGGAAGTGCGACGTTATTTAGGGATCCCACAGAGTGCAGACAACGCGCTTGAAGTACTGTGCTCCTGACTTTTGAGCGCCCTGCAAATCAGTCGTACGCACTCAACTGACAAGGTTTATTTCCTTATTTAACATCTAGTTTTTATTACCCTATTTTGCTTTCACTTCAGGCATGCTATCAGCACAAGCCTGTGCTTCTGCCATGATGAAAGCTTTTAGATAAATGCATTAATGCAAATACATTTGTATGCACTGAAAGTAACCATAACGTATGCACAGGTACCTTATATGCATATCTCCATTTTTCTGTCTTTCTATGAATATTTAGCTGCAAAATGGGACCACTTGAAATTAGTTTTCTCGGCCAAGAGCACCCCATTATCACATATGTGAAATTCGAGCCCTGCTGGCTAGGTACATGCGACGGTAGTTGCTCAATAAATGCATCGAGCAATTACTTCAACAAGGTATCGATCACTCAGAGGGATGGTGAGGATAAAGGGAGTGGTCACCGATTAATTCAGCGGTAATTCTTGATGTTTCCCGATGATCATATCAGAAGCCGACTCGTTGACGAATATGGCACGTGACCAGTCCCCATTTACAGTTTTCAAAGGTGTTGCGCAGCAATATCAGCATCATGAAATCGGCGTAGCACTAATGATGTAGTCGGATGGTGGGACGGTGGCCACTTCGGTGCGTTTAGGGTTTCAAAAACTTTTCACGGTTTTGAAACAAAGCGATAGGAGAGGGGAAAAAGAGAGATGGGAGATAAAAAACAAATAGGGAGGGAAAGAAACGAGACTGCAGTCTACTCACTCTTCTTGCCTTTCCAAAATCTCCGCAGCGGCTGTAAGATGTCGATTCCGTTGAAATTCCAAAGCACCGTGGAGGCGGCGAACAGCACGAGGCACTTCTGGGAAACCATTGCGGACAGGTCGTTAGTCCGACTCTCGCTTCCTCAGATCACCGTGCACCGTCGTTGTCTTGGCGGCGGCTTCAGGCCGCTGACTTGGCCTCCGTCATGGCGATAAAGGCTGCTAAGAACAAAGTCCGTTGAAGCAGAGGTCGTTTTCAAAAGTGGCGTTGGTTCGTCGTCGTCGTCGCCGGTTCGTAGAACTGGACGCTGCAGAAATCCACACGTCGTCCAGAGATTAAAAAAAAAAGAAAGAAGGAAATGTTCCGTGTGAACAATGGCAAAGTAGACACGCCTTTTGTGAAGCGGTCTGACACTCGAGCAGTCGAGTGGAGTCGTCGTTGGTGTCTTCGTCGTCGTCGTCTTCGACTTAGCGTGAAGCGTGATTTCGGTAATGCGAAGAAAGTTCGATGAGCGAGCGAGTGTTCGATGATTCGTATGCGTGATTCGTGCGTTAGAAAAAACAAACAAACACGACTAGGAACGATCGGGTTAGTTTCGTTATCGCTTAAGAAGGTTATTCGATGATGAAAAACTATATAAAAGAAGGCTAAAGTATAGGGAAAAAAAATAGCGGCTCAAAGCGTCACTTTTCTCGACGCGAGGAGAAAACGCGTGGCGCGGTTTGAGCCCGTCCTGGCTCTCTGGGCGCGGGCCGCGGCTCCGTGCTGATCTTATATACCGGCAGAGCCGGGCCCAGGAGCGGGCTAAAAATGCCCCTTCCACATGCAGGTCGTCGACGTCGGACTCTGAAGCCGCGGGCGCCGACAGTAGTTTGGGCACTTCCTGTTTCGGGGTCTCTCTCCTCGCCGCGGCAACCCTTTCGCGCGGCATTTTCTTTTCGCTTAGTTTGCCTCGTCTGTCGTTCTCATCCCCGGTCTTCTGGCTGATATTTACAGTCAATGCGTCGACCCCTTTCGTTTCGAGTCTACCTCGCTGCCTTCATCCTTTAGTGCTTGCACTGCTGTCGGCACTTACCACTCTTGTGGTACAGTGTGGCTGTCGCGGGGTTTGGCGCCAACTGTTCTTCGATTTCTTTTGAAATGTTTTCACGCTTTGAAGTCGCATGTTCAGAGCGAGCCCGTTCTTGGTTGTTGCATTTTTGTGCATGTGTATGTACCCTTCTACACTAAGTCCGGGTTCGCGTTCAAGGATTTATGCTTTTCAGTACTTTAAATAGGCTCCCTGTTTATTTCTGTCGAGCCAACAAGGCTTACTCATGGTTTGAGCTTTTCGTCAGTAACATAAGATACGGAGCCATTGAAGCGTATATCCTATTTCACAACGTTTTTTTCTTGCACGATGGACTTCTGTATGGAAATGGAAGCCTTCTCATCGGCTGCTTGAACAAGGTTTCATCTGGTTCTCATGACTTCTCCAATTAAGGTTCATGTGTAGGCCAGTCAGGACATTATTTCGCAAGAATTTCTGCGAATTAGCCCTCTTGCATGTAATTTTATGTAATATTATGTAATTTTAAATGTAATTTTATCGATGCCACTGACACCTGCAACAAAAATGGAGCAACGAAATTTCATACCAACGAAAACTTTCGTTACTAACACTTACAAGCTGCTAGGAAATGTATTGAATATATACTGCCTTCAGCGGGGACAAGAAAAGTAAACAAACAAACGTCGCAGCGACAAAACAGTAGGCGGAGAAAACAGCCGCTTGACAAAACTGTTTAACGCAGTATACTGGGTTGCGATAAGGGACGTGTAAACTATGGGAGCGGCTTTTGTTTTCGGTTAGGTTGTACAGCAGAATACTTAAGAAAACACCTTTTCTGAGTCTTCGCCGCAAACCGTGCCGTCGAGGCCATATAGAAAAAAAAAAGAAGTAAAGCCTAACGACGGAGAGTAAACGAAGAAAGCATTTTCCTTTGTTGTGAAATCAAATTATTAGCGAGAGAGTACACATACGATTGTCAGGGACGAGAAAAATGAAACTGTTTTTGCCTTGCTGGTTGCCATAGCAGCTCGGACGCAAGCCGGAACGGCGACTGCCTCGAACCCCGATTTATACCGCGGTCGCCTCTGGAACGCTATTTGCTCCGTGCGGCATCACTAACGTACCTTCATGTGGCGCCAGAATACTCATTTTTCGTATAAAAAATTGGGACACAATCGTTCTATATACAGTGTCCGGGCATCATCCTGCTGGGTAAAGTTAGAAGCTACTTTGGGACAAGAATTCCGACCGCCGCGCGACTTATATACTGCTCGAATTGTACGGAGCGTAATAAATGCGTTTCAAAGGCTGTCACACTATGTGCCAGTATCTCAGTGCTAAAGCTGCTAAAGCGCCAAGCAAAAATATGCCAAGCAATGCCAAAAAACGCTTTCGAATGTCCTAACCGGTTTACGAGGAGGTAAACACGGGCTGTATCCTTTTTTTTTTCTTTTTTTTTCCCCCTTAAGACATCTACGAATTTGCAGTTGCAGTGTCTCTAGGCTCAATGTCTCCGGACGAACTGTGTTTTGTTTGTTTCCGCTAAAGGATTGACCAGTTTCGTGCGCTCCCTTTCCTGTTGCGTCAATATAGGTTGTGCATGCTACACAACATCGTTCAGCTGCTTTTTTGGTGAGCTGAAGTTGATTAGTGTTCCTTACCCATCGCAAAACTGCCCCCGAAAATCGTCTGATGACATGCGACGAGGACGGCTTGTAAACCAGATAGCGCTTTTATGTTCCTTTTCGCTTCCCATGTCACGTCCATTGCGACGCGTGGCAACTGATTTACAATCCTTTTGGAGAGAGCGCAGCAGTTCCTCTCAGCCAGTCGCAAAGATAAAGGAACCGGAGCCAGACTACGCGAGAGTGGAGACAACAAGCAAATGAAGAAGAGGGGAGAAAAGAAAGAAAGTGGGATGACTCAGACACAGAAAGGAACGCCTGAGCCACCACCCTTCCTCGCATGGGTCTCGTCTATTTCGGCCTCAAAGTACGACTGAAGAAGGCAGTCTGTGTTGACGCACAGGGTCGTGCTTTGCATGCAGCGAACGAGCAACTCGAGTAAGTTTTGTGGTTCGCTTCGACAGTTGCCACTCCCGACATTTTATTTTCTCTCCATTTATCTGTGTTCAACCCATTCGCTCAATCTTATACACCAGGTGTACGGTTTATTGGTGTCGGTTGTTGCTTTTTCGCTTATCATGCATAAATCGGCTGTTTAGTACTGAACGAAGTCTTCCGAGAACACCGCACATTGTTTTCTTTTATTGAGCGCGCCTGAATACTTGTTCCATCAGGATGGCGTCTACTACATGGCTGTACACCCAAGCTTCCTTCGCCAACGGTGGCATATGAGGAGCACAGTAATATTGTGCGCGTCATCCTGATTGGCCCGGCAGTAGCGTATCCAGAAATATTTTTCGGGCGGTGTTATACGCAGCCAGTAAAAGAAACAAAGAAAGACAGCCCGCACCCAAACAATACTTTTATCATTTTTTTTTATTTGATAAAGCCGAATGATTAGTCTCATTCACTGTGATATCTATATAAAAATGCGAGCGCACACAGGACTCCGAGAGCTTTATATGGTAAAGAATGTTTATTTTCTTAAAGCGGCTTGCGTATTGACTCGCCACTCCTGTTTTGTTCATTTCTCATGACACATGCTACCTGGAGTCCCATATCGTTGACGGAGACAGATGTGGAGGTTCCGGTAACCGTGTTGGAGAAGCTTGCATTACCTCTGCTGGGCTAACTGAGATCGCCGATACAGCATTAGGTAGTGGGAGTCGAATTATCGTTTTCCCTAAAGAAGTTGTCCAGAGTCAATTTGGGTTGTTTCTTTGGGCTCATTTCTAAAGCGCCAACGTAAACACACACACACACACACACACACACACACACACACACACACACACACACACACACACACACACACACACACACACACACACACACACACACACACACACACACACACACACACACACACACACACACACACACACACACACACACACACACACACACACACACACACACACACACACACACACACACACACACACACACACACACACACACACACACACACACACACACACACACACACACACACACACACACACACACACGCACACACACACGCACACGCGCGCACACACACACGCACACACACGCACACACATACATACACACACACGCACGCACACACACACACACGCACGCACACGCGCGTGCACACACACACACACACACACACACACACACACACACACACACACACACACACACACACACACACACACACACACACACACACACACACACACACACACACACACACACACACACACACACACACACACACACACACACACACACACACACACACACACGCGCGCTCGCTCGCGGTGTGCAAGAGATTGGAAATGTGCAATGAAAGCTGCAATTAAACCTCACCGTAGAAGGGAAATGGCTAAATTTAACAGAGTTAAGCTTTTAGCGAAGTGGCTGTGGATCCTGTGGTGATCTGAATGCTGAGCTAAGGGACAAAATGCTTTTATGATACCTTAGGCGCTGATCTGTAGGTGTTATTGCTGTCTGCGTCCTAACGCTCACGTACGCTAAATGCCAGCGTTTTGCGGTTAATTACACTGCTGCATCCGCCGTTTTAGTTAAGCGTTTGCAGATACGCAACTATAACTGCAGCTTAGTGGCGGAAGTTCGTTTTTAGAAAAGGAACAGTTTCTGTCAATAAACCGCAACTTTTCTTATTTTCGTTTTTACATTTTACTATATCGATTCGATGTGTTTATAGCATGGGCGAAAAAAAGGCCGAAAGAAAGGCGAGAGGGATATTGCGCTTAGAAAAATTCGGAGGTGTTCCTCAACCTCCTCTCCCGCACTTCGTCGGTCAACTCCATTACCAAGGACGTAATCTTCACTAAGTCTTTAAAGCTCTGAGTGCGCCGCTTTGTTTTATTTCAAAGTTCGCTGCTTGTTTAAAGAAATAACTAAAGGTTGCAAATTGAGTTAAAGATAGAAATAAAGGTCCACTGATCCGGTAGGGTTTGACATTTCGACATAACCAGGTAAGCAAGGCCCTCGTTAAACGCTCTGTTCAGGTCCGGAGCACTGACTAACGAAACCATAAAAAAAAAAGAAGGTTTTGCTATCCAGAGAGCGGTAGTAAATCTAGCGCAACTGACATTTACGCATGTAATCGCGGAGAGTGTACAACGCGATAATAGTACCTAATTTAAGCATCGTTGTTTTCCTACGCATACCTTTCTCTATTTCCACGCTTCAAGAAAAAATAACTAGACGCGCTCTGCATCTTAAGTCGACGCTCGTGCAGGTCCACTGAAACCGTTTTAAACGCAAGGTACTCGATCTTAAACTTATTTTGAGAGTTCCTGTTCGCCTTTCCCGGTTTATATATTCCCATTCAGTGAGGAACTACCTATCCTGTGATCGTATATATATATCAGTCGCGTGGTCTAAATTACGTTTTATTACCTGAAGGATATCGGACAACGCTGTCCATCTGATATCAACCGTCTAAAAATTCCGTGTAAAGCGATTTGCCGACATGTCCGCTCTACAATGGATATGATGTCGCGATAAGGAAGCCCCAGCTTCAGCAGGACATGTAATACCGGCAATCCGCTTTAGCGTGTCCTTTCATTGCCGTCGGCTAAAACACAAGCAGCAACGGTGCATCGTACCGCCCTCTCGTGTCTCAACGACTTCGTACCCCCCGAGTAAACAGCGTGTGCGTGTACACTGGCGAAATAGGGGGAATAGAGTGTGGGCGAGGGAAGACGGCGCAGCAGGGACGTTGCAGGCATTCAACGAAGCAGAAAAAAACAACAACAACAAAAAAACAACAGGCGAAGTGGAAGAGCGCGACGGAGACGCGAAGACGGCGAAGCAAGCAGACAGTGGCGGTGGAGGTGAGCGCGAGGATTCAGTGCAGGCAAACGTACCGGCGCCAGCGGAGGAACCTCGCAGCAACGACATCGGACGGAGAGGAAGCGCCCATTTATCGGCGTGTTTGACGCAATGATTGCGCGTCCACCCACGGCCTTACGTGACCAGCGTCGAGAACGAAGAACCGGCCCCTGGCTGCCGCTTTTACCCTCACGCGCGGACCGTGACGCGGGCCTCCAGGCGAAAAAGTGGTCGGCAGTGGGAGAACCTCTTCCCTTTGCTTCTTTCTAGCCAAACCCTGACGCTTTCTCGCTCTTTTTCCTCCTTTCACTCAGCTAAATACCTTGCTTGCCATTCCATCAGACCCACGTTTCCAGAGCACGCGCGCTGTTACTGTTTACTCATAGACGTCAAGAGGAGGTCACCAAAAAGTGTAGCCAGTACCACCTAGACAGGCAGAGAAAGTGTCTACTAGATGGCTTTGGTGTGGGCCAAGAAAATCTGCTCTTCATTGTGCTTCCACCACATCTCAAGTAAATGTTTCAATGCACGCGCTCTTTCTGTTTACTTACGGTCTGCTGTTTTTTTATATATATAGTATATGCTTGGCGGTAATCCACAGGAACCCAAACCACCGCTGCCTTTCACTCAATCTCAGACTCAAATTTCCAAATCACGATCGCTGTTTACACCTTACGGGGCATGTGAAGTTCAGCGAATAGTTCCTACCTCCAAAGTTCAATCACTAACTTTTAGAGCCCCGCACTGCCGCCCCTCCCCCTCAAATTCTCCTAGAGAGTGAGCGTGCGTGGGCACGCGGTTTTGCGTAGTCCACGGAAAATCCGCACGCTCATTTTTCTTTTTTTTTTCTTCCCCCCCCCCCCCCTCCCCCCCCTGCGATGCCCACTGCTCTCCTGGTGACGGAACTCCAGACGGAAGGCCCCTCTAGGTAACAGTAAGGAGGAACACGGGGAGGGAGTTAAGGAAAGGAAGTGGCAGGCAAGAGGTGGAAGTAGTAGTGCAGCCGACAGTCATAACTCGGGAGTCTTTTTGGAGGTGTAGGTCACACGATACGCCCCCCTTATATATACACTACGCCGCCGTAAGCAGGCTGCCGAGAGAAGGAGGAGGAAAGAAGGAGCCGTAATAAACCTTTGTATCGGGTCTGCGTTTATATAAGTATTTTCCATCTATCTCTCGCCGGGTCGTAAATCAGCCGGAGAGGATGGGGAGGGCGACTCTTGAAGTGCGTGACAGGAATCGTCGATATGGTCGCCGAGAAGCAAGGTATGTACTGTTGTGTATACGAGAAGCTCTCTGGCCTGCTCTGTATGGCAGCTCTGTGCCGGACTCTTTATTTCTTACGTGAACGCCGGTACGACCGCTCCGTAGTGCTTTCGACTCTCGCACAAAATAAAAGGCGCTGGAAAATCGAGACGTCGGAAATGGCCTGGACCGGGATACTCAAAATCACTTGACACACGAAATCGAATTCGCGGTGCGTCGCCCCATAAAGGCAGTTTTGTGTCAGCGGTTTAACAATAGAAAAAGCTATAAAGTGCTCTCGGTTTGGCTCCTTACGCGGAGCTGCTTATACTTTTTTTATTTTTTGGTGCATATATTTTTGCTCGGCGTCTGGGCTTCTTTTCGACATAGCGCGGTTAACATTGTGATTGGCGGACTGCCTACAGGAGCGACGATTAAGGGCCTCCGAACTGAACTGAACCTGAACGTAGGCCGCAGATATGGTGCAATGAACTGAGCGTTCAGTGCTGAAAGTGGAGTGAGAAAGGAAATAACACAAAGGTTAGCAAGATAAGGACGTCTGCTTTCGTAAACGTGGGAAGTGTGGTTGGGCGTGCGGGTCGTTAGTGTACTACGCAATTCGCCAACGCTAATTAAGTATCACCATGTCTTTCCCCTTAGGAATGCATCAAAAAATGAACGTAATATTCAAGAAAGCATGTAGGAGTTCGGGGACGCTTGGTCGAGCCGTTAGACTTTTCTCACTGCCTTTGCATTTGCGAACAGCCAGATAGGAACTGCATGCGCTTTCCCCAGAAGGCACTTGGGATTGCCCGTGTTTGGCTTGTTCTTCTGGCTATGTTGCTGGGAAAGATGTTTTCCACTCTTTTCAATTTAAACGTTTTGTGATATAAAACCGTATAGACTCATATCATTAAATTCGGTTCCACTTTTGCAGCCCAATTACAGGATTCGAGTGCAAAAAGAAAACCCCTTAGGCTTTATGATTTGTTCAGTTAAATGACGTATAGTACCTGCTTTTGCGGTCGGAAACCTCCAGGATGTGCGTCTGCCAAATTTTCCGTATATACAGACGCAATCTGAACCAACACCCGCCTTATTTCTTTAGCACACACGAGAACATTTAACTCTAGCTTTCACGTCATGTGCGACGTAAAACTGCTAGCCGAAGCTATGCTTTCAGGGTGCCGTTTGATTGTCTCTTAGGGTATTAAGGCGAAAGCCTTAATGCCTCATACTTGAGGCGTTCGGCGTCCTGTCCCACTATTGCTGTCAATCATCCTGACAGCCACAGTGGGCACGTGAGAAATGTATCTGAGTTCTCCTTGCCTAGCGTCATGCCAGCGCGGTTGCCAAGGCGACCGCCGCCACTTGTTAGTGGTAGATAGCCGCGACGCGGCGCTGCGGTGCTACGGCCCCGCGCTCGCCATTTTTGTGGTACACGCAGCAGATGACCTAGTGCATTCTGGTGACGCGGGTGTCGTGTTTCGAGCTGGCGCGGGTCTCGTGGTTGCAGCGCTTGGTTTGCGACTCGTGGTGGGGACGGTCACGGTCCCGCGGTAGCGCGTGGACTGCAAAACGTTTGGATTACTGCGCGTTGCAGCCGGTTGGAAAATGATTCATGATGGTGTTCTGCGTAGTTTACGACTGCACGAACCGGTCGCGAAACAGACGCAACGACGAAAATTTGCCGCAAGTCGGATTCTTCTCGATACCAAAACCAAGGCAGGGAGGGTGCTATATAGAAAACGGCAGTGCAGAAAGTTAGGTGGACGGATAAGGTTGAGAAGTTCGCAGGGGTCAAGTGGATGCAGCAAGCACAGGACCGGGTTAATTGGAGGAGTGTGGGAGAGGCCTTCGCACTGCAGTGGGTATAGTAAGGCTGATGATGATGATGACAAGACGACCGCGCTTTCTGAGGAGGGTAAACACCACATGCGAGTTTGAATTTTGCACAGAAATGTGAAAGGAATGGAGGGGTAGGGGGAGGTAGAAATCGAGTTGCTGATCTGTGGAGTCCAACGACAGAGGGTTGACTTCTTTTTTTTGTTTTTTTTTTTTGTTGTTTTTAGGTACACACGATGTCTAGAACGGACGCGCTTGAGATCTGCGGTTGCCGTCCCTGGACCGCCAGCGTTCATGGAAAACGGGGCATGCAGCAACGCCGCAGACGTTGTGGACAGCGACATGGAACCTTTCACTATGTACTGGACAGAACAGCAGCCAAAAAATTCTTAACATTCTTTCATTTTGCTATCCAGGTGCGCCAACTCCAATGAACCTGCAGCCTTCTGATGCAGCAGTTGTTCCTGACGAAATGCTAGGTAAATTGACAGGACGACAGCACGTTCAGTGGAGCGTTAATTTCACTATTAATAGCAACATAGAACTGAAACTCGCTGATGTAATATCTCAATGTGCCCCATCCCCTTTTGCAGTTACTGAGTTGACTGTGGACTTATACCAGTGAACCTTCAAGACCCCGTGGAAACCCAAAGTGCGTCATATGTGCGACGTAGTCCATTTCCCTGCTGTTTAGTCTTTCAGCATTATTGCATCTCTATTTTAGGTGGTTCTTTTTTAGTATACATGTACCCGTGCACATACATGTATGGATGATGTGTGTTTTCAGATTATTACCAGAATGTTTCTCATCATGTCTCGTTTAATTTCCTGTGAGGGCTTAATGAACATCCTTGCATGTAGAAATTGAACCAAGTGAACTTCTTCATGCAGGGCTGAAAGACCAAGGAACAGAAACAAATATCCAGGCGTCTTACATATCTGATCTTGAGCAAGAGATTTCTCGGCTCAAGGAGGAACTTGGTGCTGCTCAGAGAAACTTCGAAAGGGCATGTCCAAGGAAAGAAGCCTTCAAGAATGATGACAGCATGGTAGCCTTGAACACAGGGTTAAAAAACTATGCAATCATGAGGGCAGTGTATAACCTTGTAGAATCTGACGTGAGGCACACATTTCGAAATTGCCTCAACAAATTTCAGAAGATAGTGCCATTTTTCATGAAGATACACGTAAACTTACATTCCCAAGATCTGGCATAAAGGTAAATATTGTCAGTCACATAGCTCAGTGCCAGCTTGCAATGCTTTCCTTTCCAGTGCGTTGCAAATTTTCGTTTCAATTGCATTCTCTCTGTCTCATGGATGCTAAGCAGCCATTCTCACTGACCCCCCTCCTTCGATCAAACAACTTTGCAGGCATAACCGTCAGTGGTAAACATTGTGACGGTTCTTTAAATGCTTAAAACACAAGCATGCAGACTCAGTGTGTAACGCAGTGTGTTGTAATAATATGCAGCACACCACATTTGTGTTACATTATTATATATCTTCTGTCACGGTTGTTGGAATGCATAAGAATGCGATGAGCTTCACCTTTCAGGTTTAGGATCTCGCAGTCAACAGCATCAAGAATGTTTGATAAATGGCTTGATGCAGCCTAGTTTAAGCTGAAGCACTTTGTGAGGTGGCCAGAGAGGGAATTGAGCTGCACGAAAGAATGTTGTAGTAATTCTTGACTGCTTTGAAGTTTTCATAGAGCGGGCTTCATCTATGGAACCGCGTTCCCTAACTTGGTCGCACTCACCATACAAACATCATAATACTGTTAGTATTTGATCGACATCGCTCTACAGGGTGTTATTACCTATATATCGAGAGGCTGGGGTGGTCGTACAAGCGACAAGGAGTTGACTGAGTCATGCGGCATATTGAATAACCTGCTACCTGACGACTCTGTGCTAGCTGACGGTGGCTTCACAATTTCTGATGCTGTGGGTATATGTGGTGCGAAGCTGTAGCTGCCAGCTTTCACTAAAGGGAAGGCAAGCTGTCTGCCTGGGACGTTTAAGTAACAAGGCGGCTGGCAAATGTCCGCATCCATGTGGAACGTGTAATTGGATTAGTCAGGAAAAAGTATGCCATATTGATGGACGTTTTTCCTGGTGGGTATCTAGCAACAAAGGTTATTGATGGCTTTAATGTCACCACCCTTGATAGGATTGAATTTGTCAGTGCAGCTCTCACAAATATGTGCGACTATGTTGTCCCTTACGACTGACACATTTTTATGAATCATAAAATTAAAATGGTAATTGTGAATAAAGTTATTTGGACCTCTTTTCCTATCAAAACATTGGTAGCTGCAATACACAAGCACTTGGTTAAAAACGAACCATATCCAAGTGCTTAATGCCACCTAAAGGCACCGCGGTAACACAAAGTACAAATATTGCTAAAGGTTTGCATGTGTGCGTCTGCTTAGCGCCTTAACTGTTTTGGACATACATCAATACAGGAGCTGTGATGTTGTCTGCATTCATGGTGTTGATGAAACAATTGCCAGTATTTCACTTCTTTGTTCACACGGTTAGTTGCTTAGAGCTTTTGAAGCTCAGACACTAAGCACAGTAAGAATATGTGCACTGACCAAATTCGGGCACCTTCAGCCATGTTGATTTCGAGCTTTGTTTGCATTCACTACAGAACCACTTGCGTGATTTTGGCGGCCTGTTCAGTTTTACAAACTCACAATGGAACGACTTTCGAGAACACTTCTTCCCATCATACTTTACCATGTCATCATACTCTGGCTGCTCGCAATGACAATATATATCATCGTCCTCGTAGTCTTCATTATGTACCTGTTCACTTTCATCAGGCTACTCACATAGCCAAAGCAAAGCTCCGGCAAGACCACTCTTTGGAAGTAGAATGTGCATATTTCCAACATGTCTGAGTAAACGCTCTCATCAAGAAAGATTCTGTGAATTTATGGGTCATTGTTAGCCCACACAACAAAATTGAAGTGCATTTTTTTGCCCACAAATATTTGCATTTGAGCTGGAAAGCAGTGATGGTGACTACTAGAGAGCTTAACATCGCCATCCTCATGGATGAGGTAAGAGCCTTTCGTGTCTCGCAGGTGTTCAAAGTATGAATCCTTGGCGGAATACGGGTACTTCCGTCAGAGGAAGCCACTACCACAACATGCACAGTCGACAAGCCCATCTAGCATTGCAGCTAGAAAAAGGAAATCTTGGCTTATGTGTAACCCAGAGATTCCACGCCGAAAGTTCCTGTGGCGGGTCGCTATAGCCTCCACATAAGCAGCTCTTGCAGTATGTGTGTGCCATCGATGGTACCACATATCTGTGGGATGTGGCACTTTTCGTTATAATTTCTAGCAATCACTGCAGCCTCTTCGCTTGTAGGCATGTAGATATATTGCTTTTTAAGATGCCTTTTTACAGGGCTGCAGAAAAGGTACACGCATTTCTGTACAGTGCTTTTGTGAACTCCAAACTGGTTTGCCACTACCCTGTACTCACAGCAGCTAGCCAGTTTGTACAGGGCAATGACAATCCGTTTGTCAACCTGCACCGGCACTCGGACAAAATTGCTCTCCGGCGACGTGAATGGAGCAAGGGCGGCAACCAATTCGTAAAAATTTGCCCTTGACATTCTGAAATTTTGTTTATCCAAGTTATTGCAGACAATAATATCCCACCAATCAGTGCTCTTTTTTTTTGTCCATGCTCGGCGTTTTGTTGATGCTGCCATTGGTTCCAATCCTGCAAAATGTATGGCGTTACCAGTTTTGCACAGTTTTTACTACCCTTTCCCAAATATGCTGAAATCACAGACTGTAGCGCGCGGCATCACAGCCATAATCCTAAATTAGTGGCCCAAACTGTTGCTAGAGCAGTACGCCTAGTTATGTCACCATGACGCAGAAGGTACTGACCAGCAGAAGAATATCGCTTCATTTTGAGTATAATTTTTAATACTCACTTTCACCTGGCTTTTTGGCAGTCATCGTTCATAAAACAAGACAGCATCTTATCTGCACTATACTTCATTCCTATATTAGTGTGTTTACTAAATTACCAAAATTCTTCCACAACAGTGCTTGAATCCTATATATACCGCGAGAAGCATTTATCAAAGAACAGTAATATATACTGAATGCGTGTGACGAAGCGCCATAAAATAAAAACGCGATATTCGCTGACGCAAGGCGAAGCCCGGCATATGTCTGCGCGGGGTTCGACGTGCCACCGAGAAATATTTACAAGGTTTTGGCCCTCACTCATAGATTAAGGTACGGGTGAGGCGACCAAAGACCTCTTTCCAGGCATTTCACCCGAGAAAAGCCGAGCACCAGGCCGAGCAAAACCTTGTGAATTCATTAAAGAGAAAGAAACTGTGTGAGATTGGCGGTACTGAGATAAACACATGACCTCCAGACTACGGTGCGAACGCTCTGATCGTTAGTTCATTACTAGTAAATAAAATACAGGACAGTGTATTTCTGCACTGTGCGGTACTCGCACTGCACTTTTTTGGTCTGCTCCTACTGTTCAAATGCATAGCTACCAGTCTTGGTGAACATATTGTTGTGGGACGCTGTGCCCCCTTGATCATTTCGGCACACCGCATAAACAGCTCTATTACAGTCTCTGCACACGAAGGTTAAAAATTAGCTTGGGTTTAGCTTTAGTTAAACCCGGTAGATTGCGTAAGCAAAGCCAAAGGTTCTTCTTCTTTTTCTTTTTCTTTTTCTTTTTCTTCTTCTTCTTCTTTTTCGTTATGAAATAAAGTTCGTGAAGGGACAGGAAAGTGATTAAGATAGAAGCAGACGACGCAGCCATCGCGAAAGCACGGGAAAGCTTCGGCCCCATGTTCGGCCAGAAGAATAAACCGGAAGCTTGCACGATAACTACTTGTCCCGACGCTAGGCGCCGCTGAGATACTTGATGCTGCCCCGCGGCGAAACATGTAGGCTCCCTATACTCGCTAGGAAGCGAGGTCATGTAGACACCAACGGGGTCGAGTAAGGGTGACGTCGCTTACTCGACGCTGACTCGACTCGGTACTGTCGAGTCCATACATACAGGGCGATAGTAGTACATCCAGTACATCTCCGCTGTATCCACACGTGGATGAATTTCCGCGTCGTCATTGCCCCGCCGGGGTGGCGCAGTGGTAAGGCGCCCGACTACTGTGCCGGAGTTCCCGGGTTCGAACCCGACTTCGGTGGCTGCGTTTCGATGGAGGCGAAACGAAGTGGCGTCCGTGTGGTGTGCGATGTCAGCGCACGTTAAAGATCCCCAGGTGGTCGAAATTACTCCGTAGCCCTTCAATACGGCTCCTCTTTCTCTCTTTCCACTTTCACTTCCCCTTCCTTCCCTTACGGCGCGGTTCAGGTGTCCACAGAGCAAGTGTGACAGATACTGCGCCTTTCCCTACCTGTGAACCAACCAACCATCGGTCAACTCGCTGTCGGTTAATGTACAAGGGTCGCTACCACTGCATTTTCTGACCTTCGCCACGTATCTGTCGCGTATTAGTTAGGTTTGCGGGCTTCTCCCAGAAGCATAGAGAAAGTGGTCACCGGGTCCACTGTCGCGGGGGAAAGTCCAGAGGGGCAGCCAAGGTCACGTGGTACGTAGCTTGACGCGGGTTTATTTATGACGGTCGCGCAGGCGGCCACTCTTCGGAAGTGGTACCCGAACCCATGGGTATGGACGACGCCGCCGGTTCGGCCCTTTCCGATTCTCGGAAAATGGCTCCAGAGTCGCGCTTCGGCCGTGCCGTGAGGTAGGCAAAACAGAGCAGTTAGAGAGCAGAGCTTAAGCGCAGTTCTCGGCGCTAACTGCTCTGTCTGTTCGTCGCTTTTAGTGGAGAAGGTGCGCGATCATAAATCCCCGAAACGCGCTGAAACACGGGCTGAGGGGAATGTGCGGCAGAGGGAGCCGTTGTCGGTGTCTTCTCGGAAAAGCGCTTGTCAATCCGTCCCTTCGAAACCGCCGCCTGCGCGCAACCGACCAAGGGCAGCGATCGGAATTTGTTTGGTGCGTGGTGCGTGCGTGCGTGCGTGTGTGTGTGTGCGTGTGTGTGTGTGTCTTGGAAGTGCAACCGTCGGTGCCGTTCACCTTTGTGACTGTTCGACCCCTCTTGCGTGAGCTGAGGGAATATTTTGCAGAAAGCGTAAAACGGAGATGTGTGCTGCTTAGTGCGTGCTTTGTGTTTGTTTTACTTAATATACGTATGGGAGAGACATATGTGGCACAGCGATTGGCCAGCCCATTTTAAAGCATTGCATGCTATTGGCCACAGAGTTGCCTGTCGTTTATTGGTCGACAGACTAGACTGGAAATCTCGGTAAGGTGAAGGAAGCGAGCGTTTTGACGGTTTTGAGAGTCGAGTTCGGACGACGGCCGAGTTCAGACTGGTAGTCCGAGGAGGGAGGCTAGGCCTCCGGAGGCCTCCGGAGAGTGCGGCATAAAGTGCAGCAAAAGGCCACGGCCTGTTTTTGCTAGCATCTGACCTCTGATCGTCCACCCCATTTGCAGCTTAGCTTTTTATGTTGTGATGTCGCATCTGACGACGTTGCTGTAAATATGCTGTAAATAAATGTGTACAATCTACAAGAAAAGTTCTCATCTCCGCGCCGCAATGTGTCGCTGAGCCATGAACTGGTCACCATGAACTGGTAGTCACCGACACCACTCACAACGGGACAAGAAGAAGATGGAGAAGAAAAGGGAAAAATAACTGGCGCAGTTGCTGTTTAGCCTTTTATGTGAAGAAAGGCATCAGCCGTGCCGCAATAAAGGAAAATAACTGTACTCGCTCAGTTTCATTACTTTCGCAGGTCAGACGCAAAGTGCAGTTGACAAGGCAGCACACAGTTTCGCTGCCACACCATAAACTAAATCACGATCCGCAAACAGGGCTGCAACCACGCGACACGACATCCGCACCAGCAGCCTGCACAAGTTCGTCTGCTGCCTGGACCCCGAAAATGGCGGGCAGCTTTAGGCGCCGCAGCGCTGCGGTGCAGCTATTCGCCAGTGCATAACAGTGACAGTGATGATAATGACAGAGATGACTGTCACTATGACGTCATCGCCCGGTGAATTCACGACAAGTTGTGATGTCATGACGTCACATCTGGTCATGTGCAATAGCAGGAACTGATGTCACGATGACGTCACATCTGGTCATGACGTCAATCGCATATACGAAGCTGATCCCGCCGGCGTCTGGACCAAGCATCCATGCTGCGTCTCTGATTTTGCGCTTCCTGGAACGCCGCACCAAATAGCATACAGAAGATGCAGTAAAGCAGGAATCAGCGGCGTTTCAAATTGGTTTACATGAATAAATAGGTGCAGTATCTATCAGAATTCTCCACGGACACCTGAACTGCGCTAAAAGGGAAGGAAGGAAGGTAAACGTGAAAAAAGGAGAAAGAGGTGGTGCCGTAATGGAGGAAGTTCGTACTACCGCGTAATAGAGGCATACATGGCAAAATTACTTTTGAAAAGGAATTAAATTACATTACTAATTACTTTGCTGAAAATCGCAGAAAAGTAATTAAATTACATTACTCATAACTGCTCCCAAAAAGTAATGAAATTACATTACAATTACTTCTACTGAGTAATTAAACTACTTTTAAATTACTTTCTAGTTTCCATCCATGCAAAAACTAAGCAAAGCTAGTAAACAAAAGAACAATTGTTCTCCAGACGCGAAGCACACACGATCTTTCGTCTTCCCGCCAAATTCCGTCCCAGAGAGCTATTCCTTCTCTCTCTTCTACAGTACGTGCCATTACAAAAACAAGTCTACCGCAAAACACACACACACACACACACACACACACACACACACACACACACACACACACACACACACACACACACACACACACACACACACACACACACACACACACACACACACACACACACACACACACACACACACACACACACACACACACACACACACACACACACACACACACACACACACACACACACACACACACACACACACACACACACACACACGCGTCTTGCTGGCCCGGAGCTGTCTCCGCCATTTGAAGGGCCCGAAGAAGCTAGCTTATTTATTGCTTCCGCAGTCCCAAGAATCGATGTCGGCACATTTGTGCTCACTGCTCAGTAATGCTCAAGCCCCGGTGCCTCACGTCATGGACCCTTCTGCCTATCTCCCCCAACCCCAATCCTCCTTCGCCCCGTGATGTTGAGTGTAACCAGGCACCACTGTGACCTAGCCGACGCAACAGGGAGTGGCGCTACGCCGCGCTCTAAACTAGTTTTCAGCTCCAGCCTTCTTGCAACATCTCTCCCTTCAGCATTCCCTTGACGCCTTGTATCCTGCTGCTTGGAGAATGGTTGAGGTCTCAGACGCACTGTTCTGCTCAACTCTGTCCCCCTTTGACGATCCGTTACGCTGACTTCGCTTGCCGCACGCCGTTCCTGCTTTCGCGGCACTCTACTTCGTCATCTATTGAAGGAGTAATGGCGCATTTTAGTAAAAGTAATTTCGAAAGGAATTAATTACTTTTGCTGCGAAATTACTGCCAAAAAGTAATTCATTACATTACTAAATTACCAGCCCGAAAAAGGAATTCATTACATTACAAATTACCGAGAAAAGTAATTAAATTACAGTAATTCCATTACTGTAATTCAATTACTGCCATGGTCCAAAGTGACCCCTAAGATCTTCACTACGCCAGGTATTTCGAGTTGTCGGGTATGCACGGTTTTCACCTTCAAATGACATTGACAGATGCTGCGCCTTTCCTTTCTTATAAACCAATTTAGTGCCCTTGCTCAGCACGAGAGGAGACCGGAAAAGTTGTCACAAAAGATAGCTATATGAAGTTATATGCTAGTGGACAGTTAACAGCGATGCATAACGAAAGGAACAAAATTCTTGGTGCCGCATGAATAAACATAACAGACAGAATATCCTTTCGAGTCTGCACGAGCCTTCACCTGTGTCATATCAGTTGTATATGTTCTTCAATGTGGCGATGAAGGGTTCTGTGCCTGTTTCCCCGAATAACAGCAAAGTTTAGTTCGTACTGGTACAAAACTGTGCTTTCGGCGGTCGTGTGCTTACACCATGTTACACCTGAACAATACCTCGGCCCACAAGCGGACAGACCTCTGCCCTTTTACCGCGAGGTTGCCAAGACAAAGTCGACTCTAGATGCAGACCTGTCAGATGTTAATGTAGGCGACCTACCAGCCACGCATCAGCGAATTAGTAGCCGTTCGCAGGCTTTCAGCTGATGAGCAACGAGAGACCGCTGTACGCAATTGGCGAGCGTGGGCAGCTTGTCGGCTGCCAAATGAAGTGCGAAATTTTGACTGGCTTAGGCGCTGGGGCGTCCTGCCCACGAGACAGCGCCTTGCCAGATGGGGTGTTGTACCCAATGACCAGTGTGCCAACTGCGGTGCTCCCGAGAACCTCGCGCATGTGTTTTTCGAATGTGTAGTTGCGAGAACAATGTGGCGGCTCGCATATAGGATGTTTAACGTACGTCCGCATGAACCCCGGCGTGGCGCCGGCGCAACCCTTTTGAACACCTTGTGTTCAGTGTGGTTCTGTTTGTGTTGTGGCGTCGCAGGTGCCTCGCTGAGGCGCGCCGAACTCCCGCCCGAGCAATGTACCCAGCCTTGCAGAGGCTGCGCCTCGTCGTCTGGAAGCATCTGTCTGGACAGAGAAACTGACGGCGAGACGCGGTTTCTGCGGCGCTGGCACACGCGCTTCTATGTTGTATGAGGCAGCAGACTTGGGATGCCTGTCGTCCTTTATTAGAACCCTCTTCGTTTATACTGTTTTCCCCTGTCTGGGGAATCATGTTATATTTAGTTTATTATGCATATGTACAATATAGTGTTTTATATAGTGCTTTCTTTTGTGAGTAATGTGAGTTCTTGTATGTATGTATGTATGTATGTATGTATGTATGTATGTATGTATGTATGTATGTATGTATGTATGTATGTATGTATGTATGTATGTATGTATGTATGTATGTATGTATGTATGTATGTATGTATGTATGTATGTATGTATGTATGTATGTATGTATGTATGTATGTATGTATGTATGTATGTATGTATGTATGTATCTATGTATGTATGTATGTATGTATGTATGTATGTATGTATGTATGTATGTATGTATGTATGTATGTATGTATGTATGTATGTATGTATGTATGTATGTATCCAATTAATTCTCTGTGTTTTCCCCTCTCTGGGGAATCATGTTATTTTTAGTTTATTATGCATATGTAACCTATACTGTTTGTATAGTGCTTTGCTGTGTGAGTAATGTGCGTTTCTGTATGTATTATGTACCCAATAAATTCTCTTTTTGTACTTTAGTGCGTAGTTCTACTAGCCGCAATCACGAATTTCGCCGATGTCTGTCCGAAGCCGCTCACTCCCACTTATCTCCCATTTATAACATGGTTCATAGAAGAAAAGGCTGGCCGATCGAATGAAGTCGAGAGTGCAGCGATGATGTGGCCTTGCGTCTAAGTAACTTATATGAACGGGTCTGTATGCTTGCTTCTACCACGGTCCGAATTCGCGTTAAGTTCTGCGTCGATCGGGCAAACCCAGAAGTGAATATCTGCCTCAATATTCTAGGAATTGCAGACCGGATAACCAGGTTGACGAAAAAGATCGCGCTACTGAGGATACTTCCAAGTCACGGCAGGAATGAGGGCAACTCTGACCCGGGTTGACACCCTCTGCCCGGATCATCTGAAGCGCAGCCTCCTCTGCCCAGGTACGACCGCGGGGAAAGGTTACCGCACACAGAAGACGAGAGGACGTGTGCGGCGCCAGAGTTGTTCTTTTCTTGTCAGGTCTTGTAAAAAATTGTGTAATGCGTTTTTAAGTTAAGTGAGTACTTTTAGACATCATACTCATCAGGTATTTCTGAGGAATTCTGACTTTATATTCTCTGATGCACTGCTGAAGAAAATTGGCCACCTCCTTTCCTATTAAGACTTGGTGAGTGAGTAAGTTTTTGTTGACGTTGTGACTAATTGCGATGTATGAATAAAATATTTGGGGGCATTTCTTTGCGGATTATAATAGATTTAAACTAGTTATTTGATACAAAAAATGAAAATATTATCGAATGACATTTCTTGCATGTATTTCAAACATCATGCAAATGTTGCAGTAAAGGTCTCTTCGACGCAAAGTAAATACCCATATTGTTAACTTTCTCTGAATGCTGAAACGAACCAGGACTACATCCACCAGTTAGCAAACAGTTTCCATCCACCCCCTGAATGGAGCAAGTAACAAAAACATTAAGAATACGGTACTAAATCAAGTAGAAATACATGCCACCCCAATACATTTCCCGGATTCCAACATCCAACATCTCCATATTCGGTGCCTATGCCTACATATTCCTATGCCTACAAACAAAAATGAAATGCCAGCGCTTGAATTGCAGAGCCCGAGGATGTACAAATTTACGAGCATTACGGTTGTGTCGAAGCCACAATTACAACGATTAGTCATTGTTTCGCGCATGGTCGTACAGTTAAAACGAAACGTCTATAACTGCACCGAATCCTTACAGAAGCATTCGCCTCCCTAAATATACCACGAGAATGCGACCATCGACCTTGTGTTTGCATGGTTTACCAATCGGCAGTTTTTGCCCCCAAAACTGTCTTCTACACGGCCTTTTGGCAACGGGAAAGAAATGACACACCATCTTCTGGCGCGCAGCAGTGTTGCCGAGCTTTTTTTTAATAAACGACGCTTCGAGGAGGACATCCTAAAGTGCTTGCCACGTACACAGGCAGCACGATCTGTCGAGAGAGTTCTTCGACGGGTTGCGGTGTGGCCGCGGCTGCCGGCCCCGCACCTGAAGGTGGTTGACCAGCTACACACAGTGTCGGTTCCCCCGCGTCGTGCTGTGCACAATGCTGCGAAGTGTGGAATGCTAGACACGAGTCAGGTTGAGGGGAACGCGTACGGAGGGCGCGTATTGCGGACAATTGTTTGCGCGCTGGGAGGGTACGATGTATTGCGCAGGAGCACGAGCAGCGCAAAAAAAAAAAAAAAAAAAAAGAACATACGCCCGTCTCTGCGCTTTGTTAGTGCCACAGGGGAAAGGAAAAATGAACAGCTGTGACTTGCAGCGATGGGGGTAGTTGTGACGTGATATCCAGTTTTGTCAGAGCTTTCACAGGAGCCCGCTAGGTGCGGCGATTTGTGGAACATTGATTAAAATACTTACTTTTCGCTCATTTCTGTTCATAAAGTGTATTGTTTTAGTCACTCTCAATGCGATAGCTACCATCTGCGCTGGAAATCTCGGCGGCAATTTTTTTTTTCAGTATACCTTTAACGTCGCCAATTATTTTGTTATGAAATTTTTTACAACAGCCTTAGAATAAGGCGACGAAGCACTTGTAAATGAACAAACAAATTACGGTTCAGCGCGCTGCATTCATTCATTCATTCATAAACCTTTATTCATGAGGATGACCTGAGGCCTAGAGGGGAAGGGGGTGGGTTAGGAGAGGTTGAGGGCGCCAGACTCCGACATGAAGTCTAGCAGGGCACTAAGCTTTTTCGCGTGGCGTTGGTATTGGGGGCTGTCCAGTCTTCGTAACTCTGAATGTGGTGAGCAGATGTGTAGCGTGCGCGGAGGCCAGCCGTGCCAGGACAGGTCCAGACCAAGTGCTGCAGGTCAACGGAGTCAGCAGGGCAGTTGGGGCAGCTGATCTTGGTTCGGCGCCATTGACTCAGGATGTCCGGTGCAAAGGTGGGCATTTGACCTCAAAAACTTCGACCTCACCTCAAACTCAAAAAATATTTGGCGACCTCACTCAACCTCAACCTCATAAATTGAGGTTGAGGTCCCCCCGGCGACCTCACCTCACTTTTCAGGTGACCATTGGCGACCTCACTCAACCTCACCTCAAACTCAAAATGTGAGGTTGAGGTCGGGCGCTCGACCTCAAAAAAAAAAAAAAAGAATCATCAAATTAAACCGTAACTTAACGAAAATATACATTTCTCGGTAGTCCTAGCATATATAGGCAAGCCAGAATTTTGTCGTATGAAGGCTGTATTTTACTCTTAATTTTATACAACAATTAATATCCCGGATAAAAGAAAAACTCCGGAGACTCCATGTCCAATCCTGCACTAAAGTAGCAATCCTCTCCCCCTCTTCGCCTACCATTGTTTGGTCCGTTTTATTCTAAGGCCTACATGGGTACCACATTACTACGCATAGGCCCATAATGCAATAAAAAGAGTTTATCCCATCCGACCAACATGAATAAAATCCGTATTAGAAATAAAACAAGCCAGTTCTTACTATATACTGAAAAGACAAATGCTGTTGACCCTAGTGACGATGGCAACAATGACGATATGCTCTTTTTCTTAATTCGAAAAAAAAAAAAACAAATTGACGATTGCCAAGAATTGTTTTTTAATACACTGTGCATTGTCTTGCGACCGTACACATCAAATTGGGGAAAAAATAGGAATACAGTCGTGCCTCGTTAGTATGGACACTTGGTTTCCGACCAAAACTGTCCATAACGCGAATCATCCATAATAACCAGTCATGATAAAAATGAAAAGTATTTTTTGAGAAAAACTTTATAATTAATGACAGCTTTTTAAATTAAATTTCTAATTAAAAACAGCCAAGCTGTCGATGATACCCCCTTCTCCATGAATCCGTCGACCCAAAAATGTCATGTCTGTTCTTAAATCTTGTCAGCTATCCTCATGAGTAGCTGAAGTTAGTAATGCCTATACATAGCGTAGAATAATTTTTCTCAGTAAACATACCTGTTTTACTGAACAAAAATTCCGTAAGTCATCACAGGTAAAACCTATCAAGACGGAGGAGAAGGAAGGGTGCGCACCCATAATGCTACCGAGGCAGCGAGCCTTCTGTTGAAGCATTTCGTCGCTCACGACAGCACCATTCGCGCACACATTTCCGAACCACATTAACAAGGCTGACTCCATTTCTTCGAACTGTGCTGGGCGCTGTCGGACTGTAGCTGACGCTGCGATGAGCGATGCCGACGTTGAGCCATTTATCAGAGCCCTGTAGTATCGATGCTACCGTCGACCTGGCGAGGCTGAGACCTAGTTGAACTTGGGTCCAGTCCCTTACGGCTTGGATTAACTGAGATGGTTCTTGCCGCTTGTATTCACAGATGTCCCGCTTCGCGCCTACGTTCAGTTACGTTTTTTTTTTGTTGTTGTTGTTTTTTTTTTTTTTTTGCTTTCAACTCCCGCCATGCCAAAAGTCAGACTAAAGTTGAGGGTTACAGGCTCCTGATTCTTTGCACTCTTTTTGCCTAGTTAACCTCCCCGCCTTTCTGTTCTTCTGATTCTCTTTTTTCTGCCTTGTACTGTTTATGTGAGGAAGCGAGGGAGTCGAGTTGGCAGGCTGCTGAGGGCTATCGAACAGCCCTTTCCTGTGCCGTTTGTATGTGTTCCTATGAAACAAACACTGCAAGCTGAAGTACAGTTTAGAACGACGGCGAGCCGACTACGAAGAGCTCAGACCTTGTCAAGGCCGCATCGTTGACTCAAGGCGAAGCCGACATGCGGACCGCCCGGGGCGCGAAATGTGGCAGTTCGGCACCCCAACAGTGACGAAAACCAGGAGCATGAGAAGGAAGGGCGTCCAGGATGGGACGCCCGGTCCTGGTTGCGTGCTCGCCGCCTTTCTTTTGTCGCTCTACTTCGTGAGTGTGTTTTAACTCTGACCGAAAATCTTTAACGGCTTCATGGAACACACTTTGTGTTTTGGGAAAGAAAAACTTCAGTTCCCACCCCCACTTTTTGGCGCTTGCCTTTCTTCCTATTATTTCCTTCCTACGCTTTTACCGGCCTCTCTGTTCACGTTCAGCAGAATTTATTGCGACCACATGTTGCTGTTTTCCCGACTGCGGCCTCTCGTTGCGGCGCTGCCGCTGCACCCAGAAATCCCCCGGTTCCCTTCATTCAGGGTCTTTCTTACTTAGATGACCCTCGGTTTTCTGTGTACGTTCCTTTCCACTCTTGCGTCCCTCCCCTTCCTAAAACGACCACACGCCCGCTTTGGTTCTTTCCAACTCCACAGGACTCGTTCAGGCATCCGGTCGCATCGGCTGTCGCATAGGTTCCCGCCCTGCGCGCCCTTCTTTAACTTGCGTTCGGACTCCCCTGCTTTTTTCAAACGATGTCCATATTAACGAGACAAAAATACATGGGCCCGAGTGGGCTCTATGCATTCTTCCCCTGTCCATTGTTCAAACAGCGAGTTTTTACATTAACGAGGCATAAATACATTGAAAACATTTCGTCCCCAGAAAAACTGTTCATAATTCGGGTCGTCCATATTAACGGGGCACGAATTTTCCATAAAAGCTACTCATGAAACGATCTGTCGTGATGACTAAATCCCCAACAAAACAAACAAAAGAGGAAAGACAGCAACACACCAAATAATCACAAAACTCAGCCAACGCCGAGTAAACAAATGTACCTTCAGAAAATTTCAGAGGAACGCTGTGGATGTTACGAGGTCCCAACCGGTCACTCCTAGGTGTTTGTCTATAATTCTGTGATCCCGTGGCGTATTGCAAGAATTGGCGAAATTGCTTCTTCGAACACTATGCTTACATTAAAAAATTACAGGGTTCGGAACTGCTAGGAAAGAGGGTTAAACGTGAACCACTTTGCAGTCAAATTTCGCCGGACCAAAATGTCCAACTCCCCTCCCCCCCCCCCCCAAAAAAAAAAAACAACAACGAAAAAACGATACAAATACTTGTACATCCGAAAAGAATACTGGATACCATTTCTCCAACAAGTCTGAGACGAGCTTCTTTGTGTTATTCACTTGTTTTCCTTTAAAGACTGAACTAATAGATTACACGGTGGTGTCTTCGAAGCTGCTTCGTCGCATGCACTACTCGTGCATCCAGAGAAACCGTTTCCCCGTTAGTGTCGTGTAGTTACAGCACGTAAACGTAAAATAAAGACAAGAACAACAGAAAGGAGGCGATCAAGCAGCCTGGAGGGACCGCGCTCGCTGCTGTGCACGCGTTCCTCCCTTCGCCGTCCGTCTCTAGGCTCTAGGTTTTGCTCATGCAGTGAATGCCGAACTGTCACCAATACACACCAAAGGCAGCAGCGAATGTGTCAGCTTCGTTTTCAGAGACTACATCGCGCTTTGCAATACTTGCAAAAAAATAAAAAAAAATAAAAAGAGAAACTAAATGACCGCTCCGGTAAGTGGAAAGGAGGGTTGTACTATGGGCCTCTGGAAAGATGCCAAAGAGAGAGCCAAATGTTAGAGAAGAAGCCTGTTCTCTGTTCGCCAGTACACGAACGTAAATGTCATACATGAAAATATATATAAAGAAATACTATGTTGACGAAAGTATACGAAATTTCGCACACTAAAAAAAGAAGAGAACTGCGCTTCCCAGAGGGTATAGAAGGCTTGAGACATCGACTTAGTACTGCATTCCTCAGTGCTAGCATGTAACTGGTTTCATTCACATATATTTCAATGGATTTTTAAAGAAAAAACGAATGTCTGAATATATTACTCCGATATCTGACCACACAAATTTTCATCCGATTTATTTGTCCGTCTCGAGCAGACGGCAGCACAAAAGAGACACGCTCAGTTTGCCACACTAATTCGTCTGTCTAGACACCAAAATGTTGAGCCAGAAAACATCTCAATAGTTTTTAACTTATAAAAACATGTAGGAGAACGCTTTTCTCTTTTTTTTTTCCTGCGCCTAAAGAGATTTCAAGATAGACCTGATATTATGGAGTTAAGAATCTCTTACCATCATCCTTCCTCCTGCATTGCCTGGTTTCACGAGAATTTGAGAGAGAAACAAAGGGCCTTAGCGGAGCAAAAAGATTTTTGTTTTCATTGGGCGTTACTGTATGCAAGCCCCATATAATTTTTTTGCCTCTTCTACCTAGGCAAATGGTTAACATGCGCAGGCTTTTTTCCTGTATACCAGTTGCGTCTTATAAGCTGTGCCGTCCGTCTCATCCTCTTGCATGTCTTACCGCTATATTGTAAGAAACGCTAGCACCTTCATCCCATGCAATTTCGCTGCACCATTTTCTGTTAAGGTTCCGTTTAATGTACAGCGGGATCCTTCATCGAATGTAAAGCAGCAGCCGTGACGTCAGCGCCTGGGAACGGGCATGCACACGACAAACAGTTCTGCTTTGCGCCGTCTGCGCAAAAGACAATTTGCTTCGCTTTTTAGTTTGCTTGTTTGTTTGCGGCATCCGACAAAAGCAGCGCGGGTCAGAGTGAGTTATGTGCTTTGCGTGCTCCTGGGGGCACGAGGAGTTCGTGTCGTAAAAAAAAAAATCTTCCAACAAGACCAGAGGGAAGCCTGGGCAGGGGCTACGGCATCCGGTCGTCCGAACGGGGGGTAACCGAACACCAAGAGTCGACGGGCACACCGCGGCAGTACGCTCGAACTCCGCGTCAAAAGGGGCGCTCTTCGAAGTAAGCCGCGGCAACAGCAAAAAGCCTGGACCTCACAATTTCGACCTCACACAATTACGACCTCACTCAACCTCAAACTCATGCGTGAGGTTGAGGTCCAATTTCGTGACCTCACTCAAAATATTTTGAGCTATCGCCGACCTCACCTCAACCTCACCTCACTCCGTGAGGTTGAGGTCATTTTGAGGTTGAGGTCGACCTCATGAGGTCGAAACCTCATGAGGTTGCCCACCTCTGGTCCGGTGTGTACGCTGCACCGGCTTGCGCCTTGTGAGTTAGAACTTGGGCTGGACGAGAGAGGCCGGAAGGGATCGGAGGAGTAATACCGGGGACAAGGTCCTGCAACAAGCCCCTCCGCTCATGTTTAAGCCGCGTGATGACAGAGTCCGGTATGATGAATGAGACGGGAGAAATGGTCCGAGTTGGACGGGCCCACATCAAGGCTATGCCGGCGGTCTTCCTCTAGCTGCGCGCCAGCGGCCTCGTGGGCCATTCTGTTCCCAGTTCCTTGTGCGTGATGTCCAGGTGTCCAATGAATTCGTACCGAGACTTGTGAGGTCTCTCGCTGGTATCGGCAGCGCTCTTTGATGCTGTGTTGTACTGAGGTCTTGTAAGAACGGGCTTGCAGGGTTTTTATAGCCTCCTGACTGTCGGTGTAGATGTGGATGAAACGATCTGTTCCTTTGGCGCAGTGTTGAAGAGCCTCGTCGATGGCTGTTAATTCGAGTTCAGTTGCCAACCAGTACCTGCGACCACTGTGGCTAGCAGCGTGCAGCTGTGAACCCTCTTGGTACTAAGCGGTGGTTGCAAACGTGATGCCGGTGTCATCTTCATGATATAGGGCGGCGTCGGTATAAATGCAGAGACCGACGTGCTGATCTTGTGTATCAATTATGTGGCGTTGTCGGTGATCTCTTCCTGGCCCTTTAATGTTGGTTGGAAGGGGTTTTGGATCTGTTACCAATGTTTCTGTCCACGGTGCTGTAAGGTGGTCCAATATGGGCAAGTGTAGGTTAGCTTCGTCAAAGATTCGAGTGAGGAGGCGATGCCCGTTGGGTGTCTGACGCAGGCGAGTTTCATGATTGGCTCGGTGCGTAGCAATAAGTGCATCCACTGGTGGGAGCTGAGCGAATCTGTGAAGCTCCGTGATGCGCGTGTGTACGGGTAGACCAGTTATAACCCTCAAGGCAGAGTTATAAAGTAAGCCAAGTGTCTTGTAATTGGCTGCGGCCAAGTCAAAGTAAGGGGCACCGTAGCGGAGCTTAGCGAGCAGAATAGCGACCTGCAGTGCGCTGCAGGTCGCTGTGGTAACTCCAGTGAAACAATTGACCATATTATACTCGAATGTAATGGTATCCATGCGGAAGTTGATGCAGGCGCAATCACTGTTCCTGAAGCTCTGGGGTTTAGAAATACCAGTGGCCGGGTGAGTAAACCGGCGGTGGAAACTAGCAAAACGACTGGAAGACTGGTGGCTTAAAAGCAGGGAAGTGACATAATGTTAGTAATGTAGAAACAAAAATTTAATAAATAGAATGATGGTTTAGTTAACCAATCTAAATCAATAATTAAGATATAGGGAGAAAAATGAGCATGCACCCCGTTTCAAAGGGGACGCTCTTATATTCCATCTATCTTCCATAATATATGATCGTACCCAGCTATTTCGCCGCAGTGTTTACAATTCGGATTGTATTGTGCTGGGTACATGTGAGATAATTTAGATGGGCTGAAGAAGGCACGCGTCTGGAGCCGATCGACGCCAGATTACTTCCTGCTTTTTGTCAAGTTTCTTGTCTGGTGGAGGATATATCTGCCTTTCTAGTTTAAAGTGATTAGTGTAGTAATAAAATGAGATAAGTACATCTCTCGAGAAATTGGGGGAATCAACCTGGCTCACTGCTCGTTTCCTTTGTTCCCCGAGTGTGCCGGTGTCCATATTAATTCCACCTCTTTTTGGTTCCAGCCTTTATCCCTTAACATTCGCTCTGTCTCTTTGGACATCATGCCCCTCGCAAAATTGTTTATAGCAGATTTGGAGTCGCTAATAATGGTAACCGCTTTGGCGCTGACCATCGCCATGGCGATAGCCGCCTCCTCCGCTTTCCCGGAGTTGTTTGTTTTTATCGAACCTGCCATTAATGTTTTACCCGAGTCTTTCACGCCCACGATAGCAAAAGAGTTGCCTCCTTCGTTCCATGGTGTTATTGTAGATCTCCAGTTGAAGAATTCCTTTCGTAGGGGTGCAGTGGGGTAGCCCCAGTGCTACTTTATATGCCTGCCTTATTATTGTTTCAATTTTGTTCTTTTCTGCCACCCCTAGCTTGAGGTAGGGGATGGTGTACACTGTTCTGCTTATCACAAAAGCATGAAAAATTGGGCACAAATCTTTCTCTTTGACCCCGCGTCTTTTGTTGGCTATTCGCCTGATCAACCTGGTTGTCATGTTAGTTGTTGACTTAAGTCGATTTATTATTTCTTTGTTCTTTCCATTGTCTTGGATTATCAGTCCCAAGACCCTGATTTTGTCTACTCTGGTTATCGGTGTGCTATTTAATTGTACCAAAATGTCTTCTGCGTTGAAATTGCATTTTTTTGTTCCTCGGATTACCAGAAGTTCCGATTTGCTTGGTGAGCATTTCAGCCCTACCCATTCCGCATATTCTTCAACAATGTAATTGCCTATTCTTCTATTTCCCCATCGTTGCCTGTGCATGTCCATAACGTGACATCATCAGCATATAGCGTATGTTTCACCCCTTTCACAGTGTTCAGTAATGGTAGAAGGTTTTTTAACGCTAGGTTGAAGAAGAAAGGAGAAAAAACTGAGCCCTGTGGGGCGCCCTTCTCTCCTATAGCTTAATTGTTTCAGACCTGATGTCTCCAAGGCTTATTTCTGCTGTTCTTTCGGTTAGAAAATCCCTAACGTAATCGTAAATCGCCTTGCCAGGAGCAATTTCCTCCAGATTATTTAATATGGCTTCGTGTTTGACATTATCAAAGGCTTTCTGCAGGTCAAGGCCAAGTACAGTTTTTGCGCCCCCTTTATTGGGCGCGTCAATTATGTCTGCTTTGAGTTGAATCATTACATCCTGCGTGGACAGCTTGGTCCTGAAACCTAGCATTGTTTCGAAAAATACCTCCCTTTCCTCTGCATACTCCTGAAGTCTGTTTAGGATTACATGTTCCATCAGCTTCCCTATAGGCACGATGTTAGCGATATCGGCCTGAGGTTGCCTACTTCAAGTTTCTTCCTAGCCTTTGGAATGAAGACCACTTTAGCATGTTTCCACTCTGAAGGCATTCTACCTCGTTAGCATATCCCATTAAGAAAGTCTGTGAGTGCCGTGACTGATACTAAATCTAGGTTTCTCAGCATTTTATTGGTGACCCAATCTGCTCCTGCTGCTGATGTGGTTCTTAGCTGACTCATTGCTCTACGTACCTCCGCTATTGATATGTCCCTATCTAGCTTTGTGTTCTCTGGTCCTCGATATGGTGTAGATGAACCCCCTTTGCCCGTGTTAAGGCCAGGAAAAAGGACGGCCTAACTGTTGACTACGGCGAACTGAGCCATCATAAGCCAAATCATAAGCCAAGTTCCAGTCGCGGTTATTTGCGACGCAGTGACGATCGACGAGTCAGACTCCCACCCACGTATGCCTCGAGCACGCAGCCGCGATTGTAACAATAAAGGTAAACAGATGTAAACGAAGTGCTGGCGTGAAAATAATGGGGGCATGACCCTCGCATCCCTCCTCCATAGGCTCGTTTACTCCGAGAAAAAAAAAAGAAAAAAAAAAAAAAGAAAAGCCGAAATAAGCCTGGAAAAACACTTCGTTCCGTCGGCGTTGTTTGAGTAAGGAGGGCTCTCGGAGAGAACGAGCTGTCCATTTATTTGCTCATAGAAAACAGGCGCTCCTCCGTTCTCTGCTTGAACCGAAACGTTGGAAGGAGCAGATGTGGTTGGATTCGCTGGAGAGTGGATTTGGTCGTCGGTGCGGGAAAAAGAAATGGCTGGGTGAAAGCATCGCGTCCGAACTCTCTTTTTCATACTAGTCCAACCCTTTCATTTATACCAGGGTCATTGAATGTCGCTGTCGATTTTGGTGAGGAGATTCGAATATGGAGAGCGGTCGCGTCTCTGCTTAGAACGCGGTGCCTGTAAAGGGACCCGTGCACGCGCGATGGGGTAAACGAACGTCGACGGTGCTGCAGGACAGGCCACGCACAAGCGAAACCGGTCCGAAGGGCCTATTGTGAAGCAAGCCCTAGCACACACGGACCAGATGTGAGATAAGTTGTTAGCAGAGCTTTTTATTTTTCGTTTTCGCGCTGAGGTTCGCAGGGCCCGAAAAAGGGACCAGTTGGTTCTTTGTCGGAATGGTTTATGGTTTGTAGGGTTTGGCGTCCCAAAGTGACTCTGGTGTGAGGGACACGGTAGTGGAGGGTTCGAAATTTCGATCACCTGGGGTTCTTGCAGGAGCGATTAACTTCGTACGGTGGACAGAAGACGATCAGCACGACGTACGTTGCATTCCGTTGTTTCCTGCGATTTTGCTCATTGCGCCCTGTTATTTCTAATAGAGTTGAGGTGAAATGACAAGTTAAAGTGCTTCCAGAGTGGTGAGGACGTGTCCTCCCCCCGGTGCTTCAACGTTGTTCATTTGCCGAGTTAGAAATAAGCAAATGACTTACCGATCCCTTTCTAAGCGCTGTCTGTATCATGCGCTGCTGCAGTATAACAATGATACTTAAGATCTTTCTCGTTTCTTCTGTCAACTGGTAAGGTTAGAAAACCCCGCGTGCTCTAGAGTCTCTATGAATGGCCCCAACCGGTACAAAGAAAAACAGAACTAAATAAATATAAACTATGGAGCCTTGTGTGGCGTCTGTTCGCAAGACAAATGTCTTGCTTTGTTTGCTCAAACCATCAGCAGAGCTGCGTGCATTGCGCGTCTCAGAAGTATGAAAAAAAAAAAAAAAGAGTATACCGCATGTCAAGAAAACGAGTCTCGTGATAAACTCGACAGCTTCTAAGAAGCCCCTTGCATGGCGAGAGTGTATATATGAAGCCTTCCAAGCGACCCTCGCTGGGGGCAGGTGGAGGCCGGCATGATTTGTGCCACGAAAATCTAATATACGCTCTTTTGGAACTCGTCTTGCCACAGCGCGTGGACTCGCGAAAAGCTCTCTTGGCGTCCTCATCGTCTATGTTGTGCTGTTGTGTTTGGCGCGTACGGGTTATTCAAAACTGCCATCGACCCGTAGCGGGCAAAAAAATAAATAAAAATAAAGAACAAGAAGAAAACGAAGATTAGGAGGCTGCGTGCAAAAGGGGAGGGCGGAGCTTTAATCATCCCACGACGAACGGAGCAAGAAGAGCACATTTCTCCAAGTTTTCTTTCAGCTCCGTCTGATGACCCGCCTCAACGAAATGCCACATAAGAAATTTCCACAGAAAAAAGAAAGTACCGTGCGCAGTGTTGCAGCGCCGACTATACTTGCAGCTGTAGGCAAAGGACGGTTGAGAGCACAATAAATAGAAGTCATGCCCTGACGCGTTCGTGTAGCGCGGTTTGCGTTACCCACGGGCATCATATGATGGAAACGGCCGTGTCTGCGTTGCTGTTCGGTCGAGTAGTTGGGTTGTGGGTGACTAGAGCTAATATTTGTTTCTTCGATCCGGTTTTTTGCCTTTTTTTTGTTTTTATTTGTTTTGCTTGTAATTAATGTTTGTAATTAACCAATAAAATACACTAATTGCGATGACCTTGGAATTCAAGCAGTGAAGTAAGATATACACCAGGCGTTGACAGGATTCTAGAAAGTTGGCATTTTACGATTTATTTAAGTGACAAAGAAGCGAATACTATACTGATTGTGTAAGGGCTCCACGTATTATCAACAGCTCCAAGCGAGGAAATACTTTCTTCTTGCCACTACGAGCTCAATGCTGCCTCGGGCTTTACGCGGACACTTGCCTGAATGTGACAACCGTTCCTCTGGCCCCGGCTTTCCTAAATTGCGAAGCGGAACGCCCAGGACTGTCGCCTGTGTAAAGCCGTAATGGCCCGCCAGTCAAGCCTGCGAAGATTCCTAGTGACAACTGAACCACCCTGCTGAAGTTTTCACGTTTGCAGGGGCCTCTTAGAACCTTTTCCTTTGCCCTGAGATGGTGACTGGCGAATTATCGTCGTCTTATCTAACCCGATATGCGGACGCCAAGGAGTTATCTTGTGGCACCGCGTCGGAACTCGCCCATTATTTCATATAGCAGATCGCCACTTGGTCCGGTGATATGTCCTCACTGACCAAAGGACTCCACTTCGTAACTGGTGGCCGAAGTTTTTCAACTGAGTGGTACGACCCATCGCAGAATGGCCGCCCACCACCGCGATAAGGATGGGTTTAATGATATACTCGATAAATCAATCATCTAAATGCCGTCGATGCGTAGCAAAGACTTGGGCCCGATCCTTCAGCACACATAAGTTTTACCCCGTTTCGCCTTCTTTATGGAAGGGATGTATAGCACGATGCTAGACGCAGTGTTATACCTATGCCGACGGGTTTAGGAGCTGAACAGTTTGCCGAACATGTAGGCGCGGCAGCTGGGACATTTGCACATCTGATGGCAATAGAAGATTCCTTGATTGGGGAAAAACTACAGCATCTAATATCCAGAAAATCCTAATTTAGTAGAAAAAAATGCTTTGTGTAATTGCCAACGTGCCATAGGACGCACATACAAGTCCGATCTACCTACAATAGAAAATAATACCGATAAACAAAATGTTTGACTACAGGCTTGCATCCTTCTATAAAAAAAAAAAACAACGGCCGATAACTACACATTCTTTTCTAACATGATGGTACTTACACGATACCAAACATCGTATACGACATGAAAATGCCCTACCTACTCTTTACCACGATGCAGAACGGTCTTTCCACAAAAATATATATACTTCCAAAATACTTGAACACACCGTTTTATGACCAGTTGCAGAGTATGTCTTCCGCAGCTATTCGGAACACATTCCTTGATTAAATTGATTAACTGTACTTGTGCAAATATGTATCGAATTGTAATGTTATGTAACCACATGTGTTTCATCTTTTTTTTTTTTCCCATTCTGTCTTTTCATTCCTAAGTATCAGATGTAACCAGATAACCTTGGGTGTATGCGTGTATTACCTTTTGTATCTTCCGTGTGTTACAACAAGTGTATATCAATCTCGCCCTTTCAGTCGCTACGACACTGCCTCCTTGTAGGGGTGGCGAGGCTTGTCAAGCGGTCGTACTGACTGCTTTTTCTTGCCGCCCTCAGTTTCCTTGTAAAGAAACCTGGAATAAATTGGTTGATTGATTGATTGATTGATTGAGATACGTGCCGGTGCAACCACCGCCATATATAGGAAGGTGCGTTTACAACCCCCTCGACAAAGCTTGATTGCGGACCCCTGTGCGACATAAGGACATGCCTGAAAAGCTGTTTAGCCGTTGTTTTTGTTCCTACACCGTGCAGCGCTGGATCAGTGATATTAATTACAAGGCCTGTCGGATAGTCCGGAGCAGCCGCGTCGTTAATCAACTCTGCTTCCAAGTTGTCCACGTTTTACGCATGAAGCCTTATACTTAGTATGGTAAAATAAATTTGTTCTCGCATTTTAGCTTTTCGTGGAAAGCGCCAATAGTGTGCGTGTTTGCGTTCTTTCTTAAAAAGAAGTGGGAAGTCATGTGTCTCTGGATTAGGTTTAGAAAGGAATTTTGAGGGGATGCCTTTCATGAACCTGTTTCCGAACGTCCCTTAGTGCTTCTGGCCGAGAACGCCTTCGTATTGTGACCAATACTGTGGCAATACGTAATCGCGCTCTTGCAGACGAGCCACCTGCCATGTGATTATAGTTACATGGAGCCACGTGGCGCACAATAAGAGACAAAGCTCTGCGCTTAAATTCTAATTCATTAATTGCTTCTTCCTATCTTGTGCTCCACTTTATCAGCGCCCTTCTCCAGATCTCTAGGTACATATTATCGCTGCGGTGGGTAGCGCTATAGGAATGGAAGCCTATCCGCAGTAAATTTAACCACTTCATCTGTTTCAGCTGCTTCCCTTCGAAAATTTTGATGAAACGGGCAACTGCATGTACCCTCCTTTAACCGGTACTGCAAACCTATGTCCTTGAGGCTTGGGAAGGGTGTTGCTGGAATGCCAGCGGTTCTCTGCATCTCGAATCATCACGGCGCTAGAACGGTCCATTGGGCCCACAGATATATATATATATATATATATATATATATATATATATATATATATATATATATATATATATATATATATATATATATATATATATATATATATATATATATGTATATATATATATATATATGTATATATATGTATATATATGTATATATATGTATATATATATATATATATATATATATATATATATATATATATATATATATATATATATATATATATATATATATATATATATATATATATATATATATATATATATATATATTTATATATATATATATATATATATATATATTTATATTTATATATTCGCATGGACCTCCTCGACTGCTTGCCTAGAAGACGGGGAAGTCAGATTCTTCAAAGACCTTGCTACCCACCCTGGTTTCAAATTTTTTACTTTATGAGGAACAAAACAACTTGACGTTTTCATACCCGAATCTGCACCACAAAAGCCTTTCTCAATGTCACCCAAGAAATCAAATTAATGAACAAATGTGTTTTTCAAGCATTGCGTGTTGCACACATAGCAGCAGCAAATAAGGCTTTTGTCAAACATAGGGTGAATCGTTACCATTTCAACAATAACTGCGTATTATTCAAACGTTTTAGAGTGCCATGGCTGTGCATATGCTATGGGTGTCATTTAGTTATGGAGGTATGACAACCCCGAGCAAAAGAAGCTTTTTAGCGCTATCTAGCGTGAGTTAGTTAAAACGTGCCCTTGCTACTTGAGCCACGCTGTTTAGTGTTTAGCAGACGCCGGAGCCAGTCTGCCAGTGTATATTTTCTACTTCGTCCTATTTTAATCGCACTCCAGGTCCCACGCTTTTGACCCCGAACATATTCATGCTTGTTTAGGAACCAGCGCCTGTGGAAGCTCACGGCAAGTTTTTTACTTTACTATTACTATTAGTGGGACACATACCACTGTCTGCCGGAAAAGACAAATGAGGCTAAAGCTTGTCGTACATATGACCCCAAGATTTAAGCGCTGTCAGCAAATTTTAAGAGGTACGCTTAGCATGAATGAATATATTCTCTCAGCACTCTGTAAGCTGACATTGAACTTCGCTCGCAATATTACTCCACTGCCGACGCGAGCCTGGATGATACCATAGATGAACGCGAAGCTGGTGTGGGGCGCGCCCATGAATAAGCCCTTATGTGCGTGCAGATGTCGCAGAAGCCTGCGCATCATCGGCCATGATTTTAAGCGGACTTTGAAGACAACTTGAGGTTGACCTTGATCGACGGATTAACGACTTCTAATAACATAGTGGCTGCGTTTATTCAACACGAAGCTTTTACTAGCTGTAAAAGGTAAAAAAGAAAATCAAAACTAAAAAACAAGCACTATTATCAAAGTTTTACCACCACCACGCCATTTTCGCAAGCAGCTGACTCGATGACCTTGAGATGACATTGAAATGACGTTCAAATGACGTCCAGATCCCCGAAGCTACGGTATAATACACTCCCATTCACTTCCAAATAGTGATTACTGACTTTTCTTCGGTATTGAAGTTCTGCGCTTAAATTTAATGGCGTGAAAATGTTCAAACATGGTTTTCCCAATAATATTCTGTTTTAAAAGAATCACGCCGCATGCTTCAATATTTGATTAGAACCCATCCCAATAACTGAAAGGGTTTTTACAAGCATCACAATATGCTAAGCAGTCCAATATTAGCATTAATAATCAAAACACATTTATCGGTAGCAATGAACCAGAACTTTGTTATTTCGCAAGTTGCAATTAAGGTATTATCTGTACGAACCTCTGAAGGGTTCAGTTTATGCCTGACTGGGCTGATTTAGACATGCGAAAAGGCGAAAAGAAAAAAAGCAACCAGCAACGCGAGGCTAAGGTTGAAGGAACAGAGCGGTGAGACAACAAACCGCGCTTGAAACGGAACAGAGTGAAGAAGGCGACACGTCGCACGCACCTTGGCATATACTCACGCAGAACTGAGAAAAGAGAAAGCGCAGCGAAAAGAAGAGAAGGCGTTAGAAATGCTGGAGACGTGAGATTTGCAGGCAGCCAACGGAACGCTAAAGTCGCCCGTGACGAATGCGCGGCGGTGCGAAATGACAAGCAGATGAGCGAGGCCATTATGGGGGGCTCCGACGCCTGCGCTCCGGTACCCCACGCATTAGCGACAGCTGACAGAGCGGGGTTTCGAACGTCGCTGTCAGCGAACGACGCAGACTGCATGCGGCGGGGGCAAACACGAGAACACAAGGCGGAAGTCGGCTTTTTCCGCGCCTGTAGACCAAACCCGTAAATTATGGGCGCTTCCTTGCAGGAGCTGAATGGTTCCTTAACGACACCAGTTTATGCCCTGAATTAATTACGACCGCACTGTTTGTGCGGCTGCTCGGTCTCGGTCGGCCATGCGGCCGTATGCGCACCTGCGCTAAACGATACATGCGGAATGAATTATTCACCGGCACCGCGTTCTTCCCTGGTGTGGATCCCGTTGCGACGACTCTACGCGGAGGCTGAAGAGCTGAGGAGGTTGGCAGATACCACATTGGTCGACTCGGCTAGGTTTGTCTTTTGCTATTCTCGCTGCTGATGTGTGGCGTATAATTTATGCACGCATACGTGCATATACTCTTCAAGCGCACGTGTTTTCCAAAGCGGCAGTCGTTGATGAATTGCTAAGCGGATTTTCTTCACTAGAACAGGTTCTCCTTGGCAGCGTCTACGTGTTTGGGTACTCCACACGCTGAATGTCTCGTTGGTTCATGCTACCCCAATTGCTCACCTTAGACGGACAGATGGGAGACCTGTGAACGATCCTACGAGTCACCGTAGTAAAAAAACGAGAAAAAAATGAAACATGAACCCAACAACTTTCAAAATGCATCAAGCTGATATGAAGGGGACATGAAACAAACTAAGTTGGCTTCAGTTGTGTACGTCGCATGTGCAACGCTACTGATACTTGTAAAAAAAAAAAAAAAAAAAATCCAGCACTTCAGGTATTTAAAATGTGAGATGTTATAGTTGGAAGTAACCGGAATGCATTTTGGTTCCGCTTTGTGAACATGTTAATTTTCGCAACCCGCGGTGATGAAACGCGAGGCGCGAGCATCGTACATGTGTCCTGGCAGAGTGCACCTTCTGAAGTTCACCGGTGACTCAAATTGTTTGGGCGCTACCATCGGCACCTCATCATTTCAACGGGCTTTTGAGCCGAATCAGCATCACTCACTTTTACTTAATATCAAATTAAAATTTCCCTTGACGCCAGTAGATAGGTTGGTGAATTGTATTTATTGGCCTATCTAAAGTTCCAGGCTCTATCAACCACACCATACCACTCATTAAACTGGACGCTGTCGATATAACTGACCCTGCTCAAGAAATACACAACAGGAAACTATCCGTGCTTATATATCGGGGACACACTCACAATGTAAGACAACTAAAACTAGAGCTTCTCGAAGTTCACCTCTTCCTCAACTCATATGTTTAAAACTTCTTACTGAATTCCACCATGCCTTAAAACTTACCAAGTTCCAACTGCTTTATTTATACTAATGAAGTTATTATTCTAGCCGCAGACTCTAACACACCCCCCCCCCCCACACACACACACAAGAACAACAACAACAACAACAACAACAAAAAGCGTAGGAAACAACACAAGAATAAAGGGGCAAGTGCCCCTTTAGGGAGGCCCTCTCTATATATAGCCATTGACGCATGCCGACTGTCGTGAAGTCACAGTTAATCGGATTAATCAATGGTTAATAGCCTTACACATTCCAGCTCAATGTGGTGTTGCGTTATACCAGGTTCAAGGTGATTAATTACGAAGTCGTGACAATCGGTAGATGTCGTTTGTTGGAGGGCCTCCTTTAAATGGCATTTACCTGTTCGTTTTTAATTGTATACCCGAGCATAAAGCTATTTAAAGCGTCGAGGGTGTATTTAAGGGAACGAACATCGGCAAAAGCATGCCATCAGGCGGTGGCTGAGGCGAAGGTGTTGCCCCACACACTGCATGTATAGCGCCGTCCAGCATACATTTATGATTTTAATTTGCACTGAAATTCACACGCAGCAAATTTTAGTGCCATCTTGCGGTAAAACCAGGAATACGCTGCCATTATTAGAGTATTCCAACACGTGATCATATGCAAGGAAGATATATCTGATTTCCTTAAGCTGGCGATTTCCTTTTTCATTGAGGAGGAATCGTCATGTCTTCTTTTATTCTGGGTCCTCTCCGGTGCGCCAATAATAATAATAATAATAATAATAATAATAATAATAATAATAATAATAATAATAATAATAATAATAATAATAATAATAATAATAATAATAATAATAATAATAATAATAATAATAATAATAATAATAATAATAATAATAATAATAATAATAATAATATAGCCAAATATACGCTTAGCTTTTCTCACTAGATGACACCGCAGTGTTTTACCTTCTTGAGTTAAGCGGTAACCACACTCCACTAAAACTTTCATCGATGAGGCGTACAAGGCCTATGCCATAACAGCCTTGAGCATGGAAGCTGAATTGAACTTTAACTACTGTCTGGCGGATAAAATATATATTAGTTTTCGGCGCATCACTTTTCCCCACACGCAGAGACCATCGCGCTCGCTGATCATGGTTTCCAGCATCGTAATGCATAAAAACGGGCGCTTAATTGCACTGGTAGAAAAAAAAAAAAGAAACAAAAAGAAAACGAACATCTTTTACAGCGCTTCTTAAGAAACATTTCTGCGACCGATCACCTTTTGCTTTTTGGCAGAACAATTTTCTAACTATATGCCTGCCGCGGAGGCTGCGTGGTTAAGGAGGTCGAGTGCTGGGCCGGAGGACTCTGGTCCAAACCCATCCGCGGCAGCCGCGTTTCGATGAAGCCCTTGATCTTGTAAAACATTCAGTTTAGCGTCATATAAATGAGTTAGAATCTTAACTTCTGAGAAAAGCGTCGTCCCCTCAATGTTATTCTTAGCTGCGGATCGATATATGATCTCTGTGACTTTGAGTGTGAAAGGATTGATAGACCCTGATTGCGTAAAAATAGGCAATGTCCGAGAACATGGTGCCTTTTCAAACACCTTTCCCTCATCTTAGAGATCGGAGTCGACGAGAGGTCATTTAATATATGCGTATTTAACTGGTTATGACAGTGGAGGTGCTTTCGTTGATCGTCTGGAAAAACTATTTATTTGTTGCGATACAGTCTAATTTTTTTGTGTGTGTGTGCGTGCGTGCGTGCGTGCGTGTGTGTGTGTGTGTGTGTGTGTGTGCGTGCGTGCGCGTGTGTGTGTGTGTGTGTGTGTGTGTGTGTGTGTGTGTGTGTGTGTGTGTGTGTGTGTGTGTGTGTGTGTGTGTGTGTGTGTGTGTGTGTGTGTGTGTGTGTGTGTGTGTGTGTGTGTGTGTGTGTGTGTGTGTGTGTGTGTGTGTGTGTGTGTGTGTGTGCGCTAATTGTTGTGCTTCGCTGCCCGGTAAGGTATGGCACCGATTTTACAAGCTTTATTACGAGTGTTTCCGCACGTGTCGATGAGCCCTGTAATCGTTCAGTAATTTGAACCCCCTCTCCCTCTCCCACTCCCATTAGCTTGTTTGGAGCATAAATCGATATCAAATGCCGGACTATATCTGTAGTCGTAACTAAAATGCTTTACTGTTGACATCAAGCTTTCCAGGCGGACGCAGTAGGCGCCGCACTCTCGGGGCTCATATGTTAACGATAATGAGTCTAAACTACATCCAGAATTGGCCCAGCACGCTGCGCTTGCATTATAAACTACCCAGGTGTTACAACCCAGCTTACAGTTATTAGCTGTTGATTGTGCGTACGCTGAACTTAAGTTCCGTAACTAACACGCCGTCAGGAAGGAACTGAATCGTTTGTACTGCACCAACACAAGGAACGTTAGTCTCTCAATATTGTGGGACTATCATAATGCGATTAGCGCATCATAAATTTTGAATTCAAATAAACATTAGTAGGCGTCCTTGATGAGGTGGTAGAATTATACCTGGAGACAGCTCGTGAGCAAGCATATCACTTAGGGCTACGGCCATATCTATATATGTTAAAATATAATTTGTGCCCATACACGGTGCAGGCTTATTCTCAGAGACAGGGACAGCCGTTTCGACTCGCGAGCCCGCCTAGTAAACCCTTATGCAACAATCGTGGCTGTTCTTGCTAGGAATCTTCTCATTAAAATATTTATTGCGAAATAACTCGGCCATGTCGACACAACTTCACCGGAAAGTACAGTTTCCCCACAAGAGAGCTGCAGAGCTGCATTGATATATTCTCACCATGAATAGTGCCTGGCACCAAGACTAGAGATGAATGGTGTGTTCTCAGACTGCCCTTTTCATTTACTCCTAGTACGTCTTACTCAGAACGTCCATCTCCATTCTATTCTTCTCTTGCGACACAGCACTCCAATTATAGTCTCATCCCTTTTTCTGCAAGGTGGCGATAGCGTCCATTAAATAAATTTATCTCTCCATCATCCGTATGCGTTGGGCTCCCAAGGGCTCACAGGGCTAGACAGCAATGATAGGAGGTCTGCAAGACCACTTTTTTTTATTATTATTTTTTTTTTTTTTGCTCCTGTGCGTAGGAAGGAAGGAAGGAGAGAAAATACGCGTCAAAGCCGACGCCACAACAAAGCCTGCGGCTGCATTCGCGAAATGGGCGGTGTGGGAGTGTATGATATAAAACGAATGAGCCACTGGCATTCCCTTAACGGCGCTCATCCGTTCAAACTAAGACTGCTCTCTTTCAGGAGGAGAAAAACCAGCTCGCTTCAACTCGCGTCTGCGATGACAGGTTTAACGCTCCCTGGGAACAGCGCGTGGGAAGGCGGCCCGTTTTGCGACTCATACATATATCGTAGGCTCATGCGCGCAAGTTGCTTACATTTGAAGGGTACGCCCACTCGTGGGCGCAGCGCGCTTTTCGTTGTCTGTTTTGCTTCGCGTTTTCTTCTCGCTTCGAGCAGTACGTGAAAGTATCGCGCGTGTGTGCGTTGCATGAGAGCTTCGAGGACCACTTTGAGCAATTGTGCTGGGCTCCGAATCCAGGAGCGATCGATCGATGTGGATACGACTGGTCCATAATAGCGATACCGAGACCGGGAGAGAAACCTAAGGAACAAATAACGCGAGGCCTGGAGAAGACAATCATTCGAACGCTATAGAAGATACAAATGCACCCAGACAGACAAGAAACAAACAAATGAGTGAAACGGAGGTGAAAAAAAGAAAGGAAGATAGCCATCCTGCGATAGACCCCGCAATAAATCCGCCATGAATATCAAAAGACTGGGCCCACATTTCATGAGATATCCTCAATCGAGAGGGCTGCGTAGTTCTTGTTGAGATACAGAGCCTTCTTACTTGCGTAGCCACTTTTTGAACACTTGCGCGGGAATGGCTTATTTCTTGCGATCCCTCTTACTCGGACGATCGTCGCTCGTTTACTTATTCAAGACAGAGAATGCGGGGATACCGTGCGCTGCTGTTGGCGGTGGTCTGGCGTGCTCTGCCCGTAAGTTATTATCCCCCCCTCCTTTACCCCTACAGCCCCAATCGTTTCCGGAGTGGTTTGTGCATGAAACACAGTTGCGTGAAGTGCTGCTCGCATCGCTCAGCTCTATGTTATGAGCTGCGTCTCAGACAAAAAGGATTCGGCGCGAAAGCTCCTTCACGGCGCTTCGTTTTCGTGATGCCTCCAGAGCTCTGGATACGACGAAAGAAAAAAAAATGGTGCACAGAGAAGTGCTCATGGTTTCGCTTTATGCATCTCCCTCCACCCCATCTCCCCTTTTTTTTCTCCGTTTATCTGCCTTTTATCAGCAGCCCACTTGTACTGCTTAAAGGAAATTTGAAAGCCCTTATACGGCTAAGCGCTATACATCTGGCTAGTACAGAACAGCTGCTCGTGGAGTGAAGCTTCATTTGCTGTCAACGTTCCTCAGAAGTATACGGCCATATCCAGGATAGCATACAGATTATGTAAATTACACACAAATCTCATGCACGGAGGCGTAGTTATACGACGCTCTTATAGGCGGAACCGTAAGACCTGCTAAGCTAGTAGTCCTGGTTGGTTTACCTTTAAATTATGGCGGATCTTAAGAGCATTTAAGTCACATTACAGAGTATGAGATTTCTGCCTGTTCAGAGAAACTGTGTCGTGCATTGGAATCTCTTTGTGCAAATGGGACTGTTGAGTCTGTGGAAAAACTGTATCCCCGACAGACACGCCGAATCTCCACGACCATCGAAATCAATCTACGGGAGCAGTGCATTTTCGTGCGCGGAGAAGGTGCTGCGCAGGAAAAACACACTGATTGGCTGTGTTATTTTCGATGCATGAATATTGCTAATAGTTGGTTCACAGGAAGGGAAAGGTGCAGTATTTACCAATTATTATTATTATTATTCATGCATCGAAAATAACACAGCCAATCAGGGTGTTCTTCCTGCGCAGCACCTTCTCCGCGCACGAAAATGCACTGCTCCCGTAAGATTGATTTCGATGGTCGTGGAGATTCGGCGTGTCGGTCGGTGAATCTCTTTGTGGAAATGGGACTGTTGAGTGTGTGGAAAATCTGTATCACCGACCGACACGCCGAATCTCCACGACCATCGAAATCAATCTTACGGGAGCAGTGCATTTTCGTGCGCGGAGAAGGTGCTGCGCAGGAAAAACACACTGATTGGCTGTGTTATTTTCGATGCGTGAATATTACTAATAATTGGTTCACAGGAAGGGAAAGGTACAGTATCTACCAATTATTATTATTATTCATGCATCGAAAATAACACAGCCAATCAGGGTGTTCTTCCTGCGCAGCACCTTCTCCGCGCACGAAAATGCACTGATCCCGTAAGATTGATTTCGATGGTCGTGGAGATTCGGCGTGTCGGTCGGTGAATCTCTTTGTGGAAATGGGACTGTTGAGTGTGTGGAAAATCTGTATCACCGACCGACACGCCGAATCTCCACGACCATCGAAATCAATCTTACGGGAGCAGTGCATTTTCGTGCGCGGAGAAGGTGCTGCGCAGGAAAAACACACTGATTGGCTGTGTTATTTTCGATGCATGAATATTAATAATAATTGGTTCACAGGAAGTGGAAGGCGCAGTATCTAAAAATTATTATTATTATTATTCATGCATCGAAAATAACAGCCAATCAGGGTGTTCTTCCTGCGCAGCACCTTCTCCGCGCACGAAAATGCACTGCTCCCGTAAGATTGATTTCGATGGTCGTGGAGATTCGGCGTGTCGGTCGGTGATACAGTTTTTCCACAGACTCAACAGTCCCATTTGCACAAAGAGATTCCAATGCACGACACAGTTTCTCTGAACAGGCAGAAATCTCATACTCTGTAATGTGACTTAAATGCTCTTCTTAAGATCCGCCATAATTTACTAGGTAAACCAACCAGGACTACTAGCTTAGCAGGTTTTACGGTTCCGCCTATAAGAGCGTCGTATAACTACGCCTCTGTGCATGAGATTTGTGTGTAATTTACATAATCTGTATGCTGTCTTGGATATGGCCGTATACTTCTGAGGAACGTTGACATGTGTGTCTAGATTTATACATTTCTTTTTACATTTCTGATGCTGGTGAAGGGTTATATATGCAGCCGGATGTTTTTTTGTGTGGGCATTTATGAACTTTTCATTTATGACTCTATTCTCACGCAATAAAGAAACAGGTGCCTTGAGTGTCCGGGTCACTAGCGTGTCTGGCTCGTAACCCAAAGGTTGTTTGCTCGAATCCCATCAAACTTATAATTCTAAAGTATTTTAATGCTAACTCAATTAAATCTGAAAGTTAAATAATTTGAGGCGTGTGGATACCGCGCGAATTCGCATTGTTTAGGGCATGTTTTAATCACTTTCATTTCAAGCGCAACACCATGTTTAATTTGAATGTTGTGGGATGTTCGAAATTCCCACTCGAGGTCATGTGACCATGACATTATGGACTTGTCGACCAATCAGGATTTTTCGCTCACGTCCTACGCTGCCGCCACCAACGCCTGCTTTTCGGAGGCACGATAGCCTAGAGCTATTGTGTAAAATGTATATATTGTAACGAGTACAAGGCAGGGATCGAACACTGATCGGATCAGGAGGCGGCGGCTGGAAGTGTGATGGACCGGTGTCAAATCCATGGTGACTCTCGGTTGCCCTGGAGGGGTGGAACTCAGCAAAAAGGGAAATCGTACCCGGCTGCTCCTGCAGAAAATATAACGAGTACAAGGCAGCGAACACTGATCGGATCAGTTCCACGCACTACACTCAGTTTCGTCCTCTTTGTCCTCGGTTCAGAGAGGCACGCGGCAATATTTAGGCCCAACGAAAGACGGTAACACGCTTCGAAACATCGTTACGATCGTACGGAAAAATATAAGTAAAGTAAAACGGAAAACCATGGTGCAATTTATATCAAGTATAATGAATTCCTGCCACATCAACGAATGAAATGTTTTGGGATAGGTGTGGAAATCTGGTGTGCACTTATGGACCCGTAAAAAAATGCCTACAAATGCCAGCGAGGACACTCGTTCAAAGAGAGCTGCATTTAATCTTGCACAGCAGTCGAATTTTGTTGCTGCAGTGTCGTGATGGCTGCGTTACTCGCCTATCAAACGTATATTACTAGTAAAAAATACAATAGAAAAAGTAACGCAGTTCATCCCCGTGGCAGCTGTAGTCCACCGGCGTAGCGTCGTAGGTGCCGCTTCGTCGTTGTAGGGTTATATGGAGTATATGATGGTGACGCTAAATAGATCGACATTGTGGTTCAGCGGGCCACTGCTCATGTATTTTAAGGTGTTCGCATTACAAGCCCTAGTATGTAGAAAAGCCGACCTTTGGCGTAGAGCACACGTCACCTGTCACACGAGAGCGTTGCTAGGTGATAAAGTGGAGAGAGGCTAATCCCTCTCTCCACTTGTAGGGTGAGCAGAAGCTGGAAGGTGGATGCCAAGGGAAGAACACAAAAATGAATATGACTTATAATGACCCAGGAAAAAGGAAAATGAGAATAATTCAGCAAACATTTAAATACGTACGCATTTTCCAGTAGAAATGAAAATGATTTACACTGGCACAGCAAAAATGGAAACGGCTGCAAATAACCAAGCAAGGACAAAAGGACTAAGAACGACTAAAAAGAAATGACACTGCTTCAACATGACTGAGCAAAATTGAAAAACCTATCAAAAGCAAGAACATGACTTGATGCTGACGAATTGCTATGGCGTAATGATAATTAAGCGCCTAGTCATTTTTGACACACGGATCTATATAGAGATGCGACTTGCCCGTATACGACGCAGATGACAACTCGATCTCCTAGAACCCATTCAAATGCTATCGATGAAAAAGATGCCGTGGAGGCTACTGTGAGCAACCCTTGATAGCCTTGAATCAACCGATTGACGTCGAATAAGGGAAGTCTTGTGTCACATATACGCGGTTACTGCTACCCTCCCTGGCGAATGAAAACGAAGAGCACAGGTGAAACGACCAAAGAAAGAGCAGCCAACATTCCTACGGACCTTCGTTGCAGCCCTTCTTGCTGGCAATTCCCCGGGTTTTATATCTGTACACGTTTGATACTATAGTGCAGCGAACTCAGTTTATGCTGTAAAATGTTCAGCTTCACCGTTATAATTTCAGCAAAGCCCATATTCAGCCTGCTGAACTTTGCGTATCGCGCCGACAACAGCTGCTCTCATTCCCATGCAGAACAATTCGAGCAAGATGAAGGAACACGGAGGCGACATGGTAGAAGAACAAATGGTAGCGTAACTCCCATAGAAGCCTGCGTGTCGACTCTGAGCGAGGCTTTAGTTTCCCAGCGCCCCCTGCGAACTGTGAGGCACAACAAACACGTGACGTTGCTTGTGACGTCACAGGGACGTACTTTGGCGGGGAATTTGATCGTCTTTTTACTTATGAACGAAAAACAAGGCCAACAACGACGGAGGCAGAACGATGCTCGGATAAGGCAGAAAAATGGACACCGTAACTCTTCAGCCACTTGACTTCACATGGATTTCTATAGTCAAGTTTTACGTTAACTGAAATGTTACGGCATCTTTAACCACCTTATCATAGCATCGTTCTGCCTCCGTCGTCGTTAGCCTAGTCTTTCGTCGCGCGTCATGTAAACGCATTCTGGGGCTTATTTCTTCGGGCACGTTTGTGAACAAGGGCCTTCAAGTGAATTCGGCAAGCACATGGATAGAATCACATGGCTTGAGGCATTTCACTAAGGGCATAAATGAGTGAAGGTGTGCTGCATAGAAAGCCAGGCTTTATTAATTCATGATTACTTACATAGACGCTTCACGACAATGAAATCTTTAAGTGTAGGAAAGCGACCACCGCTCATTCGTCACGGTCTTCATGAAATCCTCGTGATAACAAAATGACCTCAGCGTAGGTCTCCTAACGAGACGCGGTGAGATTATAAAAGGGTAAAAAATTTTGCTAACAAACAATTGTACATATCAGTGTCAAAGAACAACAAAAACGAACGAACGGAATAACTAATGCCAGCGCTAGAACGCCAACCTGTAAGAGCTTAGGTAAGCAATTCAAATTGGGATTACTAGTATTTAGAAGTTAATGCGTCTGAGAAGTCAAAATATCTACGATATAGCTTTTCTCCAATAAATCTCGCCCTGTTCATGATTCCATTATTTTACTCGCGCTTTATTTGCCACTGAGAGGAGTCAATGTGAGGTTACAAATTTACAACTTAAGCATTTAACATGTTCATCAGAAAGATCCCATTGACAATAGGAACATCACTGTAATAACGGCTAAAGCACGTTCAGCGAACGTTGGTGCGGTAATACGACGCAGTAAGCAAAACATGCAGCAAAGGGAGCGGAACGGAAGGCTTTGAGCAATGCGACACGCATCTTGGGGGCAATAAAATCTCACCTTCACCGTTCAATTAAAACATGCAGCGATACGCCGCTCATGCAGACGTGTATCCGTAAAACAAGCCACCACTTTTGCGACGTGCCTGGGAGGCCGAGCCGAACCGCCGAGCTGTGACGCAGCATTGTCCCATCGTCCGGAAATGCGCACATGCAGCGGCAATCAGTTTCTCATCGAGCACAGACAGTCTTCGCCTTGCTGTAAAGCTCTACCACAACCAGCATAATAAAATACTGACTGTTTGTTACAGATAACCCACTCTGTACGCAGCGCGCAACGATGAACGTTGAACCGGGGCCGATGACGCACCCATCCCGCGGATGACAAAAGCTTTGGTCTGAGCCATATCTGAGCTTTGGGCAACTACGCAGCGGATAATAAGTGGCCGAGAGAGGCCGTTAGAAACAAGTTAAAATATTATTAAAAATGTGACACGTTTTTTTCTTACGCAAGAAACAAAAACTGCATTCATTCTTGAGCGAGAATATTATGTTTACTTTCTAGTTCTTTGGAGTTCTGGCAGATCTTATTTTCTGTGCGCCAGTAATTTGCCTCACAGTTCGCAGGAGCCCTCATCATCGAGTTGATGCCGCTGGCAGTAGGCAGCTGCACGCGTTTTCTTCCAAGTTGCGCGACCAGTTGTACATTGACCTTGGAGGCGATGCGAAGTTCCAAGCGGGTGCTCACCCGAGGCCGTTTCTCTACGCTAAAAGGAAGCTGCGTTAGCGCCCACTCTCATATCACGAAAAAAAAAAAAAAAAAAAAGGAACGGAAAATAAAAACGCTCCGGACTGAGGAAGATTATGGGCAGCGTATCAATGCGCTCGCCATCAAGGCGCCAGTTCTCTCTATCGCGCTTCAAAGCGCCGACCAACCGGTCCGCACACGCATCGGCCGCGTAGAACAGAAGCGGTGGCGTCGCTCATTACTCAGGGGCAAAGCGTGCGCGCATGAGTGACAGGCGCGAGTTCCATTGGCCGCCGCGGCAGATTGCGTCTAAATCGAAAGGGAGCGGCCCCCGCCGGTACGGAGCGAGGGACGAGTTAATCGAGGATGCATCGTTGTCCCTGCAGCCGGCCGAGTCGAAGGCCGCCGCTGCCGCCGCAGAAGCTGCTGGGCGCGCGTGCCATCGATCATGGCTTGACCCACATCGGGTCGCTCCGCTGGTGCAAAGTGGAACGCGCCGCGGCTTCGGAACTTAAGCAGTTACGCGGTGAGCCATCGCACACCATGCGTATTGGTTGCGTATTGGCTGTGTCCAAAACGGACAGTTGACAATCGGCCAGACTTGGGGGGTTCACGTTTAACTTCGGTCTTGATGAATGCGGGGTCAGAGAAATGTGGGCGGGCGTTCGTACCTTTGTGACGTGCGTTCTGAATGCGCCTGTCGCCAATTGGTTACCTACGCATGGCTTCCTATAAGACCTGTGGCAGCTGAATTCACGTTCAGAACGAAGAGGTTGACGTTATAGCAGGCTGCAGGCTAGTCCTAAACTTAACAGCTTTAGAGCGATGCACCCTTGTTCTGCAGGGTGCAAATAAACAAATCTAGAAGAACAGACTCAAGTACGAAAAAGTTAATGGGGTGAAAAAAAGTTGACAGATGAAGCGTGCATTCTATCCGCCAGAGACACATGCACACTTTACATTTCATTCAGTACGTACAGAGTTTAGACTAAGAAACGATCATAGGTATTCGATGGAATAAAAACGAAAAGAGAGCCTAGACCATAATTGATGCCCCATGCAAGGGCGACTACATAAATACACAAAAATATATAAAATCACACTAACTGAATGAGATGAACAAAAAGGTCGCACCTAAGCGACAGATCAATACACTGGTTCACGCTTGTGTGGAATATCGATGTGAACTACTCTCCCAGAGGTTAAAGTTTTGTGCAGAACTCGCGTCATATGAAGGAAACCGGACGTTAAAAAAAAAAAATAAAACTAAAAAACCCGGCTGAATCTTGTCATAGTCATTTCACTTGACTCAAAAGGCGCTCAGTCGGGTATATTTTGAAAGATGAAGGCTCGTGCGAGTACAAATGCTTCAACCTACGCAAAAACTAAAACGGATGATCACGTGCAGTTCCGAAAAAGTGCAAAACAAAGGCATGGAGAGCGCCACGAAAGCAATGATCGTGGTGATAAAACAATGGAAACAATAGGAACCAAAACAATCACTCAAAGATTCATCCCCTTTACACTCGCAGAGTGAGCGACCTCGCTCACTATATACACCGCTTACTCTCTGCCGACCGTGAAGGCTCGTCAGAGCGCGAACGATATGCTTCTCTCGCGGCATATACGCAAGCTTCTACCAAGCGCCGTGTCTTCGCCGAGCGAACCGCGAACCGCGGCGGTGGCCGCTGCCACTAGTCGCAGTTTGCTGAGCGGGGCTTTAAACCTGATAAACGGCCGCGCTCATCGATGCGTGGAGGAAAGAACCGGCGCCATCCCAGGTGGGGCCTCTTTCGGGGTCTCCAACTCGCGCGGCGGGCCTCTTTCTTGGACCGCGTAATTCTGCACGGAAAAATCACGAAAGCCGACTCTATACAGATCGTCCGCGAGCTGTCCTCTTCATCGGGAGACAACATTCATAAAGACGACGCTAAACTGCAGTCATCGATCACTCGGGGATAGCTTCTGCTTTACATCCTAGAAACCGGTTTTGTTGTTGCTGCTTACTTCTCTAAAATCCAGTTACAAACCAGTTTATATCCGTTAGGCTCGAAAACGACGTTTATTCCCTGGGTTAGCTTATCGACGGACGGCGGCCGAGTTTAGATAACGGAGCAATATTAATATGCAAATCTGGCGCTATTGGATATGCCACTCGCTATGAAAAAGCGTTACAGTTTTTGGTGTTATCGTAGAAGTGCATCTGAAGTGCACAATGAAAAAAATAAATAAAAACACGATGTGATTCAGATAGAGAGCTGCCCAGTTCCTTATGATGGTCATAGTAATGATTAGAGTATTCGCAAAAATGGGTGCCAAGGCAGGTAGCCCTTGCTCCAGGGGGCTGTAAAATCCGCACACACTCATCCGCACACGCGCACACCGGACCACCCGCTCATCCATTTATCCATCCACTCACATATTTACCCACTTGCCCACTTACTTATGCCCATCGCGCCCCAAGCGCAGATTGTCCCATAAAATGTAATACGCTTTTAAACTGTAGTGTTCTACATCAATGGGAACAACTGAGGGCTGTTTAGTGTCGTGTGTCCTAGTTTGTTACATTTTCCCGTTCTCCCGAGTCAAATAATGAGCAAAGTCTAATTAGCGAACTTTCCACTTACTGGCCTGGAGAACGAAGTCTGGATTCAGCAGTAGTAGATGGTCTTGAAAAACAAACGGCTATAATAAGTTTGCTACACCAATGTACCATTTATCCAGCTTTATTAACTCTGCTTTAAAAAAAAAAAAGACGTACCGCACGAGTAGCACCTGGCGCATACCTCCATCCGCAAAAAGATCCACATCAGAAAGAGCTTCCGCGAAAAGCTGACTTTGTTCTCTAAGATGCATCTTGGGGCGTGGTAGTGGAACCGCTGTCTTGTGCTGTCTCATTTTTGTTTTGCGAGTTGTCTTATAAGGACGTTAAACGAACTGTAACGATAGGCTGAGGAAGGTATTTTACTCAGCTGTTAGCTGTTATTTAAGACGATCTATGGCTTCTGAACTGATATTACGGAGCAACAGCCTTCATTCAGTTGAGCGGATTAAGCAGCAGAGCAAAGGCACTTCTAAATTAATTTCTTTGACCGAATTCTGAAGAGAACAAATTTCCCGAAGCTTCACGTGTTAATATGCAAATGCGTAAGACTACCTCGCTGATGCTCCTACCCACTTCTAACATCAAAGTGGGACACGTTAGAGAATAATGTCGAAAAAAGTGGGACACGAAGGAATCGCGCAACCGTCAAAAAAAAAAAAACAATAATAATAACGGGGATATAACTGCGCCCTCGCAATCTACGCCGAAATCCGGCGATTCAACAGAGTGATGAACAAACTTATGCGTCCTTTTCTGTGTATTGGCTCTACTGCATAGCGTAATTCCCATCAGACTACCTGAAGAGAGGGAATAATCAATTTAAATCGATGGAAGTGGCGGAAGCAAGACTGCCTCCGTCATTTCGGACACATATCACAGCTCAAGATTATGCAATTTATACTCCGCACGCTACCACCTACTTTTGTGTCAAACTTGTCTCGTGTACATATCTAGGATTAGGCCCCAGGAGCCCTTATTTCGCTTCAGAGCTTCTCCCCGTGTCTAAGCTTTCTCCTGATATTGCATCGAAGATGCCACTTTTTTTTTTTTTTTTTCACATCAACGTTGCTTCACCACCTTAACTCATGTTGAATATTTAGGATGTGCACTTTATTTACCTCCACGACTTAGCGACGTTCTGCGGTAGGATACTGCCAAAAAAAAAAAGAAGAAAAAGAAGAAGACGAACTACATATTACATTTTGTCAGCCTACGATGTTCAAGTCATCACTTGCACATTTCAAGAATATTTATTATATTTCGGCTAGAATAAAAATGCCCACGTTCAGTGCTGATACGGAGTTCCAATTGTTTTTCCAAATGACTGCGTTCGCCGTTGTTATTATTATTATTTTTTAAACCGGATTACTAAGATTTCGGCGAATTCAAGTGCACATTTTGAGCAGACAGCTTTATTAAGAGATGTCGGAATAGTTGGCTTCTGTTTAGTAAAGTCACGAGGAGTTGTGTCAAATGACGACACAGAATGACCGGAAAATGCCATCGTCCTGTGTTCTTAATGTGTGCATTCGTTTGGAGCTGTGCCTCATGGCTTGACAGGACCACATAGATGGCCTGCGCTTCTCTTGCGCAGCATTCGCAGGGGTAATTCCTCTTAGTGCACAGCACAGCACGAAGCTATAGCTACTGCAAAAATATACCTGGCCCACTGTGATGATGCTTATTCCGTACCTGGGAGCAGCATATCTATACGTTTCGCACGCATACTTCGTCGTGTAACCCTCTCCGTCATTTCAGTGACGGTCTAGCAATATGAATGGTTGATATGCCAAACCTACCTCACCTATCTCATTCTAGATGCGTTCACAGAAGAGTTATGGTACCGCCTGCTCCGCTAACAGCATCACTCCGCATCGCGGGCGCGAACACTCCGCCGTTTGCATAACACATTCGCTCGACTATATCTCTTCATCCATATAGAACATGACCCTACTTTCCACACGCATAACCACCGGAGAAGTAATTCGGCCCCGAACCAACATTGCTGACGGCTGACCGCTCTAGTTTATGCGCTCCCTACCGGAATCGCTCTATCAAAATTCTAAATCCTTAACTGTAAACCACCTTCTTGCAAGGGCTAGTCCAAACCGCCCTCATTCGCTCACATTTAAGCATCTGACAGCGCTAAATAGAAGTATATATACACCTGCTGCATGCTTGATGCACAGGGCAATTTTCCCTGGGTGTGGCAGCTAGAGCCGGAGGCCCTTGAAAGTTCACCCGACAGCATGCTTGTTGCAGCCTGCACTGTACAAGATGGAGAGCCCTGCCGTTGCTGGGACACCCGTTCCCTCATTCGGGTGATCGGGGTAACAGAAGCAACTGATGCGATCGCCCCAGAATAGCCGACAACGCTAAGCATTACAGCCGAATCGGAGGGTTGCTTGCCCGCGGCAGGTTTGAATTCGCGGATGAAGTCTTTCTGCTTTTTCCTCGTTCATCTTTCTTTTTCAGAAAATGACCGGCGCCTGAGGCTCTACTGCGAACGCCGTTATGGAGTAAAGTCTTGATGCCATGTTGAACTCATTGCTTGGCTTTTACGCGCTAGCTAGAAATATATTCTTCTAACGTCGAGTCGCAACCACACAGCTTGGAGTTCGTTGGGGGCATTGTTTTCATTGAGAGAGCTTCCGAGAAATAAAGTGGGAGCGCCTTCTGAAGCGCTCGCATCACTATAAGAAGTGATGGACGAGTCCTCTGAATAGTAAAGTTTCAGACATCCATAATCATCATCAGTTGGGCTGTACCAAAACAGGGCTAAAGCCTTTCCAATATTCTTTCAATTCACGGGGCCTTGTGCTAGATGAATCACTTTACCCTTGTGAACTGCTTAACCTCATCCGCCCACCGAACTTTCTGACGCACCCTGCTACGTGCACTTGTCTTTCTTGGAATCTAATTTGTTACCCTTAGCGACCATCGGTTATCGTCTCATCGAACTACATGCCTTGTCTACCCCCATTTTCTGTTCTTGATTTTCATTAGAATGTCATTAACTCGAGTTATCTCTCTGATTTATTCTGCACGCTTCCGATCTCTTAACGTTACACCCTACCATTTCCTCCCCACAGGTGAGTACAGGTAAGGTGCAACTGTTATACACTTTCCTCCTGAGCAATACAAGCTGCTCGTCATAGTTTGCGAGTACTAGCCAAATGCGCTTAATCCTAATTTTGTTCTCCTACTGATTTCGCTTTAATGGTCCAGACTTGCGGTTACTACCTGTCCCAAGTAGACATTCACCTACCACTTCCAGTGCTTCGCTACCTATTGCAAAGTGTTGTTCCTATAGAAGAGGACGAATACGGGCTGGTTGATACATGATCACGAATGGAAAGAAACAGCGCTATACTAAGACGGGATAGGAGAGTAGACAAACGTGTATTTGTCTGCTCTTCTGTCCCGTTTTATAGTAGCGCTGTTCCTTTCCATTCGTGTTGTTCCTACCCGCGGCTATTGAACATTCATTACCTTAAGCTTCTGCATATTAATTTTATGGCTTACCTTCTTGCTTTTCCTGTGAAGGTCATAAACCATTTTTTGCACTTCATTCCCTGAGTTACTTAACAAGGCAATGTCATCAGCGAATCGCAGATTACTGATTCACTGAGTTACTTAACAAGGCAATGTCATCTGCGAATCGCAGATTACTGATTCCCTGAGTTACTTAACAAGGCAATGTCATCAGCGAATCGCAGATTACTGATTCCCTGAGTTATTTAACAAGGCAATGCCATCAGCGAATCGCAGATTACTGAGGTATTCTTCATTGACTCTTATCCCTAGCTGCTCCCATTCCAAGTCTCTGAATACTTCCTCTAAGCAAGCTGGGAATAGTACTGGGGAGATCGTGTCTCCTTGCCTAACACCTTTCTTTACAGGAATTTCGTTACTTTTTTTGTTTAATGCAGAACTATGGTTGCTGTGCAGCCACTATTGATATCTTCCAGTACTTTCACATACGGCTCGTCTATACCCTGATTTCGCAATTCCTGCATGACCGCCGAGATTTCGACTGAGTCAAATGCTTTTTCGTAATCAATGAATGCAATTTGTATGAGGGCTGGTTGTAATCCGAGCATTTTTCAATCCCCTGGTTGATAGTATGGTCACGGATGGCTCGAACGGCGCAGAACATGAAATAAAATTATTGCCGATTTAACTAGAACATGCTGACGAAGATTAGTGGAAATGAAGCAGATGAAACATTTATTTACAATGTATTCATTTCAGGCAGCATAAGGCGATTTGTAATTCTGTGTTAGTGACACTGATTTATCGGCACTATACCACGACCTTAAAATGAAGCCCGATTTCAATGAATAAAAACCGATGTAGACCTCTTGGTATAGCGCATCTAAGGACATCTGAGTTATAGATTAACTATTCTTAAATGAAATTTTGAGACACGCTATGCGGGGCAATTATGATAACTACGGTTTCACACGGTGTCCAAGCTGGGTTACGTATGGACGAGCTGTCCCGATTGCTGGGCATTAAAACTTTGATCAACTGATACGGATGATTCTCTAATGCAGCCCGAGAGCGTGATGATTTCATGTCTCTCTGTAGCAGATTTCGCTAAGCTTCCGTTGAATGCCAAACCACGTGTGTTACGTCCGTGTTTGCATTCATATTAACTTTTGTGGTCACATGTTTGAATACTGTCGCAAATTTGCGAGGAGACGGCTCAAGCTCTGGGAAGTATCAGCTGCGACTGAAGCGAAAGCGCTCACGGAATTTGTGCGAAGAACTTGCCACGCGAAATCTTCGAATCACGCGCAACGCTGCCGTCGGAGAAATACCTTGCTGTCGTTTGAGAAGTGCGCCATTGCACGCGCGTGCGTGAAGTCAGCACGGTGGTTATCTACGCTGTCGCTGATTCTGGGGGCCGGATAATTTGGCCGCGGACGCCGGAGCCAACGACGAGACAAAAGCCAAGGACGCGCGAATAGCAGAGTCAAAAACTCGAAACGCACGACTGGCCATGCACCTTCAGAATGCGCGGCGTGCCAAGAAATGCATGATTTCATATTTGTAAAATAACCGGCAATATTGTGCTAACGACCAGTAGCATGGCTTCTCGCCACATAACAAGGAGCTAAGCTACAAGTATTTTGCATGTTTATCTATAGTATTTATTTATTTATTTCACATACCGGGCCGGTGGACGCTGCAGAAAGGAGTGGTAAGTGAAAAAGAACGTGAAGAATATTAGTAATAAATAAAACGTTTACGAAACGGCGCATTACAGAGCTTATGACAGTCGTGAAACTTAGAGAGCTGCTGCATCCCTTTTCGAGTATTTTCCGATATCCAAGGATTCAAATTTACACAGGCCAATTTACAAAAGGATTCAAATTTACTCCTCTTTATGCATGGTGGCGATGGCGTTCTACACAGCACCTTGTATTGACTCGCCAGCGGCGTCAGCGGCATCAGTCACTCGCTGCTAGCGCTGCCTCCGGCGACCCCCCTCCTTTCCTCGTGTTCTCCGGTTGCTGCGCGCGCTCCTGCCCCCATCGTTCGCCGCTGAGTGCAGCCCCCCCCTCCCCCCCCCCTTTTCCTGCGAGGCTCCGGTTGCCGAAGCGCCGGCTCGAACTGGGGGGCTGAAAGGGAGGCGGAGCTGGTTACGAGGCCTCTTCTTACATATCCTCGTTCGCGTCCGTTCACCACCCTCCTCACCTAATCTTTAATCCTTTAATTAGTTGTGCCTCTTTAGTCGCGCACATAACAATCAGTCTGCAGACGTAAGTTACCCAGTTAAGGGAAAAATTACGCGACGTATTCATCCGTAAACTTTCTCTTTTAAGGCTTCGCGAAAGGGACTGCGTGGCCTAGAGTAGCTTGTATAACAGATCGCCCAAACTGGGCTTTGAAAGGTTCGATTTCAATCTCACCACTCGTCCGAAAGCAGAAGTCTGAGTTGACAGCTCTTGCCCTGTAATATGGTCTATAGTTATGTCGCACAAACAGCCGACCAATCAGCACCCTTAAATGTCACCTGCCAAATTATCCCTGCCACAGTCGTGTTCGTCATTTTTCGCTCACAACGCCCAAAACACCGACAACGGCCGATTTTCTGCAGAACGGGGTCTTTAACGCGATGTCATTAAAATATTTGAGTAATATGACCCGCAAAGCTGCACTAATATAGACTTAATAACCAGTGTTAGCAAGCTGTTAGGCAGTATATATACTTGCAGCAATCTATTTAGCTCAAAATAGAGAACAAGAAAAGAAATCCATTTTTTTTTGTCACCATTCCGTCCTTATAGTAAACATTTCGCTTCTCTTTTCATCCAGCTTTATGCCGTATAGGAGAAGAAAAAAAAAATAAAACGGAATCGCTTTGTATGTCTGTCCGGTGGTCCATTACCCTAGCTTGGCGGATAGACAAGACCATTTTATGACTTGAGCAACACAGAAGGTAACATTTATGCGCTGCGGCAATATTCAAAATTAATGCCTTATTTTGTACCGCATTCTCGCTTTGGAATTCATGAAGTTTATCTTAAATCTTCAAAAACGCAAAGGCAGCAACCTCGCAGACAGAGCGAAAACAGTTTTGGCATACCTGTAACACGAATTAAAAGATACTTCAAAACGCTTTGACTGCAAGCAATTAGAGGATATGGTCAAAATTTTCACCTTTCTATTACAAAGGTCGAGCCCATAAGTCTTCTAAGACCGACTATTTTAATGCGCCTGAGAGAAGGAAGATGAATGACGTACGATTCACGATGCTAACTCTAGTGTATCTTTTGGTACACGAACAATAAAAAAAACATAATTCAAATAAATTGAATTTAGTACAATACATGTTTTGTGTTCTTAATTATATAAGAAGTCACACGTCGTCAACGCAGTGCAAAACGCACTCAAAAACGTTGACGTCAGGCACGTATTTCGAGAATTCATCGCTCTTGAGGCAGGTAAAGTATAGGCAGGCACTCCATGCGCTGGCTTTTTGTTGAGAGAATTTCTAGTCAAGCTTACTGCACCTGGCACGCGTTTAGCGGTCTCTTATATAGAGCCAATAAAACGAGCCGCCTATAGTTGAGACCAACGCTCCATACCTGAGGCCTCATTTTAGGTTTTCATTATGGCTGCATACTGTACGCCGCGAGCATCGTTTATTGCGCCAGTAACTCTTGTTCAGGCGGTTCCAACATAGCCCGCGATAGCAGGAGAGTCGCGGGCGACACTAATCACATTGATTTGTGAACGGCCATCGCGTGCGCAGCTTTACTGCCTAAACTGGACATTTTCTGGGTCGCCAGTGCGCCGCCCATTTTCCGCGCTCTATCGTATTTTTCTTTCCTTCCTTTAACAGGAAAGCCCGCCGATCTTTCTGCACTTCTTTTGGATGGGGAAAAAATAGCTGCGCTGCCGTTCAACGGATAAAAGATATGGTACGCCATCTCGCCCCGTGCCAAGGACAACTCACCTAAAAAAAATTTCAGAATAGGATTACGAACGACAAAATTCATAGCAAAAGGCGTGCGAAGCTGAAAGACTCGGGTGCCGTAAGAACACTTCGCCAACTTACTGCTCGGGGGGGGGGGGGGGGGGGGGGGGGGGGAGAAGAAAAGATTAAGGAAAAAGGAAAGAAATACGAACGACAAAAGTCACAGAAAAATCTGTGCAGAATGGCAGAGCTGAAAAATAGAAAGACAAAGGTGCCGCAATCAGGTGCATCGTAACTGGTAATAATAGTGAGGTAAAGAAAGTTAAAACAAAGCGATGCGCAAGACACTCCGCCAGCTTTGCGATGCCAGGAGATGTGGGGGAGGTCACTGCACTCGGGAAGAGGATGACGACGACTAACACGCGGAGCAAGAATAGAGGAGGAGGAGGACCTGAATGCGCCAGCTACGGGGATATCACGCCAAGATCAGCCCGCCGAAACCGCCCGATGTAAGTACGCACACAGACAAACGTGTGCGCGTTCCGGACACCCAAGCTGCGACCCAAGTCACACGGGCTTGCCACCGCCGTGTGCCGAACCTCTTTGGCGGACTTCCCGACCGCGCGCGCGAAGCTTTTCTTTTGTCTCCGCAATGTTTACCGAGCACGGCGCTTCCAAAAATGGCACGCTCCTCGCTCTCGGCACTCCGAGAGGACGGGTTGGAAGAGATCATCCCGCGATCGGCTCCTGATCGTTCGGAGCGGGTTCTCGGCGGCGATTAAGAGCGCGAGCAATGAGCGCTGGCGGCAACGGCTGCAGTAGCCTTTGGGATATCCTCTCTGCCTGTCTCCTTTCCCATCATGTCTTGTTCTTGCTTCGGCCCCCTTTCTTTGGAGAACCGCCGAATCGCTCATCCCATCTGTTTTTCAAGATGCCCCGCTTAGATCGTGCCTCCACGTGCGCCCGCTTCAATCGCGCGGGAACGTTTTTTCGGTAATCGGATGTGATGGATGTCACGAAGCGTAACGGGATTCGCGCAGCGTGGCTGGGGAAAAAGTTTGGCGCAGTCGCCGAAGGTGGCTTGTTCTGTGGACACTTATCGTAATAGTGACCGATCCATGCAGCGGAGTAAAGCGCGACAAAGTACGGCACGCAGGTCGTCCGTTGGCTTTAAGGTTCGGGTAAGCCACAAAACAGAATAAACAGTCCAGTACTTAGATTATACGACATTCGGCTTGTCTCAAAGGTCCAGTAATCGCTGATGAAGATACGGTGGAAATGTAGGCTTCCAAGAGCCGTTGGTCGTTCACGCTCGTCTTATAAAGTAGCTGTGAGTGGTGTATGTAGTAGGCTTGGAGTGCCATATGACTTGACCTCCCGTCTTTACGACCGTAAATAGGCGCCATGCAGTCCAAGATATGATCGGATAATGCCATGCGATGCGCGTTTAACGTGCGTCCAATGAATGGCTCGAGTATAGCCTTTAGCACCACTCCGCAATCCATATGAAGCCCGGCACGGTGTCAAAAATTATGACCTGCTCTTTCTGAATTGGAAGCACGGGGTCACATATTAGACACTGATTTACATCGGCGTAGTTAGCAGCGTTATCACCAGCTTTCTTCGGGTGTAATTTGATCGGTGTTTGCTGATAAGCCTCAGGGGTGGATACGGTGTCTCGTATTTATGTTATCCTCGGTCTGCTCGACCCGTATTCGGAAAAGGCGTTGAATTTATATGTTTATGCGTGTCGAGATTATGCACTTCCGTCGCTAAATTTTATTAGCCGAAGTTAATGACGTAAATGCAAATCGCGCAGCACGTATAATACGTATGGTGCTCCATACAAATACAGCATTTGTCCGTAGAAAGAAATAAAGGACAAAACTACTGTTACAAATATTTTACTAGGTTATTTGGAAATGCCATCCTCGGGACTGAAATCTAACAGCTTACAGGCATCGCAGACTTTCGTTTTTGCAACAAAAACGAATAAACGAGTGTAAAAATCAACACAATGTTGAGAAGTAGTTGTAGTGCCATAGTGTAGTGCCATTTTCACTCTGGCAAAAAAACAGTAACACCAATAACAAGGCTCTGTCGAATCATGATACTATGGAACGACGTTTAGACTTCTAGAACTTAACTCGAAGCCACGCAGAAGATGAGCCGCACTCATATCAGTGCGATAGCATGGAAACAGTTTATGGCGCACGTTTTCTCTCGCGCCGCCCTTAATATACGTACGCATCGCTATTCGCAATGAGGTACAGCGCAACCGCAACAGGGGCTGCGGCATTCATTGTCCAGCTCAAATGATGGCATCCGATATGATATTAGCATATATCATTATAAAAGATTCATACCACCGCAGATAATAATGGCGCCCACAATACGGGACGCATCCTTAATTAAGAGGCGCCAGACAAAGCAGCAGAACCAAGAGCGGTGGGGAGAAGCCCCTGTGCAAACGGCGTATACGCCAAGCGTAGGCCCCGGCACCACGCGCTCGTATCCGGGATAGCCCTCTAAAGAGCGTGGGGCCGTTCCCACGTGCCACGCTATCTGGAGCAGGAGCCGGCTACGTCGTCTGGTGAATCGTGGCCGCCGCTTTTGAGCTTTATTGCATATCCCCACACCTTCGTCTTCGGCGTGTCTGGACACATCGGCGGTGGATGGGCTCCTGCCGCCAGCGCACTTATGAGTCAACCACGCGGACCTAGGTTAGAAAAAAGGGAGAGACCAACCTCGGCGCGAGACGCGACGGCTCGTCACGGTGCCGGCCAGAGGGACGCCCCCTCGTTCGCACAGGCGGCGCCGAGCGCACGGGCGATGACGTGAGCTTTTTCGGTATGCTCGCCCCCGCACCGTCTCGCGTAAGTACTACGCATACTACGCCGTGTTGGCGGCACGCGAAGGTGGAATTGAAGCGACGACGGATTCTGTAATTACTTATCTGGTTACTGCGGTGGGCTCAAAGCTCTGCGGCCATCAACCTCAAACAGTCGGAAAATGGATGCATTTCTCCGTTTTTCCGGGATAGGCAAACGGGAGGCGAGGGGAGGGGGGGGGGGGTGCAATGAAAAGTGGCCTCGTGGCGGTTGTGTTGACACTGTTGAGTAGAGCACCACGAAATTTCCGTAGTAATAGCAGCCAAGATGCAACGAATTAATATTCCTACCTCTTTTGGTCCCGAAGCCTGAGACACTTTGGGACGTTAAACCCCACAAATCGAACCTTTTGGTTATAAGTTGCGTAAGTGGGGTAATTGGTGCCAATAAAGGCAAGTTAGATCTGCAAACAGCGCGAATTCGTTCAACTTGACAAGTCGACACACTCTGATGCATCACTGCGAGATTGTTTGTGATGTCTGCTTTCTTTCTTTATTCTAGCCTATTTATTTATTTATTTATTTATTTATTTATTTATTTATTTATTTATTTATTTATTTATTTATTTATTTATTCAGGGTACCCCTAAAGGCCCTCCAAAGGAGGGTATTACATAGGGGGGGGGGGGGGATACAATTGTAAAAAAAAACACGATGCAATTAGCAACAATTACAATAAGAACCGTTATATAACATCAAAAGAGAAAAGAAAAACAACACCAAATATTCTACACATTTCCGTCACAGTGAAGTAGCTCTTGGACTTTTTTTATGTTAGTTGCTGTAGCGATGTGCGATGGCAAGTTATTCCATTCAATGATAGTGCGAGGTATGAATGAATTGGCATAAGATGATAAATGACACTTTGCGCGTTTAACTCTGAAGGCATGATCAAGTCGTGGAAAAATGACATCAGGTGACTGAAACAAATCACTGCGCAGTAGTGGATGGTGATAAAGCTTATGGAAAAGTGTTAACCGAGCATGTTTACGACGACATGATAAGTCTTCCAGTTCAGCACGTTGTTTTAATGCTGTGACGCTAATGAAAGGTGAGTAGTCTGAAAAAATAAAACGCTCAGCACGGTTCTGCAAGGATTCGATGTTGGTGATAACGTAGGCTTGGTCAGGGTCCCAAATAGCCGCAGCATATTCAATTTTAGGGCGTATTAGAGTGATATAAGCAAGTTTTTTAACATGAATAGGAGCGTGTTTGAGAGTACGTTTAAGAAGACCAAGTGAACGGTTAGCAGCAGCTAGGGTGGGGTCGATATGGTGATGCCATGTTAGATCAAACTGAAGGTGCACGCCAAGGTATTTGTAAGTGTTTGTTAGTTCAACAGCATTGTCATTGAGCATGTAAGTGGTTGAAATGCGAACGGTACGACGTGTGAAAGATATAAGTTTAGTTTTAGAAACGTTTAAAGTCATTAACCAGGATGAGCACCATAAGCTTACTGCGTTCAGGTCCGATTGTAGGAATTGGCGGTCACTGTCATTAATAATGTTACGGTAAATTACGCAGTCATCTGCGAAAAGACGAACTTTAGATGTTACACAGGCAGGTAAATCATTAATATAGATTAGAAAAAGCAAAGGACCAAGCACGCTTCCTTGAGGTACACCAGATGTCACATAAGTCGAAGAAGAGTTAGAATTATTAACTTAGGTATACTGAGATCTAGAAGAAAGAAAGTCCTTAATCCAGGCGAGCACATTAGGGTGGATTATAAGCTGTGCTAGTTTTAGTAAAAGTCTGTGATGAGGGACCCGATCGAATGCTTTTGAAAAATCCAGAAAAACTGCGTCGACCTGAAAGCCTGCGTTAAGTGATAATTGTAAGTCATTAACAAAACCAGCTAGTTGAGTGTCACATGAAAAACCCTTGCGAAAACCGTGCTGATATTTGAAAATAATGTTATGATCTTCGAGGTAGTTAATGACTTGGCTATGAATGATATGCTCTAGAAGTTTGCAAAAGTTGCTGGTTAACGAGATGGGTCGATAGTTAAGTGGGGATGATTTGAATATAGGTATTACCTTTGCTGTAGAACAATACTGTGTGTGTGGGTTACAAAACAATCGCGCAAGAAATGGGGTAGGTAATGTGGGCAAGAGCTTCAAGTATGTAGCGTAGAGCCAGACCGACGTCACTGCCTGGTGCGCACAAGTATATTTTTACCAAGCCCGCTCAGTGAGGCGATAATGAGACTGTGCAGCTTGCCAGATGCCGAACCTGCATTGATCGTTCTTTTCGTCGTCTTCGGCCGTACCACCGTCGCCCTTGGAAGGACGCTAGCGGGAGATTTTTCATATGAAAGCAAATGGCATGACTATATTTGAACTGGTCGCAGCAATGGGCAATGGGCAATAGGTAGAGCCCATGCGGACGACTGGCCAGAGCACTGATCTGCCGTCCTCCTTGGTCTTGTGCTGAGTCGCTTAGTGCCCTGACATGGACGCAAACCAACAATAGCCCAAGAACTAGTGGCGATCTCGACGTATAGCACAGTTAGCTGACGCACGTGATTGCGCGGGTGTGCTGGTTTCGTACCTTCCAAACGTTGTTGGCGGATTGAGGCTTTTCTTCTACTCCGTTTATTCAATATTACATTGCAGCCACAGCGCATACACGTTTACGTAAATGCTTTCATTTATCATAGTTTTATAGGTAAGACTGGGGCTTAAAACCCAGTTTCATTCATTAGGCCATCGTCCACAGACAGATTTAAGTTGATGGTCTCCGCTGTAACTCCAACCAGAAAAGAGTGATGGGCATTTATCGTGCGTTTTAACACGACAAAGGAAAAAAAGTATGCGGAAATGTATTGCCTGGTGCCGTCGAAAAACATTTCCTCCGGGACGCCAGGCTTAGGTGTGCAAGACAGGATAGTCCAAGAATACGTGCGCATCCGCAATAATTGCCGCGCTCCCACGCCGTGTGTGATCTGTCATCGAAGTATAGGGACAATATTCCAACACTAGACCCCCTGCGGCGTCTTCTCACCTTGCTGAGACGACAAGAGCGAATAGTAGCAGCAGCTCCACCAGAAAAAAAAAAAAAAAAAAAAATAAAAAGAACTCCTCAAACATGCGCATAAAAAAAAGAAGAAAAGTGGCGCTTATACCTGGAAGGCGTGGGATGAGAGACACGCGGGAGCCCGCACCGAGCAGCTAGACAGGCTGCTTTCTTTCTGATAGAGCACCCCGGTCATCAATTTTTCAACGCCTCCGGGTCCATAATGAAGGCTCGCCGCTCGCACCTCGCTTGCTTCGGGCAGGAGTGGTCTCTAGCGGCAATGCTCCCGGAAGCTTCCGCAACACATCAATGACGTAAGAGATGTATGGAATGACTGACTAATAGATTGATTTTTACATGCCATGACAACAACGTGCTCGGGCTATAAACGCTGCAGTAGAAAGCTGCCTTTCAATTTACGCCATCCTGCGTCTTTCACAAGCACCGAAATTTCGGGACACCAGTGTCTTTGCATTTCGCTTCCTAGACGGGGGCTGCCGCGGCCGGGATAGAGCCCGCAAACTCGAACTCGCAGGCCGGGCGGCGCAGTCATTGGAGCAGATCGCTGCAACAGATCATACGTGTGAGAGGAGGATCGAAGAATACGCACGTACAGATTATGATGCGTAATCTTTGGTTAAGAGTGGCGGTAGGTAAGGAAATATAAAAGGAGAGGACCGTGAAGTGTAAAAGTATACAGGATGTAAGAGCTATCCACTGGCTCTGTCACGCATTCACGGTGCCCTGCCTTTTTTTGTGTACAACACTATAGTCCCAAGTAGTCTATTGCGTTGCACACCATTGCGCTATATGCGCTTTAATTGTTCAATCAGAAGATGTCCAAACCTAGCAGATATGAGTTCAATCTGCCCTTACTAACACACTGCAATCTTCCCCTCAAAAAGTAAAAAAGAAAAAGAAAAAGAAAAAAAAAAGAATTTGAGCAACCAACTAGATTTCTTCGAAAGTCCTGTCTATTATGCTTGGCTGTTAACGAAACTAGCCGCATCGTGTCATAGTAATCGTACCCGCCTAAATCGCAATCCAAGTAGTATCTCAGATCACGCAGCACCCAGAAATCAATAAAAATTTCAGCGAAGAGAGAGCATACGCGCAACGGTATAAGTATCTGCTAATGAAATTTACTTGAAACTAATTCTTTAAACCAGTCTCACAAGAAAAAAAAAAGAAAAAAAAAAAACAGCGAGAGGAGGAAGGCTATCCAACCGATCAGCTTCGAATGGCCACGGCGAGGTCACGCGACGGGCTCCTGAGATGGCCCTCTCGCGAGCGTCGTGCCGAGGCGAGAATGACGGCGTACCTCAAGGGACGCTTCATCGCGTGAAGGCACTCCACTATGGAGAGGCTATTTCTGGGGGTGCTGCGCAGAGGGGCACCGGTGGTGGCGATGCGACGACAGGTGTCCCGCGGCGTGCCGCCGCCTGCCCCTTCAGGGGCCTCGCGACGAAGCGCACGCCGCTTGCCTCTGCTGTTGGTGGTGGTTCCTGCCGCGCATTTAGCTGGCAGAGTACGCGCGTAGGCTGGCCGGCGTGTTTGTTTGCAGTGGGCGTTATCTTGTAGCCTTTGATATCAACGTGTTGAACAGGACAGATTTTATGTTTCCGTTCACAGAGCGGACCAGCTTTTATTGAGCTGGTGGCCGAACCTGACCCTTTGGCGGGGCCTTCGATATACTTACACGTAGTTTACAAGATTGGCGCTCATCGCTGCTTCAGGCGGCGGAACTGGTGTTCGCCGGCCGACCTTTCCTTTCGAAGTGCCCGTACATACTCAGTGCCCGCAGCTGTTCTGTTGTCAAAGTGCCGGATACATGACAATGACCAAAACCATTCATACTTCGAGTTATAGATCAATTCGCTCTCGCCCTACCATCTGATCTGCTAGCCGTTTTGGTTAGCTCAGTCGGTAGAGCGACTGCCTCGGAAAGGCGGTGGTGCCGGTTTCGATCCCCGGACCAGGAGGAATTTTTCAACTACGAAGTTCTGAGAAAGCTGCATAACTTTCCTTCGTAGTCGTATGACTGCGCTTAGGTGGTTGCCAACTAGTAATTACTCTATTACAAATCTACTTCACCTTGGGGGATTCCTCTAAATATTTGACCAATGGCTAAGGATGAATCTCAATCCAAACTGCAGAATGCCGAGTAGGGAACATTGCCAAATTGGACGTATGCTGCCGGGCGCCCCACCCCGGCAGCTGGTGCATTGTGTCGCGCGCGCGATCTGTCTGCGACAGGACGCTACGTGCGCGCGACTATGTATATACATCAGTGATATTACATATATATGTGTATATATTTTATAAACAATTGCAGAGGCCGCTCGCGCGCAGACATTTGTGGACAGTGCTCGGACACTTGCGCGCGAGCGATGCGAACTCGTTGAGCGTCTTTACTTTGTAAATAATGTAAAAAGCTCCCCTGTCCTTTCTTCCTATCGCTCCCCTCTCTACTTCCCCTTGCTACCCTCTCCCTATCCCCTTTTCCTTCCCGCCGGCCGCAGCTCAAGTGCTTCAGTTTGTTAGATAGCAGTTGCCGCGGCCGGCAATACTCTTTTCCTTCTTTTTGATTATTTAAAAAAAAATAAATCAACCACTACCACCACATTGCCAAAGCTCTTATGGGAGGTGTACACCGTTAAGAGGCAGGAATGATTCAGAATATGTCAGGAAATAAACACGATTTAATGACATTCTAGTTGAAAGCAAGAAAAAGAAATGGTCAAGAGCAGTACATGCATAAAACAAAAGGAAGATAACTGATCGTCGCTGGCGGTAACAGAGTGGATTCGAAAGGAAGACAAGCGTAGCTTGGGTTGGCAGAAAGTTAGGTGGGCGGATGAGATTAGGAAGCTTTCGAGGATCAAGTGGATACAGCTGCACAGTACCGGGTTAATTGGAGAGAAATGGGGTAAGAAGCTCCAAGGTGGGTGCACTGTTATGGAAGCAACAAAAACAAAAAATCTTACACTGATTATCACGACAAATGCCACTTGTTCCCTTTGAAAAAACGCCGGGAAGAACCAGGTGATGGCCGGCCGCCTATATATACCGCAAATATCGAGCTAAAGGCAAAAAACAAACAAACAAAAAACACCACCATCATGGGTGGCACTAAGCAATATGCAGGGCACATACGAGTATTTCTCACGCATCTCTGAAAAAAAACTAACAAACAAACCCGGGCAGTTACGATTACATAAATAGAAATTGTGCATGAATTCTGTTTTGTTGCGAAAGCAACACTCCGACAGTCAAAGCGAGACCTCGGGCGGCCGCAGCTACGTCGCGAAGAGACGAATAGCTACGGTCTCTTCATAAAAAAGTCCGCCTACCTTGACATTTGAATTCACGTTACCCCTATTCCACGGGCAGGAAGTGCCAACTCGGGTCGCTCCTTTCATGCGGGAAGGTGATATCAGAACCAGCCTGCCAGAACCGTTTGCATTCTCGTTACCCCTACGACACGCAGGCAAGTACGTACGGCTTGGTTGAATCGTGACTTTATATGTTGGCTGGTAGCTTACGCTCTCGCGTCATACACTTAAATGATGAGCTTAAGTGTCCCTAATAATATAGCACCTTACATTAACAGGGTGGGATAGGAGAATAATGTAGCAGGCAAAAGAAGCTTCCGTCCTTGCTTTGGCAATTCAACTAGGGTTAACCAAAGCTAAACTACAACTAATTATATCTTTCTTTTTTTTTACATTATATTGATGTGAAAAATTTGAGAGTGATATGCATATATGTATGGTTGTATGGCAGCGATCTCAAACCTGGAACGAACGCTGCACAGGGGGCGCGTAAAATGACGCAGCCTTTTAAGTACAGCCTTTACTCCCTCGAAACGGGCCACAAGCCGTCGCCTTGCCGCAACCGTATCCTTGGAGCAAAGCATTCACCTAGGCTTCGAGAAGTAGCGGGTTCGATTCCCGCTCTCGGCCAGTTATCCACAGGTTTCCTCAAAAGGTGCAAACCATCACCCGATATTCTGCATATTTTACCACGGCCCATGGATCGGAAAAGAAGCCTGTACTACCTTCAAATTCCATTATTGCGGACCAATGCGCAATGTCAGGAACGCAGAGAGAGAGAGAAAAAAAAAAAAAGGGCCACAACGAGTTTTACCATAAAAGGCGGATTTCGGACCACCGTGGACAAATTTTCTATCGAAAGGGGGTTTGGTTTAAGACCCTTTTCCCCAGCATATCATTTGATAAGGGCCGATAACCAGCCTGAGAGAAATCTTGTACCCATCGAAAAATAGTGAGTATAGCAGCCTTTTTTCAAAAGCAGTGGCCTTGCGCCACCTTGCATTCGAGCGGTGCTGGGTTCGATTCCCAGCGCTCCTGGGCGACCACTGGAGCTGGGCTCCGACGGTGCATTCCTCCGCTCTAGCCATATCTTCACCAATGGCATGCGGCGTCCTCCATCCGGATGGTTCCCATGACACCCACTAAGCGGTTGCGTCGACTATGAGGACGAGGAGTCCAGGTAGGAGAAATTATTAACTGTTACTGAGAAAAAAAAAAAAAGATGAAAGGTTGAGTTCCTCGTGTAAACGTCACGTAACCATGAAAACCAAAGAACGTTCACTCTGTGTAGGCGGGCGGCAGCTCGAGCCAATTACTATTAAATATCAAAACTGTCAATCGTGTTGGGTTTGAATAGAGCCGTGTCTAATCTTCCTGCGATAACTCTGCTGCAGTAGCTCGTGAAGCTTGGAGCGGTGTTTCACAAAAATTGAGGAAGAATAGAGGCGAATTCAAAAGCTGGTATTCGAGAGCACTGAATTTCTCTTGACTTTGCATTTCCATTAAGCTGACGTGATAACCCGGCCTAATGACTGAGTAATTGAGGAATAGTTATGATAAATACCTCCGAACCACGACTCGCGTATAGCACAACTGCAAATGAGTGTGTACGAACATAGTGGTTATAATTAAGTGTGCACAAACGAGATAAGGTAATGATCCCAATCAAAAGATATTCTACGAAAGCTCCTGCAATTACGAAATAAAAGGGAAGCGGGAACAAAGCAAACCAACATGAAGATATGAATGGCTGGGGTATTTCTTGTCACCTTATTCTTCTTGTCATGGCTTGTCACCTTATTCGGGATGCAAGAAGAAGACTTCGGCAGTATAGCGGAGTGTAAAAAAAAGAAAAGAAAAATAATATAGGTGAAAGTGCGCGTGCATGGAGGAGGGGTTCTCCTTCATAGTTATCTATTTTCAGTGCATCTCGAGTCATGAAGTCGAAAAAACAAGCACTCGCCAGAGTTTCAGCATGGCGAAGTGCATTGTGCGGCACTCTTCGGTCGGTGCAGGCATGCAGTCACCAGCACAGCAGTGTTTTGTCCAGGCCAGCCCGACGATCCTGGCGATAGTGCCTCTTCCCTCTTTTCTTCTTCTCCTCCTCCTCCGTCCTGGCCTTATTTTTCTTTCCTTGCAGCAACTGGTTTGGCTGTTTCAGAAAACAATAATTGAGTGTCCCTATCTGTTTGACAAGTGCGTTATTTCTGGCCCTTCTTGTTCATGTTCGCCGGACTACAGAGACATTACAGAGGCCGCGCTGCCCGACGCTTTTTGTCTCTGCGGCCTTTCTGTGTTTCGCACCGCTGGGAGAGAAACAGCGGCGTAAGCTGCTTCTGCGACGCTGTCGGCACAAAAGAGAGACAACGACGTCGGGTTTCCGCATTGCCGAACGCGCAAAGAACCGGATCCATTTTTGCCCGCAGAGGGGACGTCTGGGAGCTTATATCGGCAAATTGCCACGAAAAAGTAAGAGAAATACATAAAGAAGGACAGAAAGAACGCGCCAATACGTGATCAAATCGGCCGGTCACTGGCTTCCAGGTGACATCGGCGGCGGTAATTACACTCGCAGGACCAACCTCTTCGTGGCGCTGCGACGCTCTGTGGTCGCTCTGTCTTGCCTGCCCGCATTTTTACTTTTCTATTCTTTTTTTTTTCTTTTCTGTGCTCGCACTTCGCACAGTCTGCAGCGACAACACGGTCTCAGTCGCAAGGGGGCGTGTAGCTGTGTCCGCGGTCTTTTTTCGGTTGCAGCCCGGAAAGGGGTCCGCTATTACGAAGGTTGTTCAAGCGAGACGAGTCTCCCAGATATGCTTTTCTGGGCTGAGCCTTGAAATTGCCCGTTGTCTGCTGCGGTCATTGAGCAGTGGTTTCATATATGAGTGGCCCTCTGACCGATTGATGTTGCAGGGCTGCCGGTAGAAGATGAATATATGGGTAGATGCTATGCGCTGTTTTGTTTCTCTTCGATCATTGTCGCTGAGCTGCGCTGGATCTTCGCCTTCCTTCCTTGTGCCTCATATAGATGCTTGTTCTATGCGATGTAAAGTACCACGGAACATTTAATTCATGACAGATACTTCGTCTATATACTGCACAGATCGCAAACATCACGGTATAATGATGATATAGCCACAACACTGAGTGATGAGCGTTACAGTAGATACAAGATAACCGTATCGCATACTGGACTGACGGTAACGGCTAGATGTAGCGACATTATCAGGGGATAAAGCAATCATCTGTAGGAACGTGAAATAGTCATTTAGTTAGATGGAAAGATATAGTTCTTGCTTTTTCAACCCCATAACGCCCTTAAAAATAATATTATGCCAAGAAAAAAAAAAAAAAAGGACATCTGTCTCCTTAAATGACTAAAGATACCTAATTTTTATGTTCGTGTTTTATCATTTATAATGATGCCCAGGACATTACCGTACACGGATGACCACGTCACATTCGCCTACGACTTCTGAATAATTTATAATCGAATTTCTTTTCTCACCTGTTTCGGTTTCAACAGCCGGGTGATGGCTGTGACGTCACAGTGAAGCCTAGTTTACGCGAGGGATGAAAATACAGAGTTATAATCATTGCTGTGCCATTTGAATTCACTACAACGATAAAGCCAGCCGTCTCAAGAACAGGAACCACTACAAGTGGAAAATGTGCGAATATATCGCTGTTTTTTCATGCCGCGCATCAAGACATGATTGTGACGTCATAGACATTTCTCGGCTGTCGAAACCAAAACTCGTGAGAAAAGAAAATTCAATTATAAATTTTTTAACGATCGTAGGTCAAAACTGCGTGCGGATCGATATACAGGAATGACTTACGCATCATTGACAAGAAGCAGAGGTTTGGAATCGACAGCGAAGGGCAACACTACACGGCTGTTCAACGGTGCTTGGAATGTTGCTAAAACATTTCTGTGAGTGCCAACCTTTTTCTTTCTGTGCCGAATAAGGCAGAATGCTCGACTGTTCTTCACATGAAAGCTTGGAGAACTTGAATGAATGAATGAAGCCTTTATTGAAAGGAAGGGATGGCTCTCGGCCGCTGTTTGGGTTCTTGGGGAGTTAGGAGGGATGGGAGTGTAACTTCTTCGTCTTAACGGTTCTTCAAGCTGTTGCTTGTTGCTTGCCATGCGGCCGATCTTCGCGCTGTAAGTCGACCTCTCTCACACTACTCGAAGCAGGCCGCTCTCACTGCCGTATGTAGCAATGGAGTGTTGTATTTCGGTGCTTGATATAACCTGACCTGCTAATGTGGGCATGTCGTCGTGTGGAATATGCGTAATTTTGTTTCTTCCTCGTGAAAACGATGGACATTGCCATATAAGATGTTCTAGGTCTGCTGTACACTGTTCCTGACAGTGCGTGCAGATGTTGTGTTTGAGTGTTTCGTGTCTTCGGAGAAACCACTTGTCAAGTATGTGCGGTGTGTAAGCAGCGTTTGTTATTACTTTGTTGAGAAATATTTCTTGTGGTCGAGTGAGCCCTTTCGTGTCCTCAAACACCGGCGTTGGTGTCGCTTCATGTAATCTAAGCTTACTGTCGTGTTTTATTTTGGTGCGTACATAGTGCATCATCGATCTGCCAGAGGAGCCTTTAGTGAGCATTGTTTGGTAAGGATTTAAGTCTGTCGGTTTAGGCATGGAGTTGGGGTGTGGGGCATTGTACGTTTCAGCAAGCCCACCCGCTTGCGCGGCGGCCGCTTGCGCGGCTGCGTTTCCCCCGTCCGTGCCAGTATGTCCCGGTGTCCATATAATTTGAATTTCTATTCCAACTTCCCGCATTCCCTTCAGCCTCTTTCTGATGTCCTTGGCCACTGCGTCGTCTGTAGTTGGTGCCGTCAGCTCTGCAATCGCTGCATATGATTTGGTTAAAATTCGATAACCATTGAAGTTATCTTTTCTGGCTGCAGCGGTCGTAATGGTATTTATGGCTCCCCATATGGCAAGCAACTCGGAGTGTAAAATTGTTCCTCCAGGTAGGTGGCACGTGTGCTGTCCGTTGTGCTGAGGCGCTGGCACACACACCCATGCCACACTCACCCTTTCATTTCTAATTGCAGCGTCAGTGTAGATGTCTATTGTATTGAGTGGTCTTGTGAGGGCAGTTCTCTGTGCTAAAAGTTGCCTAGCTACCACATTCCGTCTACTAATAGGTCGTTGTGGCCTTAGTGCGATTACCGGCGCCTCCCACGGGGGTGAAGTGTCTGTCCCCAGGGGCCTCGGAGCAATGTTGATTCGGTTGTCCCATGCCATGATCTGCTGCCCTTGGGTAGTGTTTTCCAGTCGGGATCGCATTCTTATTTTTGCTTATCTTATAATGTCTTGTATGGGCGGTATGCTGACCATTTTAAGCAGCTCTTCATTTCTCGTATGCTTAGGAAGCCCAGTAATGGTGCGAAGAGTGGCCCTGTGTAGCTTTTCGATGTCTTTAAAATTAGGACGATGGGCTACTTTTAAGTCTGGAAACGCTGCCAGCAATGCCGGGAAATGCAACTCATGGTTTCATCGATCCTTAGTAGGATGAAAGAGGAAAAGCTGCAAGATGATACCAAGAGAAGAAAAGTGCGCAAATTGACGACATTCTTTGGTGTAAAGTACGAAAGCTGTGCTATTACCAGAGAGATAAATCCAGCTAGAGGTTGTAAGGATGTTCCTTGACACCTCGGAACGTTATATCAAAATATCATTGCAAGGCAAAAAAAAAAAAAAAAAAAAAAACTCTAAGTGATGGTTTTTGGCCTCACTTAAAAAAAATACCTGAGTACATATTGCAGAAAAAGAACTATTTCATTCCCCATGATTAGTTGTTCCGTGCAGGGAAGAATTACTTGGCTCATCAAATGTGGTCAGTCTCATTCGATGTCGCTAGCCTGTAGTCACTGTGAAAGACTTGTAAGGACACCGAGCTCTATCATGATGACAACATACCCTGCGCGTGCCTTTTTTCCCCAACGAAGTAAATGCGCAAATGCAAGGAGTTTGTACTTAGTATTATCGCTGCGCTGCTCAGCAAAAGGGTTCTTGCCAGTTTTTATGACCCGACTGCCGGATGCTGGGGCTGCGAGGTACTTATGCATATAAAAGGCGGGCACTGTTTAAGACCTTGCTACAGATTAGAAGGCGAGCAAAGAGTTTGCGCCAGGGCGTCAGCCATTAAATCGTATCATCGCCAACTATCATCGCGTCAGGTTTTATGGTTTGTCGCCATGCGATATTTGGTGGAGGTGCTGTGTGTCCCATATCCTCCTGGTTCCGGAGCTTCGGAGCCTGTCGCCCCCCAAGGTCTTCGTGGGCTTTTCGGAAAAATAAAAGTTACGTGGGACTTCAGTGACTAAAGTAGTGAAAGACAAAAGCCTGAGTGCCGCATTCTGGCAAGCATCTGGCACTAATCAATTGTTTGATTAGGCATATTAAGAAGGGAATTGATTAATTGTTTAATTGATCAGACTTCAAATAGTTAAATAAAGAATTGCTTACTTAGTCGTTAATTATTAGTCATTAATAAGTAATTGACCATTGACTGCCGTATAGCCATATAAGGCACGCATTCGCGCATACTGTGGTGGTGCTCTGTGATTGATCGAGACCTCTATGAAGTCATCCCTCCTCGGCCAATCAGAGCCGCCGCAAAAGCGGGACACATTTTGTCCACGACAGCATGAGCCATTAAAGGATTTCGCCTTAATACAGAAGCGCAGCGGGCTGCTCGTGGTCCGCACGGGCCGGCTTTGCCTCAGCGTGTCAAACGAATCCCGAACTCACCACTCGCTGCCGTGGCGGCAAGCACGTCACCTTTCTTTTCTGTTCAACTATTCTTCAACCTCATCGTCGTCTTCTGCAGTTCATCCTTCGCCGTTGTTTTCGTTCGTGATAAGAACGACCGCTTGGGGGCCCCGGGCCGTTTGTCTAAACAGAAGACGAACTGCGCACAAGCGCGGGCACCAGCGCTTCCACCAGGCCGCTATCTGTCACCACGTCCGGTTTTAATGCCAAATGATTTTTTTTTGGTCTCATAAGTGGCTTGAACAGGAATTGTGGACAAAGCGTGTTAGCAGAGCGTGTTCGCACGGACTTTGAATAGACCAAAAAAAGGATTGCCTCGTCTGGGTTCCATATTTTTGCGCGACCAAAAAGACTTGTTTTTGCGCGAGCACAGTCATGCAAGTGCGTCTAAAGATTTCTTTGCCCGAGCTCGTTGTTTCTGCAGCAATGTTGCACCTGGAGCCTTGAAGCGATAAGTGCGAAACGAGAGAAATTATACAGTGGCCTGATATCATAATACTGTTTCCTAGGCCCAGCATGGCTTAAAGTCGTGGCTCAGGACAAGATGTCCTAAAAAGGGTGGGAAAAAAAAACAAAAACAGTAAAGCCGTCGTAAATCACTTACGCATAAGCCCCCTCAGTAATAAAGAAGACTTCATGAAAAGTATCTTCGTCCCTTCGACAATAAATTGCCCTATTTGCAACTATTCTGAAACAATTGAACGCGTTTTTGTAGAGCGTTGGCACGCCTTTATTGAATTAGATTTTTCTAGAGTTAGGGGGGGGGGGGGTTCCACATCGAAGCGGCAGAGGAGCCATCATTGAAGAAATTGCTAAGACCGTCCACAAACCTCAACACTGTGGAGCCACATACAAAACCATAACCCTACATACATAACCCTAAGCACATGAATTTCCCCGAAAACCAGAAGAAAGTCGCCTCTGAGCGCTATGCTGATGTTGCATCGTCCACTCCTATCAGAGTTGCCTGGTAGCCCAAGATAGAGGTGCATGATTATGTTTTGAAAGAAAATAAATGCAGGAAGAGAAATGCAATTTGCAAGTGTATCGTGCTTTGTAGCTGTTGTTTAAAGTGTTTGATTCAGCTTAGCGTCTTCGTTGTGTTTTCATATTCGCTTTTACAATGGACCACTGCAGATATTCATTAAGCGAGGCTGTTTGCATTTTCTGCGATATGCGCTTTCGGCTAAAAAATATAACAGGAATTGCTTCTGCCCTGTTTATTCTTGTTCATATTGATACCCTACTCAACCTCCTATGCCTTCTGTTAGAATGCAGTGCTAGAGAACCTATTAGCATGCATTTAGCAGAGCTTGCGCAAGCTAATGACTTGTGAGTAGCCTTATTCTGTCTCGTATAAAGGATGGCTACAGTCCCTGCACGTGGATGAATATTCAAGCTCTTGATTTATTCGCAGTACTATGTCTTTTGAGTTAGGCGCCCCTCTGTAATTTTTGTAAATGGAAAAGATATAGGCTTCGTGGATAGCACTGACATCAATTTGCTCTGTTTACGCTCATTTTTACTTCCTTGCGCTCCGTATGCCTTTCCTTTGATGTTCGTGCTTCCGTAATGTCGGGTACCGATCTGCAATGCACATGCAAGCTTTTTCTAGGCCTGGTATTCGGGTTCCACACGAAAAGTGAGTCTTAATTTTGTCGCCATAATCTGAAAAAAAAAAAAAAAAACAATAAAAAAATAAATAATAACCCTGCATGCTTCGCTGTTAGCCAAACGTGCTCTTCAGCCATCACAGTCACTGTTCTTTTGTGGTCCTCCTGCGTGGTGACCAGATGGAGCAGTCTATTTTTGCCTGATAAGCGCACATACTCAGTTGGGGTTTTTGTACGTGCTTTGTTTTTACGTATTGCATAACAGCACCGTAACAATCATTATATGATCAGATCCTCTCTCGGTAAGCACTTGGTTTCCTGCTATTTATTTCGGAAAACGCACCTGGTCGGCTTTTATTGCAGACTTATTCTTTGTGAGCGCAGCACGCGCTACAGGAGAAAAATTTTGCTACGCCGCGGACGCACAGACTATAATAAGTCTATCAATACGTTCATAATTTTGCACCTGCCTCAAAATTATTTTAGAAAACGCGTCCTCCTTTTTTTTCTTTGGCAGTTTTAAGTATACAATGCGAGCGCGGGAAAGTGATTGAAAGCAAATATTTGGTACGCACCGCAAGCAATTCAGCCGTTCCGATTAACATATGCGCTGGAGTTTATTGCAGTTCGAGTTTCGGGGTGGCGCAGTGGTTACGGCGCTTGACTACTGTTCCCAAGAATGCGGGATCGAATCCCGGCCTCGGCGGCCGCTTTTCGATGGAGGCGAAAAGCAAGGCGCCCGTGTGCTGTGCTGTGCGATGTCAGTGCACGTTAAAGATCCCCAGGTGGTCGAAATTTCCGGAGTCCTCTACTACGGCGTCTCTCATAGCCTGAGTCGCTTTGGGACGTTAAACCCCACAAACCAACCAACCAACCATTTTAGAGCGCAGCTCTTTGGCGCTCGTTCCTGGGTTTCACGTCGGCGCCGGCGTCGGCCTCGTAACCAGCGCCTCCCCACTTTCATCCCCCCAGTTCGAGCCGGCGCTTGGCAACCGAAGCCTCGCAGGAAGCGCGGAGCAGCCGGAGAACACAAGGAAAGGAAGGGTTCTTTTTTTTTTTTTTGGGGGGGGGGGAGGGGTCGCCGGAGGAAGCGCTAGCAGCGACTGTCTGATGCCGCTGCCGCCGTTAGCGAGTCAAGACAACGTGACCGCGTAGATAATAATAGTAATTGGTTCACAGGAAGGGAAAGGCGCAGTATCTGTCACACGAGTTTATGGACACCTGAACCGCGCCGTAAGGGAAGGGAGGAAGGTGGGAGTTAAAGTGTAAAGAGAGAAAGAGGAGCCGTAGTGGAGGGCTACGGAGTAATTTCGACCACTTGGGGATATTTAACGTGCGCTGACATCGCACAGCACACGGACGCCTCTTCGTTTCGCCTCCATCGAAACGCAGCCGCCGAGGTCGGGTTCGAACCCGGGTATTCCGGACAGTAGTCGGGCGTCTTACCACTGTACCACCCCGGCGGGGCATGACCGCGTAGAAAAACCGATTTATTTTTTATAGGAAAGGAAAGGCGCGGTAACTGTCTCACTTGTTTTCTGTGGACATCGCAACCAAGCCGTAGGGGAAGGGAGGAAGGCGAGAGTGAAAGTGGAAAGAGAGAAAGAGGAGTCGTAGTGGAGGGCTACGGAGTAATTTCGACCACCTGGGGATCTTTAACGTGCGCTGACATCGCACAGCACACGGATGCCTCTTCGTATCCCGTTCCTCTCGCTCGTAACGCGTCCCATGGCTGTGACAACCTCGCGAGGCACTTGTATAGATCTCGTCTTTGAGAATCAAGCATTGGTGTACCAGGTCGAACATATTGTCGCGTAAACAGCGACCCTTACAGTTGCGTCCGAGGTCCAAGGCGTGGCAAAGGTTCTACGAACAGCGTCAGATTTCAGGCTCGAGGTTAGCACACTTCTTCTTCCTCTCACACTTCTGCGCTTCTTTGTCGTCAACGCATGCTACATTAGCCCCCCCCCCCCCCCCCCCCCCCCCCCCGTGCGAAAAGCATCGTCCCGATGCTAGATTGAAAGAGGGACAGAGTAAAAGGGGCTGCTATATGGCATGAAAAGGCTTCAAGCGGACCACGTGGACCACTTCAGAACGCTTGGGACGCCGGGGCTCTGGTTCCTCGTGCGGAGCGACTTCATAGTCCAGTTCACTAACGCGTCGAAGAACGCGGTAGGGGCCGAAATAACGGCGCAAGAGTTTTTCGCTGAGTCCGCGTCGTCGAACGGGGTACCAAACCCAGACAAGGTCACCTGGCAGATAGTCTGCAGTCCGCCGCCGCAGGTTGTAGCGTTGTGCATCTCGGCCTTGCTGCTGCTGTATTCGCACCCGTGCAAGTTGACGGGCCTCTTCGGCACGCTGTAGAAAAGAGGCGACATCATCATTTGGACTTTCGTCTATGTGGGGCAGCATGGCGTCGAGCGTGGTCGTCACTTGTCGGCCGTAAACTAGGCTGAATGGAGTCATTTTGGTAGTTTCCTGAACGGCGGTATTGTATGCAAATGTTACATACGGCAATACTTCGTCCCATGTCTTGTGATGGACGTCCACATACATTGACAACATATCGGCAATGGTCTTGTTCAAACGTTCTGTCAGGCCGTTTGTTAGCGGGTGGTATGCAGTCGTGCGACGATGATTGGTGCGACTAAGAACAAGGATATGCTGGATGAGCTCTGCAGAAAATGCAGCTCCTCTGTCAGTAATGAGTACTTCTGGTGCGCCATGTCTCAGGACAATTTGAAGAACGAAAAATTTCGCAACTTCAAAAGCGGTAGCACAAGGAAGAGCAGCGGTTTCTGCGTTGCGGGTCAGGTAGTCAGTAGCTACTATAATACACCTGTTCCCACAGGTGGAAGTAGGGAACGGTCCGAGCAAGTCCATCCCTATTAGCTGGAATGGTCTGGACGGTGGCGTAATGGGCTTTAAAAGACCGGCTGGCCTCAGAGGCGGAACCTTTCGACGTTGGCAGTCACGGCAAGTTCGAACATAATGCGTTACATCGCTTGACAAACGAGGCCAGTAATACCGTTCTTTAATTCTGGATATCGTCCGAGTGACTCCCAGGTGGCCGGATGTGGGTTCATCGTGGCAGGCTTGAAAAATCTCATCCTTTAAGCTTGCTGGTGCAACGAGGAGGTATTGGCGACTGTTGGCTGTAAAATTCTTCTTGACGAGAACGCCATCACGGAGGCACAGAGAAGACAAAGTACAACGGAAAGGGCTAGGGACCATGCTGCCGGCACCTTGAAGAAAGTCGATTACCTAGCGAAGTTCGGGATCATTTCGTTGGTCATCGGCAAAATTGTCTGAACTAATTGCACTCAGAAATGCGTCGTCGTCACCTGAGGCGTCCGAAGCTGGTTGTATAGGAGCACGAGACAGGCAGTCAGCGTCTAAATGCTTACGACCTGACTTGTAGGTTACAGTGATGTCGTATTCTTGAAGTCGTAGGCTCCACCTGGCGAGACGCGCAGAAGGGTCTTTTAAGGCTTGTCAGCCAACAAAGCGCGTGATGGTCGGTCACCACTTTGAAGGGTCTGCCGTACAGGTATGGTCGAAACTTCGAAATAGACCACACGATGGCCAGGCATTCCTTTTCAGTGGCAGAGTAGTTTGTCTCAGCCCTAGACAAAGCCCGACTAGCGTAGGCGATCACACGTTGTTCACTGTTCCGTATCTGTACTAGGACAGCGCCCAAACCGACATTGCTTGCATCCGTGTGGAGTTCGGTGTCTGCGGTTTCATCGAAATGTGCTAGAACTGGAGGTGACTGCAGGCGACGCTGAAGCTCCTGAAATGCGTCCATTTGCTGGTCGCCCCATGTGAACGGCATATCAGCCTTAGTAAGAAGTGCAAGGGGGGCGGCTATTTTAGAAAAGTTTTTCACGAAACGTCGATAATATGCACATAGCCCAAGAAAGCGTCGCACCTTTTTCTGGTCCCGCGGCGTCGGAAAATTGGCGATGGCAACTGTTTTTTCAGGGTCCGGCAGAACTCCCGCTTGGTTCACGACATGGCCCAAAAACTTCAGCTCTTCATAAGCAAAATGGCATTTTTCGGCTTTCAGAGTGAGGCCCGACGTTTGGATGGCGTCTAGTACTGCGTCTAGGCGACGGAGGTGCTCCTCGAAATTCGGGGCAAATGCAATTACGTCGTCCAAGTATACAAGACATGTCGTCCACTTCAGATCTCCAAGAACGCTGTCCATGAGTCTCTGAAAGGTTGCGGGCGCGGAGCAAAGGCCGAAGGGCATGACCTGGAATTCGTATAGCCCGTCAGGTGTAATGAAAGCAGTCTTTTCGCGGTCCCTCTCATCGACCTCTATCTGCCAGTATCCAGACTTGAGATCCATGGAGGAGAAGTATCTTGTGTTGCACAGACGATCTAAGGCGTCATCTATTCTGGGCAAAGGGTAAACATCTTTTTTCGTAACGTTGTTCAGTCGGCGATAGTCTACGCATAAACGAAGTGTGCCATCTTTTTTCTTCACAAGTACCACAGGTGCAGCCCAGGGGCTGCGGGAAGGGCGAATGACATCGTTATCGAGCATTTCCTTCACTTGGTCTGGATGGCAGTTCTTTAGGGGAAACTCGATAAGGCGACTGGCGGAGTGGTCGAACAGCTTCGTCTGTAATGACGCGGTGCTTTGCAAGGTGGGTTCGACCGACGCGTGATGATCTGGCAAATGCATTAGAGTAGCGACGGAGCAGGTGCCGTAGTTTCTCTTGATACTTTCGAGGTAAGGCCGGGTTTATATCGTACCGAGGTTCAGTGTTGTCGGAGGGTTCTGTTGCTGAAGCGCTAGTGAAATTGCATTCATAACTAGTGTCAGTTATGGCGTCGAGATATGCGACAGTTGTCTCTCTGTTCAGATGTTGATGTTCATTGCTGAAGTTCGTGAGAAGAACATCAACTTTGCCATTTTCAACGAAAACAACTGCCCTGGCAACGGCGATGCCTCTTTCAATAAGCAGTTTCTGTTTTGTCTCGACGACACCTTCTGTATCTTGCATTGGGAGGGAACCCACGGAGACCATGATGCTTGAACGTGGGGGCACACTAACATGGTCATCAATAATGTGGAGTGCAGCGGGGAGCATGCTGTTGGATTCGATAGCATTCTCAACTGAAAATCTTACGGACTTATTCTGCAGATCGATAATGGCGCCATTTTCGGTTAAAAAGTCCATACCGAGGATGACGCCACGGGAACACTGAGCTAATACGATGAACGTCGCCAGAAAAGTTTGTCCTTGTACAGTGATCCTCGACGTGCACACTCCCGTGGGCATAATTAAATGGCCGCCAGCTGTGCGTATTTGCGGGCCACCCCATGATGTTGTGACCTTTCTGAGAGCTTTGGCGAAGTGTGCACTTAGAATTGAATAATCAGCGCCAGTGTCGACTAGAGCAGTGACGTCTACGCCATCAACGGAGATCCGCAGGTCGGCAGTTTGTTGTGTCGGGCGGCGACAGCTTCGTGGGGTTCGGTCTCGACTTCGATGCTCTGAAGGAGTGGTGGGGCGACTGTCGGCGTCGTGGTTACGTTGAGGATCAGCGGAATTTCGTAGCGGCGTCGATTCTGCTGGTGGCCGTATGTAACGAACTGTAGTTTGCAGTGAAGAACTGTCGTGGGCCTGTGGAGGATCTTGAAATTTTCGCACTGTAGCAGCCGCACCTCCAGAGGCTGCTGCATCTAGTTTCCCCTATGGGGACTCGCAGAATCCTCCAGTGCGAAGTAGACATGGCGAAGCTTCGAGTCAGCGTTCCAGGCGTTGAAGGCAGCCACCCGGTCGAACTGCTCCAGCCAGTCTTCAGCGTCCTCATGGGGCAGGCCGTGGAAATGTGGTGGATCCCGCTGGTGGTTGAGCAGGACAGGAGCTGTCGATACCTTGATTCATCGCGCTGACAGAAATGCTCCTTGTTGGTCTGTGGTAAGGGAGAGGACCACACTCGGGAGGCAGACCTTGCAGTCGGCGGCTGCTCTGGTGTACTGGGGTCTCCACCTTAGGGGTGCGTCCTGGGCTTGTAGGGGGCGTCCGGCTCATGAAAATCGTACCCAGCACCTCCACCAGATGTCGCGTAAACAGCGACCCTTACAGTTGCGTCCGAGGTCCAAGGCGTGGCAAAGGTTCTACGAACAGCGTCAGAGTTCAGGCTCGAGGTTAGCACACTTCTTCCTCTCACACTTCTGCGCTTCTTTGTCGTCAACGCATGCTACAATATATCAGTCTATTTCTCCGACCACAAAGCTTCCTTCATGACTGTCAAGAACTGTTAGTGGAGTGTTTGTTAAAGGAATACGTGTGAAAAATAAAAAAAAAATTCTGTGATAGCGCATACATGTGTTGCTCGATTTCTTTGCCTCAATCTATCAAAAAGGGGAAACAGCTTATTTGCTGCGCTCAAATTTCGCATTAGGAAGTAAAGTAATCGCCGGTAATTTTTTTGACAAAGCAACGCACCACGCTCATAGCGCCGAGACAAAAGAGGAGGCAAATACCCGAATTGGTTATAGTACAGCTGTCACAGCCCAATCCAGTAAAAGCAACTTTCTGGCCAAATGTGTTCAATTACAAAAATAAATAAATAAATAAATAAATAAATAAATAAATAAATAAATAAATAAATAAAGAAAGAAAGAAAGAAAGAAAGAAAGAAAGAAAGAAAGAAAGAAAGAAAGAAAGAAAGAAAGAAAGAAAGAAAGAAAGAAAGAAAGAAAGAAAGAAAGGAAAGTGCATTCATCACAGAAACACACTCAAAACCGACATTGGGATAATAAAACGAAGATTTTTTACAAGAAAATAACTAAATGGCTTTCCCCAAGTCTGAAAGGAAGCAAAAACACATTCAATAGAATTGTTTTAGAAAAGCGAGCAAGCCGGGGGACCATTTAATTATATTAATTAATGAAGGATGGCGTGGTAATAACTGCGTTTCATAGTTTGTGACAATTTAAGTGCACGTGTTACAAGATATGATTCAGTTTAGTGCCTGTGCATACGAACAGAAAGCGTTCGTGGTCAGACAGAAATTCTGTGAAGATCAACTCAGACAACCTGTGGTTTAGGAGCCCCTATAGTCAGTATTACGTTTTGTCTGAGGTAGAGAGAATAAGAAGAATTAGAATTAATTTGAAAAGCGTTCCGTAAATCTAACACACTTTTCATGCCTTGTAGGTCAAGCCTTTCAAGTTAACTGTGGGTGTCACACCCCAAACGAGTAAGCAGCATCGCATCCTAATAGAAAAAGCACTGTGAATATGCAGATGCTGTGAATACATGTGCGAACGTCATCGCCGTGACCACGTGTCAGTTGCGTGTTTTGGCGTATACTTCTTGAAGCTCAAGATAGTCCCACCTCAGGTTCAAGGACTGTTCGGTTACCTTGCACCACCCGGAGCACGTGTGTTGAAATTTGTTGAGGCCCGAGTCTGATGTGCCTGTTGTATAGTGCTCGTTCCTTTCTCTTCGTCATTGTCTTCCAGAGCAGTTTTTCCTTTTTTTTTTTTTTGAGCTAAAGTAAAATTGCCGCTTCAGGTATGAAAGCTATTAAGCATGCCTATATCTGCCAATAAACAATTTTTAGATGTTTACACGATAGGCCCAGCGATTATATTTCATCAAATTTTATTCCAATAAGCTTGTATTTGATAATGCTAGGCAGGGAATATAATTTGAAGGTTTTTTTATCATTAGACCTGACTCAAGTTCTTATCAAGTTCTTTTATTTCCCAGTCCGCCCTTCCAGTTCATTTGGACAGATGCTCCGCCGCGGTGGTGCTGTGGTAAAGATGCCTGATAAGTGTGCCGATGTAACCGGGTTTGATCTCGACCGCAGGCGGCTGCATTTCGATGGAGGCGATACGGAGTGGCGTCCGTGTGCTGCGCGATGTCTGGGCACGTTAAAAGACTCCAGGTGTAGAAGTTTCCGGAGTCCTCCTTTACGGCATCTCTCATAGCCTGAGTCGCTTTGGACGTTAAACCCTACCAACTAAGCCAAACCAAACCAAACCAAGCCAAGCGACTAGGAAAGATAATGCATTTACAAACCAGTATCAAGATACCGAGGCAACAGTTCGCGTGATGAAAAAAAGGTGCTCGTGTCATTAACGTAAAGAACGATGACTGACGTATATGCTGCACGGAGACTATGTGATTAATTAACTAAACCTGTTTTAATGTAGGTGCCTAAGGAGTTATCTTATGCGCTCACTGTCTGAGGGTTTTCATTAATACTTGCGAAATAGTGGCGATCTATCAGGTAAATGTACAGAATGAAGTAAAGGAGATGCCTAATACCATAATCTGCAAATTTTCTCAGAAGCATCTTGTGACGGAGAGAGTCGAATACTTTCCCCAGCCCCCCAAAATGTCAATTGCGTACAGCTGGTTTTGCATAGCCGTTACCAGCTTATTCGCCACGTACAGTTGGGCCGATGCTGCATAGGCTTTCCCTTCTCAAATTCGTACTGCAGGACTTCAAGATATTATGTGTGCCCATAGAGGACTAACCATTCTTGAATTAGTTACTTTCTATACTAATTTATAAAATAATGGGAGCAGATATATCGGTCTGTATTTATTGATTTCATCAATGGTACCGCCACTATATATATTACAATTTTATCTTTGCAGGGAAAATGACATTTAAAGAGATTTGTAAAGCAACAAAGAACACCGCAAACTAAAACAGAAGTTGGAGCAGGAGCAGGTTTTGCGCCGTCATAATTAGTGGCAGAGTTATTTTTAGGCTTTTAGTAATATTAGTAAGTTCCAAAAGTGTGGCGGGAAAAAGAATTACTGAGTTCAACGAGTCAAACTACGTGTTTTGTTTTCTAAACCACCACTACTTACTTAATCAAAGTCTCTTAAAAATGGGAATTAACTGGGTATACGCCCTATTTTTTAGCGTTCTTCCCTCTATACGCATTTCTTAGAGCGTAAGTCTGCGTAGTATGTAGTGAAAGTTTCAGTACACGACAAGTCTTCTGGCAGTAATAACACCGTATTTATCTGTAAATAACCAAGTGCGTGATCACTTTATATCGATTGCTAATTTATGTCTGACCGTCTTACGATCCTTCAGTGCCTTTATATCTTTGGTCTTAAAAAAAAAAGTGTACAAAGGAGCTGGCAATTCGTTCATTGATTCTGTTCAGCAAATCACGGGTTCTTCATGGATTTTGTGCCCTTTTGCATGGCTTTATAACTACTGTAAGAAATTCTCATTGGTATGCATCGATTATTTTGTTCAGTAATTTATCGTACAATGCAGTAGAAATTTTCGGTTTTAATTAAGAACTCGTAACACTGTAGGGAAGACACTAATAACCGAAAATTTTCAATCCTATGATCCTGACCCATTATCAGCTTGGAGGTCTTTCTTATTTTTCTCATTCGCGCAGAATGTCTGGGAATGAAGCAAAATAGTGCGAGATCGATAGATAATTTCGGTAAAAAGCAGGCCTGGTTTTGTTTGCGGCATATCTTAGAATACCTATACAGTTTCCCCAAATTAAATAATGTTCCAGAAAGCTAGTCTTATTCCTGACATTTGGCCCGCAGGAAAGACGATTTGATCTCTGGCTATAATAGTCGATGAACAGTTCCTGCTTTAGTGTTAGCGAGCCGCTGGGCTTCCACACACAGCTCAATGGTACCTTGCCTGGATGCCGACTGGTAGCACCACTCTTCATCGGAGTGAGACAGAGTTGACACTCCGCATGAATTGATAGGCTCCTTCCTCTTTCTGTGCTTCCTTTCGACCCCGAGAAAACATTTCTGCCGCATTTTCCCCACTCATGACCTTACGGATGCTCTGTTAAAGAATGCTGCGTGCCTTCCAAGTTCGATCACATCATAATTCGTGCACTGATGTGGTGAGAAATGTCAGAAGTATTGAAGGACGGAGTTAAAATGTAACCGAGAATATTTATAGCAGAACGCCATAAGCAACACCATTTCTTTCTTTATTAAAAACGCCGCAGCGATACAATTGGTTCAAATGGGGCCATTTTTTTGGCGGTAGCATACAGAAATATAAAGATAATATAACATCCACAGTACAGCGACACCATACGCCTTGACAATAATGTGCTACAGAACATTGCATAACATGTCTTTGTAAAAGCTAAGCCTGGTATATACATTTAAAAAGAATAAAACTATAAACATTTGCCAAAACGGATGAAGTGGCTCTGACAATTAACACAACGCAAGGAAACACACACACACACACACACACACACACACACACACACACACACACACACACACACACACACACACACACACACACACACACACACACACACACACACACACACACACACACACACACACACACACACACACACACACACACACACACACACACACACACACACACACACACACACACACACACACACACACACACACACACACACACACACACACACACACACACACACACACACACACACACACACACACACACACACACACACACACACACACACACACACACACACACACACACACACACACACACACACACACACACACACACACACACACACACACACACACACACACACACACACACACACATTCTGGTTATCCTCGTTCGCGCACGTTCATTGTGTGACTTCCTTAAACACAAATCCTTTAACTTGCGCCTCTGTTATCTCGTACATACTTATTAAGATACAGTGGCGAGCTAGTATATTATGTATGACCAAGGCTATATGACACCTTACTTTATCAAAGCCGTACATTTGCGCCTGCGTGGCGGCCTAGGTAATAAAGAAGAAAAAAGGCCTGCGCGGCCTAGTGGTAATTAACATGTCTTAGTGCAGAGCTTAAGATTCTGGGTGTGATTACCATCTCGTTCCGATTTCCGTAGCTGCTCTTGTGGCACAAAAATTCATGATCATTATGATAATGTGTTCTGTTTAAATTGTTTTAACGTACATTCCATCTGCTCCAACAGTACTAATTCTGCTAAAATGCAATTCTTAAATTCAGATTCCCTCCATACCAACAATCCTGGGTATGGGCGCCACACGGCGACGCCTTAGCCAACTTCATGCTAATCCAACCACCCGAAGGGAATGTGGCGTCCTCTGAGGGTTCTGCTGCGATTCACCACTGCATATTGTGGTGTTCGCGATCAACGAGAGAGGGACACGAAAGCGAACCTTACAGGCGCGGCTTTCAAAAGTTCGAGGAATGGACAATACCGAGCTTTTGTATTTCTTCGTCCACCCGTTAGTGGAAAAGCGGTGAAGAATAACGAGATAGTTACGCCAGAGAAGTTTGTAGAGTCAGTTTAGAAACTTCTTTGGCGAAAATATCTCGTGATTCTCCCAGTTTAGTTTACTGGCAATGTACTGTTCCGCACAGTGGCAGTGGAGTAAACGATGAAAATTTCAGGGGGTTCCGTAGCTTGTCAAGGAGTCTTTCTTTCTTTTTTTCTTCTTTCTTTCCAGGAATTGGATCAAATCCCATCTTTATTTACTTTTTGCCTAATTCAAATAATTAAGATAAGCTATATTAATGTTAAAAGACAGTTAACGGCTTTAACAGACTGCGATGCTGTTAACGCAGTTTTTAGCCGGTCATTTGCAAAAGTAAAAAGAAAAATATCACTAAAAATTCAACAAAGGTACTCGCTTTGGTTGGTAGGTTTTTATTATGATAATATTATTCTCTGGATATCTGAGTATGCTGAGCCACTCTGTGGAAGGGAAGGTCTCCACGCTCCCGTGGCTGCTCTATCATTCGATGCCGACCGAGTATATAATTTCGGGGGAACCTCGCGGGGGCGGCATTCGCATGCTGTGAGACCCTTTGGTTGGAAAACAAACCTTGTAGAGAAGCTGTCAGAGAAATCGGTATGGTTTGAAATGTGGGTGTTGTCCTTCCTGTTTCGTGTGCCGTTTTCTTCGAAACGCTACTTTGGCCCTGGTCAGCCTCTAAAGAGCATTCGATCTCATTGAGGAAAAATTCGAAATTGCACCCCCGAGATTCTGCTCTAAGATATGCTGCGGCATGACTGAAACACATCGTTGACCACCGAAATTTGCCCTAACAGATGATTTCTGGCGACGTCTAGTATACGAAATAGCTATAGAAAATACGCTATCTTTCTATAACGGCAAAGAGAAATGACTATACTGCATAAATAAAGGAAGTGCCTTTACTGCAGTTTCTGTCTTTCCCTTCGCTGTTGGAGTTACTAGTTCTTAATATAAACCAACCCAGGTGTCGTTTGTTCAGCGCTTTTTTGAGCGTTTAAACATGCAAAAAGGCTTAGTCGGAAGTGAAGGATTGGTGTCGCTGCGCCGCTGTCAGCATGTTATACAAAATATATGCAATATGACGCTGATTATTTCTGCAGAAACCTCAGTATGTAGCTATAAATACATGCGTTCTAAGACGATGTCAAAACAGCCATCACTGCGAAATTAGGCTATTCGGATAGGTACATGAAAGAAAAAACAGAAAAAACAAACAACAACAACAAAAACAAACAAACAAAAAACGGTGCGTAATAAAGCCGTGGGCCACTGACGACAAGCTTTGATAGAAAGGAAAAACATTCAGCATGTTTAGAAGGCGGTCGGCTAACTACGACCGCAATTTATACACTTAGAAAGCATGAAAAAGATGCAAAGTGGGAAATAACAGCAAGGTTACGTTCGACAAGGATGAATATGGGTCCATTCGGCGGGGAGTAGTCAGACTCCCTTTGATTTTTAGGCGTTTGGATGTACAGCCTCGTCCACTTCTAGCTATAACACGGTCACTGTTTTCAAAACGTCATTGCGTCCGACCCGGCCATGCAATAGAGCTTAGTGGCAGGTCATGCTAAGCAACACGCCCGGGTCCTTCTGTGCTTGCATCGTTTTGCATCGATATGTGCCTGCGTCGGGCGCAGTGCTGCTTTAAAAGCAGTAACCGTGTTATAGCTAGAAGTGGACGACCCTGTACATTTGAAGTCTGCCATACTAAGAGGCTGCGTCCTGAGGCTGGGGCTCCACTCCTCAGGAGGGCGCGGACGGTTGTGGCGGCATGTGTGTAGTCCCAAGAAAACCTGGATGCGCTCCGTCAAAATGTTGAATTGTCATTGTGCGTTTTCTATAGACTCCGGACTCGGACTCAAATATAAATCACGGGGTCGAAAGACTGCAATTGAATTCAAGATGCGCCAAACCCATCGTCCCAAGACGCGTTGACAGAGGAGCCCACCACTGCCGCGCAACAGTCTATACTCGTATAACCTTCTTTTCGCTTATCTTCGCCAACGATTCTCCCTTGACCCGTTCTGGCCTGCTTTCCATTTATACAGCTTGGCTTCTAGATAGCATATTTGTGACTTGTCCCAGAAGGAATTTGCCTATATTCTGAATAGCAGTCTTTTAATTCGAAATCTTCTTGATACAAACATCAGCCTTCCCTCTAATATTCTCGTATCCTCCAATTGCAACTTCGGGAATTGACGAAAGGCCTAAGGAAGAGGACAAGGCGTCTTGTTTAACGGGAAACAGGACCCTTATGTGCAGTGCTCCGAAAGTGGAGGGATCGAAGGTGTTCAGAACCAGCGTCGTCTGTATAGATGGCAGTAAGCATTACAAGACTGCGGGGTACACAGCGCCGCACGAGGAAAACGGAAGAGGAGACATGTGCATGGAGTTGACCAAGACGTCAAACAGAAAGAGACAGAAGAACACATCGATGATCGTAGAAATCTTGTAATGCAGTCGACCTACGCAAGGTCGCTCGCTAGTCGAACCCCTGAATTGAGCGGAAAGGACAAAAAGAAGGAATAATACCTAAGAAACAAAATCCAGGAATGGTAACAGAACTCCCGCGCCAAGAAGACCGTCCTATAAGCTCGGTCTTAAGGGTCACGGCGGAACGTCCCAAGGCTGTCTTTCTGAGAGGGCCAATCGAAGCCCAATAAGCGGCAACGCACTTGAACTCTGATTGGGAAGGAGTGTTCCTCAGAGTAAGCACTGACAATTGTGAAAGTTCTAGACCTCAAAAGCCGACCTCACTTAACCTCAAGCTCACGCAAGGTTGAGGCCAGAGTTTCTGACCTCGCTCAAGAAGTTTTAAAGTGAGGCTGATATCACCTTAACAACACCTCACTCCGTAAAACTTTGAAGTTTGAGGTCGAAACCTTCTGAGATTGCGTACCTCAGCCGTTAAGACCTGACAGATGCTCAGGCACCTGATTGCCCCAGAGGGTGGCACGACCAGCACTCGGTAGCAGTTCGATAAGCTCATCCATCAGTATGAAGGAAGTGAGAAAAAGTTATTGGTGAAAATACAAGTGAAATACATAGGGCTAGCAAGGGTTAACTTCCTACCTCTCAACCACGGAGGGTAAAACCAGCCTCTGGACGCCCATTCTTACTGGCGAAGGTCACACCTGAAATAAACCGACTCATAAAAAAATTTGCATCGGGGCCAGAAAGAGTGAGCAATGAGATGATTTGGAACATGCACGATCGATCTCTCAGCAATCTGGCGGTCGGTATGCAAGCTGCTGGGAAGTGGGTGCGATGACCGAGGAGTGGAAGACGGCTAAAGCAATCTTTCTACAGAAACTAAGCAAATGGTTAGGGCTGGCGAATCTGAGGCCGATCTCACTCTCTTCGTGCAAAAGGGGGGGGGGGGGGGGGGGGGTGACTTACGGAGCACGTCATGCAGACCCGCTTAAACAAATACATGGAAATCATGTCCTCTATCCATATACGATGGTTGTTTTTTACCCGCACCTCTTCGCGTGTGTCATAATGCTGCAGTCAAAACACTAAGTTCTGGGTAAACAGACGAGAGATACGAAGATAACAGCCAGACTTAACGGGGCGAAAGACTTCGATAACGTCCACCACATGGCCACTCTAGAAAATTATCAAGAACTGAATGCAGGAGAAATAATGTACGACTAAATCCGCAACTACTTCACTGGGAGAAAGGCACACATCACACCGGGAAAGAGCTCCTTAGGTGATATCAAGCTTCGGAACTAGGACACCCCGCAAGGGTCGGTGCTGTCTGCGATCCTCTATGTCTCCCGAAGAGATTCGACTAGATAGAAAACCTGGGCTACAGCTTGTACAAGATATTAAAAAGAAAGATGAAAAAGGGGGGGTCTTGAACCTAGTGATAGAGCGAAAGCTGTGTGTGTTGGGCCAATGTACAATTTACAAGAAAGAAATATAAAAACATGACCTTGACTTGGCTAGGTGTAGGTGTCCACCATTTCATGGTGTCCGCCCAAAAGTATAAGGCGCCTTAATTTCTATAAAACAACTTAAAGAAAAATGATGAAAAAGAAAAGAAAACCGCAAATTGAAAAGGCAGTGGTATAGAAGCTACTGCCCCAACACTCAAAGCTTTTGCTCGATCACAAGGTTCAAGAAGTGCTTAAACCCCCCCAAAATTTGTGAAAGTGAAGAGGGAAGCCCAGGGACCCTGCAATTGATTAACTCTGAAACAGAGTTTTTCTTGGAACGAAGAGAGTACAAGAAAGCTCAACCAAATAAGAGGACAAGACACAAAGAAAGCGTTCTTTGTGTCGTGCCCTCTTTTGTGGTTACCTTTTTAGAGCTGTCTTCGTTCTAAGTATGACTCATTAACTAGCCCAGCACCATGCTTTATTGAAGAGCTTTTCTATTCATTCATCCCGTCGATAATGAGAGAAGAGTGAGAGCTAGTGAGAAAGCTGGAAATACTAAATGATTAGTAATATCCTAGTCACATGGGCACCCTAACCTCGATTTTTCTTAACCGCGGCTACAAAACTTAACTGCGATTATCGCGAATCCTGGTTCGACGTTGTCACACAGGCTGCCGTCATTCTGGGTTTTGGCAACGAATGGCTCCCTGGTTGCAATAAAGAACTGATGCGTCTATCATCAGAGCACGCTGCATTTGCAAGTATCTTACAAACGAAAAAAAGAAAAGAACCTGAATAATAATGCGACACAAATTTGATGAAAATTTTAGTGCCGTCGACATTGATATAAAGGCGGATTTGTACAGGCAAATGCTTTTCCATGGTGATTGGGTCAATTTTACATTAACAAAAGTGCATTAACAATGTACTTTTGCAGATTCCGCCACGCCGCGGTGGCTCAGTAGTCTGCGCGTTAGACTACTGTGTCCAAGAACGCGGGATTAAATCCCGACCGCGCAAGCCGCTTTTCAATGGAGGCGGAAAGCGAGGCGCTCATGCACCGTGCGATGTCAGTGTACGTAAAAAATATGAGTTGGCCGAAATCTCCGAGACCTTTACTACGATGCCGTTCCGAGCATGAGTGGCTTTGGAACCGTAAACCCTATAAACTAAACCAAACCTATCACAGAGCCCTATTTAGGAACAAAACAAAAATTTAATAGCGAGGAAATTGGCAGTTTATACGGCCAAACTCCACCTGTTGCAGAGGAAAGTTTGGAACAAAAAGTTTAAGCGTGAATGACAGTTCATTTGAACAAACCATACTTCTTGTAGAGTCCACTTTAGGAGCCAAACATAATTTAAGCACAAATATATGGGCTGTTCATATAACTGACCCCGTTCCATAAATTCTAATTTCCAAAAAGCTTTCTTGCGCAGGGGAAGACTTATGGCGTCTTGTATGCAATTATTCTTGTGAGGATGACGGCTCGATGTTTTTGCAGTGTAAGTATCTGAGCTCCATGAGGCGAAAATGCCGTCTTATGTATACGCGGCCGCCGAGTTAAGCCTCTGCCTCCTGTAGCGAGCCTAGTGTGAGGCATGGCCCCGACGAGAAGCGAGAGGGTATGCTCTAGTGAAGGCGGAGAGGCGGACACTGAGGCGCTATCAAGGGAGAGATGGAAAACGGCGTCGCATGCGGGCACGCGTCGGCGGATCACGCCAGCGAGACTGCGTCTAGGCTGATTTAACGAGGCGCAGCAACTATTTTAAGAACGTCCTCCGAGGAGCGAGAAACATGCGAATATGTAAAAAACTTCGTTCAGCAGCGTCCCCGCCCCGCCTACACGTCGTGAAAGCAGGCAGTCGCTCCTGATCTGTGGCCGATGTTAGAAGTGTCCCATACCCTCTAACGAGGTGGTAGCAGGTGTCGGAGTGAACGGTATTTGTTTTTCTTGAAACTCTGTAACCAATATGTTAGACTTTACAGCCATCACTATTATCATCAGCCTGACTACGCTCACTTCAGGGCAAAACGTTCCCGCTATCCCTGCAATTAATTCGGTCATGTGCCACCTGCATCCACTTGACACCTGCAAAGTTCCTAATTCATGCACCCGCCTAACTTTCTGCCAACATTTGCTATGTTTGTCTTCTCTTGGAAAATAGGCTGTTTCCCTTAGCGACAGTCACGATGCTTTCAGTCTTTCCTCTTGATGTTCAGTAGGCGAAGGAATTTTCCCCACGACTGATGGTAAAGTGAAGCGAGGTAAGATGCCCCTCGTGATGATCTGTGAGGAACTTATCTTGCGGCTGATAGTTGCATGCGATCCGTTGAGCAAAGTACAGTGATTTTTTTCAAATCTGCATACATTTATTGCATAACGTGCAAATAAACTAGATTACATAATATTAACTGCCGCTGATCTAAACAACTTCTGACGACCTTTATAAAATCTCGGGCCCCAAATCACCACCGGTTTTACACAACCGGCTGGCATGGCTCCGTTATCAAAGCCCGCGCACACCGATCCTGACCCGTTCCTGATAAAACTTACTTCTCAGAAAATAGATGGTTCTCTTATCAGACATAAACGAAGATACAATTCTACTGCCTTTTTCTTCAGAATAAGACGGTACTACAAATAAAAAGAAAATAAATAAGGTAGAACTGCAAGTGTTGCTCTTAACCGCTATGCCTAACAGCCGAAAAATACAGGCGCATGATACCGATATGTTCGAACCATCTTGCCGTTGTCTCGTGTTCGGAGTGACATCGAAAGAAACAAAAAAAAGATACTAACCAATGTAAAAAAAAAAAAAAGTGCACCAGTCGAACGAAGTAACTTTAGAAAGCCTGGATCAGGTACCATTACTGAATTTTGTAGCGGCACCGTTATCTTGGCTGGATTGCGGAGAATATCGAGACATCCCATACGCCACGTGTGCATTCCAAGTGTGATCTTCAGGATCCACGTCGGACAGTTGCCATCACAAAAGCGCTGCTGTGAGCCATTTAAGACCCTCTAGCCAGGCGTAAGAGTAGACATCTAGCGGGTGATAATTGCTTTACCATTCTGGCTCCTGCCCGACGCACAACGGCAGACGAGGGACATATTCTTTTGGTCTCACCGCCGCATCGCTGCGCGCTGCAGTATACCTCCGTGTGACTCTACCTCTGTGAGCTGAGTGCCCTTTGATGGCCGGCACTCAGGCGTCACTCGGAGCGTGCCCATTGACTCCATTACTGTTACGTCATTCCACAGCGGGCGCATTGCTTTTTGATCTCTTTTGGGTGAGAGTATCGTTGTAAATTGCAGTTTTCTACAGCACCATCACTGTAGTAGGACAGTCTCCCAGCTTTGGCGAATACTCACTTAACGAAGAAGGTATGAAGAAATAAAGAAAGGAGGAAGTTATTGAGATCAGCAACCAACGAAGCAGACGATGCCCCTGGCCCCTTAGTGTTCAAAGAGATGAAGATTTTTACGCAAAACGATTTCATATCGGCGCGCGGTGATAGCCAAGAAGGCGAGAAATTTTGTAACACTTCTGCTGTGCCATCAACATTTCCGACTCCTTGCGCATTGATACAGGCGTTTCTCGCGACAACTTGGCATGTCGGTGAGCTATAAAGTTTAGTTTTTTTTTTATTGATATCATTTTAACTCTCGGGCGACTTAGAATATTGTAAGATACTGACATCAACGGGTAATCTCCTGATGCGTTGCGAAATCTTACCTTCAACGTTTGTCCAGTGCTCGCACCCAGTCACCATGAGTGCCATAAAATCAAACGAGGTATTTGTCAACAACAAATAGCAGAAAAAAACCAACGCCCGTAGGAACAATTTGAAGATATACAGAGTGTTATTGTAAAATAACCCCCCCCCCCCACACACACACACACACACGCACACACACACACACACACACACACACACACACACACACACACACACACACACACACACACACACACACACACACACACACACACACACACACACACACACACACACACACACACACACACACACACACACACACACACACACACACACACACACACACACACACACACACACACACACACACGCACACGCACACGCACACGCACACGCACACACACACACACACACAGGAAATTTTGCCCATAACTTTCGGTTATAAGTCCAGCAGCTACCGCTGATATATCTCTATTTCAGGCTTCGAAGATTTCATATCATCGTGCTTGCTCACGGGTGAGGATTAAATCATAAGAATGGAGACGGGATTAGCTGGTTCCGCTTATACAACATAGCACAGGAAAACGAAGACAACAGACACAGGAGATAAGACAGGTGCCTGTCCTAGCTGTCTCCTGTGTCTGTCGTCTTCGTTTTTTGTTCACTTAAGTTAAAATTATGATATCACAGTTCAGAATGACGCACAGTTAATATTTTTATTTACTTAATCGGAAGTTGTCCAGACTACAGGCGCCGAAATTTTTAAGTTTTATTTTGGAGACGTTAGCGTAACGGACGTTGCAGAATTATCAAAATATGATGTCGAAAGCAGGGTAACTTGCTACTTTGCTCTGCCATTCGGGCGAGGTCATAGTCATTCGCTATTTTAAGAAGCAAAATGCATCAAAACATTTTACAGACTACGAAGAAAAACTGAGAAACGTCCAGATTTATATGGGCCGCGAGTAAGATATGAATTGCCTAATATCACACTTCAAAATGAAGGAGAGTGCTTTTAAGTGATTTTCTTTCGCACTGAACTTCGTGTATAGCGGTTTTCTAGAAAAAACTGACAATGTGCACGGAGCAGGTGAGTAGCAAGTTATTTTTAATGCAGAAAACATTCACGCATAATCAAGTTCGAACAAAAATTACCCAAAACGAACGGGTGTAAAATTCCCAATTAGCTTTCTCACTTACAAGCGTTCTCAATAGCGTCCGTAGAGCCTGACTTGAAGCCTTGGCTGAACGCTCATTCCCTTTTCACTTTTCTTAGCATTCGTCTCTCACGCTCAGTCTAAAGGCTCAGATTAAGTGACTGGCGGCAATGTTTGAATAATTTTGACTTCTTTCAACATTTCAGATCGTCCCTTTCAATGTGTGAAAGAAAAAAACAAAAACAAAACAAAAAACAAACAAACAAGCGTGCTCATGCCGTAACACGAAGCCAATGATTTCGAATCAGTGTGCCACCCTTGCCGGTGTCGCGAAAGCATACGCCGAGTCAGTGCTCGCGCGAAGCCACTCTCATCCAATCCATATCCCTTCCAACTCCACTCCGCTTCAGGAGGCCATTACTGGCTCCAAGCTCAATTTGCAGAGTAAGCCCGGAAGTGGGGGGGTGAGAGGACGATAAAATAAAGTTAACATGGTTGTGATCGGTCTGGTGCTTTTTTTTTTTTTATTTTTTTCGAGCACAGATATGGAGCGAAAAATGGACACAAGAAAAATAGATAAGGAAAAGGAATAAAGGCACGAAGAAATGTTATTTCAGTCCTGAAATCAAATTTGGTGCGTTTCGTTGTTCTTGCCTCTTCGTTCTATTTTATTTCTTTTTTTTTTTTATGATAATATAAACAGAAAAGAAACCTACCTGCAGGATGTCATCGGTGTAGTGAAAAAGCCTGGGAGCAGAGAAAGAGAGAGTAAGTGCACGCTTCACCTCCTTCTTTGAGGCTGTTATGTGCTTTCTTGCTAGCCCCATCACCCGTTGTATAGCGACCAGGTCGGCCAGGAAAGGCTAGGTTGAAACTTCTGAGCCCCGAAGTTTATCTCGGGTGGCGTCGCGCAAGGAAAGAAGAGAAAAGAAAGGAAGGCAAAAATAAAGAGGCAGCAATGCGGACAAGCCGCAAGACCGGATGAGGAGCTGTTCCGCGAACGCCTCGAGTGCAAATTCCTCGCACTCTTACCGCGTCTGTCACAGGAGGAGCGAGAAGTCGGCAATCGAGAGGAGGAGCCATGCCTCGGCACTGTAAAACCCAATTTCGCGGGAAAGCCCCTTCGTGGTCGCTGCGACACTTCATCGGATTAGCGGCTGGGCATTAGGCAAGCCGCGCTTCTCACTCGGATAGCTAAGCGTGCTGCTCTTCGCTGGTTATTATGCATAGTGCAGCCACGCATGTGAAAAGGAGCTTCCTTTTAGTCCTCGTGGCTTGTTTTTCACGTGGCTCTAATGTGGAAGGCTAGAATGAGCAATATAAAGAAAGGCAGAAATATGAGGAAGGAAAATAAAAGAAAATCCAAACGAAACAACTCGGATGCCTTTAATGTACACAAGCTTCTTTCCAAATTCCTTTTCGCAGTTTCTTTGGCGATTGTTTCGCTTATTTTCAAGTAGATATTCCGATTCATCCTTCCAGCCTCTGTACCAAAATCATGACTGATATTCCGTCGTGGATCTGTCCTTTTAACCAATGACAGAGTGGCGACAATTAGATTAAATCGAAAGCAGCAATACTGGCACTACCACTTGCAGCGCATGATTCCGTTTTCTCAATGGTAGGGTCTAGAGTTACTAAAGCCTATACAGTAACTCTAGTAGGCGTCCTCTGAGCAGCGTTACCTGGCGACAAAAAGCAGCAATTAAAACGAAGAAGAGCGCTTTTAAATCTCGCTTTTCTCGTCGCTTCTGTGGAGCAAGAAAAAATAAAACAACTCGTCAACTCTTGATGTATGTAGTTTGACGTGTGTTAAATTCTGGTAATATAGATATACAAAAAATGCTGTGGTGCAATGGATTAACGCTGCGTTTTCGAACACCGGAACGGAGGTTCGAGTCCGCTTCATTCAACATGTTTTTTTCTGCACTTTTGTTTTACAATTAACAATAAAAAAATTACATGTTTTATTGGGTGTTTTTTTATGTTGCATTGTGGGAAGTTTTTGATTATAAGTAACTGTGACACAAGCCGTGTACGAACCGGGAGGCAACATCAAGTGATGTGGTACGGCAAGGCTCGCACTATTTAATTTCGTAATTATTTCGGTAATTATTTTCCGCTTTCGGTGGGTGTGTGTTACTATTAGGATGCGTTCAGTGACACTTCTGCGCCGCAATTATCGTTTAACTCGGTGACATGCAATCCATGAGGAGGAAGAAGTATTTCCGAGATTCTAGCGCTGACAATTCGGAATTACGCATTTGCAGGTATAGCCCTGATTGCCGCTATCGACGACGATGGCGGCAGCAACAACCCGATTGATTCCGGCAGTCTCATTAGTCATACAGAGGCGCTGAGGGAGTGATTTGTTTGTCATTGATTGCTGAAAATTGATTCATTGCTTTGCTGGTTCGAAATGCAGACCGGCAGACAGGCTAGGCCACGGGGAGTTAGCAGACGGCTCAAGAACCGGCAATTATGAGAGGGATTCCTTGAACAGAAAATGTAGCTGGGGAGATACGGCAACAGGAGGATCCAGGGAGAACGAGAGGAAGAAGATGGCTGCACAGTAGAAAAGAGCACTGAACAAGGGTAGAGAGGAGGGGGGGAGACAAGAAGCATCAGCCACTCGAGCAAAAGTGAAAGAAAAAAAAAATATCAGGAAAGGACACACGTAAGATGGACAGGGGAAGCAGTGCGTATGCAATGTGGGTAGGAGCCGTAGCAGTGACAAAGCTGCGGCACAGATGGGCGCCGAAGCTGACAGACACAACGGCGTAGATGGGGAGGACACCTCAGACGAAGCAGACACGTGCACAGGACGCCCCCCGAGATAATTATATATATATATGTGTATACATATATATATGTGTATATATATATATATATATATATATATATATATATATATATATATATATATATATATATATATATATATATATATATATATATATATATATATATATATATATATATATTATATGGTGGTGTTGATGAAGAACCTTTAATACCAGCGGATATAGAGGAGCGATCCGAATGTCCTCCACTCTTAAAAGATGGCCGTTATCCCTTGGGCAGCGGCGGCGTTTTCAGCCAGTGAGAGGTATCCCTAGTGAGATGAGCTTGATCTGGGTTGGGGCTGAACAGTAGAGCCTTCCAGTGATCAGAGTCGCGTATGAAGTGGCTCGAAGGTAGGGACTCTAGGCATTTCCAGGTCATATGATTTAGATCAGCTTTGGGATCATAATTTTTGCATTCGTCTGAATAGAGTTCCTTCCGAATATATGCAATATAATTGGGGATTTGTATAGGTGCTAGTTTGAAGTTTATCCCATGCTTTGGCTTGGCGTTTGGAGAGCGTTTTGTCTACATCAGGAAATCTGAGCCTCAAAAGCCTGTAATTCTGCAGGATTTCCCTATAAGAAGACAACCTGTACGTGTCGGAGTATACAGCGGGTGGGCTGCACGACCAACCTCGGAGGGACAGTTCTCAAGCTGTTATGAGCCGCCTCATTAGCAGCCAGGGAGGCATGAGCAGGCTTCAAGATTAGGCGAATGCGCTGTGGGAGCTGAGAACATTGTAAAATACGCGCTGCTTGTGGGGACACTCTTCCCAACGTGTAATTACGTATCGCCAGTTTTTAGTCGCTGACTATGGTTACTGCCTATGAACCCGCAATGGCTAGAGCAGTGGCAGTTTCTTCTTCAACATGTAGGTACTGAGTCCTGTTGTGACTCTACCCTGCGGCCCCTCTCCTGTATGTCTTTGCCAAGAAAATTTCAGTTCAGTCAACCCAAGACGTTATAGCGACGCGCGTGACAGTGCACGCCAATTACGAATAGGCGAAGAATAAGAGGGCAGAAAGAGAACGTGAGAAACGCCAGCACGAGAGAAAGAGAACGCTCTGGAGGATCTCATCGGCCGGATGCTACCGCATCCACTCCTCAAGCTACTCGAATATAAACGTGGACTTGGTCACCCCTGACCACCGACTTCTACAAGAGGTGACCTGGTGAACCAGGCCTTCTACCTAGCGGCGTTCCAGGATGACAGGCTGGCAAAACACGGTATTTGACCCACCATTTCCGGCCTTCCGGCCTGCAGGCGTTGACGGGTGGTTCGCCCAATTTGAGGCTGCGATGCTTTCGAACGGCATTACTATTCGGCCGTGCAAACACGCAGTTCTCAGTGACATTATCCCGCCCAGCGCCCCTGCCGACTCGCCTTCCCTGCCTCAGAATGCAGGTCATATGACGAGCTGCGCGTTGCAGACCTAAGCATTTTTAGCTCATCCTAACCCCCGCTGCCGCTATACGACGCGGAAGTCCTGCTTTCGTCACCTCCAGGACCTACATCGCACTGGTCCCGGGCTCCATCCTCGAAGCACAGCACGCCGTAGCAATCATCGGTCAGTTATCTCCCCTAGAGTTCCTCCCCATCACACCAGCGCCAACTGGGACTACCTTTGTAAAGCCTGTCACAACGGCTAGCAACTCTACTTGGCCATTTCCGAGCCACCAACCGTTGCCACATTCCAGCAACGCTGGCAGCACTGATCACAGCAACATGCCCCTACGATGCGGCGATTGGAACCCACGTCGGGGCCGAGATAACACATGGGGGCTTTGTATTGAGTACGGATTTCGCGACCATTGCACCGGAGCAGCTGCCGGAACGAGCTGAGCAAGAAGGGGCTGTGAAGAGTCTCATGTGCGACAAGACCGAGTAAGACACGAAAGGTGCAGGTCTGACCAGCAACCCCGCATCCGAGATCAATGTTCGCCAGGATTCCTTTGCTGTTTCGGTGAACAACCAGACACGCTATCTTCATCGTCCGAGAGGACCGCAAGGTGGTGGCAGCGCTGCACTAGCACGTGTAGGGAGCGCTCATAAAAACAGGTCGGCATCGAAATGGACGCCAGTGCTATGGTCAACCTGAAAGCCGGTACGCAGTACACTTCTGTGCCCCTGGACTTGGACCAGGCGACGGCCGTTGTTGTGAACTCCATCCCACTATAGACATCCAGACGCCGTACTTACTAGCTTGGTCCTGAACTATTGACGGAAGACTACGCGGCGAAGAAACGAATGGACATCCCACAGAAACCGCAGTGCCAAGAAGAAGATCCGTAACGACGCCTTCGGCCTGGAGCAGAAAGTGATGGGTATACGTTCGACGCGACTACGGGGCCCGTGTCAAAGACAGAGCTACCGGACACGACGCTAGAGACAGACTTCGAAAACGCCGACTACCCCGACGGCGACAATGAGGTGACATAAACCCCTCTCATGTAAGTCGCCTAGCAGCCACCTCAGCTGCAGTAGTAGCCACAGATCTACAACTCAGCCGGTGCTGCTGCCGTCGCACACATGCAGTACATGGGCGGCTACGAAAACCTGCACTATCGGCACCAGTCGCTGCCGATGTTCGTGGCTCCCTAGCACCAGACGCCCCACCTTGTGCACTGAGGAGCAACGTGGACACCTTATCCTGAAGCTTCCAACTCTGCAATCGGTGACGGCACGACCATGGTAACCGATGCCCCTGTGTCTGTTGTTACTGCAGTACCCTGCACCATTCGCCCGCTGCGCAGTAGCTAGCCTCGCCCACATGAGTTCGCCCCCTCTACTCGACGGCTTTTCATGGAGCTGACCTGTCTCCACATGATCCTATCGGACCCCTGTTAATTAGTATTCCTGGCCCTCCTTTCCTCATTTTTTTTGTATCGATGAACCGTTTAAGGGACGGTGGGCTGGAGCATGTAGTGACGCGCGTGGCAGCGCCGGCACGAGAGAAATAGAACCCTCTGAATGGTCTCCTCGGCCGGACGCTGCCGCCTCCGCTCCTCAAGCTACTCGGCAATAAACGTGCAGGCGATCGCCCCTGACCGCCGACCTCCACAACGACAGTGCTGGACCGTGCTGGACCGTGCTGCAAAAAGGCGTTTCTGCTTACTTGGTGTCATGCGATTACCGTGGAAAGAACAGTGGCACCCGCAACTACCCCGGGCGTCACCAAGTCGAGCCGACTTCATTTTTCAACGCGCCTTTGCTACAGTGCGACCATCGAAACGTGTGTGTCAGCCTCAGGTAGATACCATTCGGCAGCAATAAGTGCAGCAGAAACGGCTCTACGACAATGCAGCCCAACCATTGTAGTATCGCTAACGCCTGGCGCCCTGCACGGATGATTGGATTGTAAAACTTTTATTTCGTCCCTCAGAGCTGGTTCTAGGATAGACGCACTAGATGAACGCTATCCCATGGCTGGCGGTGACTTCATTGGTCAGCTCGATAGCCCGTAGTTGAATCTTCGGGTTCGAGCTGACCAGCACGGCTTCCCACCGCTCGGGAGAAAGTCTCTGTCAATCGCCCATGCCTTTCTCACTCTTAGGCGTCGTGGTTTATGCGCCCAACAGTCCTTGGGCGGCTCTTAGACCAAGGCTTTTGAGTCATCGGCTCCTGATTAACAAAAAGCCAGCAGGTTTTGGCTAACGGCGCATCAACTGGTGGGCGAGGAGGTGGCCTGAGGAGAGGACAATAACGGGAGATTTATCCGAGTGACTCGGCCAGGGAAGACAATGTAGAGAGGGATGCTGGGAGCGGATGCCAGACCTCGGTCTGCTGAGAAAGGGAGCCAAGAAGCATCGCTGACCCTACCCGAAGGCGACGCTCAAGACCAGCTGCCTGTGACTGGCCGAAAAAAAGGTGGGAAATTGACGAGACAGGTTATTACAAGCGCCAGACACTCTCGTCGGGAAAGGATTCCAAAGGCGATTTTTTTTTTTTTACGCAAGCTTGCCACAAGGCATATTATAGAAACTCATGTAAATTATTTTCCTTAAGGAGCCGGAGCAGGCTCCCGCTTTTATCGTTGTCGGTGAGCCATTTTGAGAAGTCCTCTTTCCTTGTTGTGATTAGTTCCACTTCGAGCAGAATCTGTGTCCTTGATGCCCTTGGGACTTGGCGAACATCCACTTCTGAAGCTGGTGTGGAACACTTCGGACATGTGTTTGGTCAGATGTCTGCTTGAGATTCCCATCGGCATGTTACCGACGGGGTTAGGGCCGCCCCAGCTCTTATCCTTCTAAGGGAAACCTCCTCCAATCTCGTTAAGTGATGAGGGAGGGGGAATGTACACGGGGGAATGAGGGCACGTCTACTTTTCCAGAGGATGCTAAGATGGGAACAGTGGAGCGGGCATCAAAAGGGAGCCTGGTGGGGGGCGCATTAGTATTTGGAACTTCGTGTGTGAGGTGGTCAACTTTTCTCTGCTAGCGTTATCAACCTCGTCTTGTGTCCAATGTATCTGTATGCGCACCCAAAGGCGATTCCAAAGGCGATTTTTGAGCGGCTCCCAGCAGCTGTGTTAGCTCTGAGTTGGTTGGTTTTTGTAACCCTTCAATTCTCTAAATATGTAAGTACAGATGTCTCGTGATTTTCCTACTTCCCGTCTCCGGCCCCCTTTCCTTCCCTAACCGGCGCAACGGCTATGGCCCTGTAACCGATGCCTGGTGCAACACGCTACTAGAATGCTCTAGGCAGCAGAATACAAAAGCGAAAATAAAAGTTTACCGATGATCTCGCGACTCTCTTCAGTGAAGGAAAGTACACGTTAAAGATACTTTAAGAAAACAACCGCCGATCATGACCAGACCTATTGTTGGGAATAATGGCAAGGACAGTTTCATTGCGATTCTATAAACGGGATTGGACTTTCTCGGTTATGGTCCTCAATTCTGGGGTACGGTGACGGCTGTTCGTCTGAGCGAGCCCAATGTACTATCGCGTAAGAACTTTGGGACGGTTACTGAAATTGTTGAGGAGAAGATTTTAGAGCACCGAGACCGCTTGAAATATAATTACGCCTCCTTCATTCCTTTTGTTAAGGACGGAAGTATATATTGACAATCACTAGCTTACCATCATTTTGCATTCAAAACAACAGGCAGTGTGCGGCATTTTGTTTTCAAAATGACTTAATAACTTGGCATCGACTTAAGTTAGGAAGGAGCAGCTTTACATAGCGTGGACTCGGGATTCTAAAATGGGGACGCGTTATATTTTTTTCGGTATGTTCAATTTCCGGTCACTTGTACACCCATCATGGAGATGTCTGGGGAAAGAAAGCATGCATTTGATATGATATGGCATGACAAGCAATTTAACGGTTTTGAAATGGCTGCTTTCTTTACCAATATCTTATGGGCCTCTTTAACAGAGATGCGTCAAGGCAAATCAACGTTTGTAAAATAAAATTGAAGCTAATGCCTCCTGTGGTATTTATTTATTATTACTATTATTATTATTATTATTATTATTATTACTCATAAGCTTTAAATCGACATGAAAACCTTTTACTTGCTGCTTTCTACAGTCCTCCGAATCTTCCTCCTCCAGCCTATGCTGATGTTCTGCTCTCAATCGAACATGTTATAACTTGTCATAGCAAACACAAACTTCTCATTTTAGGCGATTTTAATACTGCAGGTATCAACTGGAACTCATTTACTTCTTCTTACAACAATCATTATATATTAAGTAAGATTAACGCGCCACTTGATTTTTTAGCCTTTATCTCTTTTCAGCAACACTATTTCATTGAAAACTGCTGTGATAACATTCTTGACATCTGTGTCTATCAAATTTTGAAAGTGTTCGAGTCTCGAGTTCAGACATACCGCTGACTCGCTGTAACAAATTTCACCCTCCACATCTAGTTACTACTGCTGTCTCTGCCTCACCTTCTACTAATTCAGATCGGGCGAGGGATTCGCCCCGTTTCGCGTATGCATGTGGTGATTATGCCGGTCTTTTCAATTTCTTCTGTTCCGTCGACTGGTCTCTTTTAAATGACATTAGTGATTCCGACAAACAAGTCAGTCGCTTCACTGAAATAGTTCTTGATGGTATGCGTCGGTACATACCTCTGCATACTCCTACGCGTAGGAAGTTTCCTTCCTGGTTTTCAAGGGAACTGATAACGGCGTTAAAACTTAAGGAACGGGCCCAACATAAAGCGAAACGCCATGGGTTTGACAATTGGGCAGATGAGTTTCGCCGCTAGCGTTCTCTGCAAACGCTTATACAAGCGGGACCACGACTCTTCCCTTAAGTATTTAGAGAGGAGTGCCTCAAATCGTCCTAGTCAGTTCTGGCGATACGTTCGCAAGCATTCCATTAATTCGGATTCGAGTATCAGCTTAGTTGACTCTCAGGGGTCGGAAATTCGGGATGTTGCCGACTGTTTTGCCCAACATTTCTCCTCCGTATACAAACATCCACATTGTGATTCTGTATGCCTCCCATGTGGTGCACCATCTAATTCCATTCTCTTTGACGAGGAGTTGATAACTGTGCGTCTTAAGCGTCTGAGACCATCTTTGTCTCCTGGACCTGATGGCATTCCAGCCGCCATAATAAAAGCCTTCAGTTGTATTTTTGTACCAGTATTGACTGCCACATTTAATACCTGTTTAAAATGCTGCCTTTCATCGCGTGTGGAAAATGAAAAATGGTTTCCTGTCTTGAAGTCAGGAAACAAATCTGATGTTTCCAATTATCGTCTGATTTCTCTTCTATGTGCAACCTCTAAGCTTTTCGAATTAGCTTTGCACAACGTACTTTCCTTTCATCTCAAACATATCATAATACCGAATCAACATGGCTTCATATCGGGTCGCTCTACTTCTACCAACCTATAGTCACGCTTATGACGCATGCCTCTGCAGCAGTCCTTCAGAGAGGTCAGGTTGACACTGTGTACTGTGATATGAGCGAAGCTTTCGACGTTGTTACACACTCACTACTTCTTGAAATGATTCTACTCACTGGCTTCGAAGTCTCACTCGTAGCCCTCCTACGCAGTTATCTCCTTGATCGCTCCTGCTTTGTCAGTGTCAATGGACAGACCTCCTTCGTTTACGCTGCAACCAGTGGAGTTCCTCAAGGTTCTGTATTAGGCTCGCTTCTCTTCTCTGTTTTTATTAACGACGTTTCCTCCGTGATCAAGAACTCGTTTCTTCTTTATGCTGATGATAAAAAAAAATATTCAAGGTCATACATTCTTTTCAAGATTGCGTGTTGTTGCAATCGGACATATCTGCTTTTTCTGATTAGTGTGCGAAGAATCGACTTACCCTCAATTCTTCTAAAACTAGGGTTGTCTCATTTACTCGTAAAACGCACAGCTTTCTCTACAATTATTTTGTGAATTTTGTGCTGTTGGATAGGGTTGATGAAATAAACGACCTTGGTGTACTTTTTGACCGCACCCTCAGCTTCTCCTCTCACACTAAACGCATTGCTCAGCGGTCTATGCGCACACTCGGATTCGTTTGCGGACTTTCGAGAGAGTTCCGTACTCCCCTTCCGTTCTTAAAGCTGTACCTGTCCATATGCTTGCCGGTCTTGGAGTACGCGTCGGTTGTTTGGAATGGCACTTGCAAATCGAACTTGGTCAAGGTTGACAGAGTACAGCAAATTGTTTTACGGATATTTCGATATCGCTTTCCTTGCGCAACTTTCTCCTCCCGCTCCACCAGGAGTACCCAACTAAATCTGCCTTCTCTTCATTGCCGTCTTGTCAGAGTAGATATAATTTTTCTGTACAAACTCCTTCATGGCTACATTATGTGGCCTCAGCTCTTACAGTAAATCCTACTGCGCGTTCCGCGAAAGAGCATAACGGAATTCAGACCATTTCAAGTTTCTCCGTCTCTTCATTCCCATTCCCCTCTGGACAGAATGTAGTGGTTGTTTAACTCTTTTTGCCCTCACCTTGACATCTTCAAAAACTCGCTCTGTTCATTTATATTGGATGTTCGCAGCGTTGTATTTTAAACAGTACTTTATCACATATAACTTTCACTTTCTAGCCTAATTATTGTGTTTACTTCACTTTTTGCTTTTTCTCCTGTTCAGTGCTGTCTGTATCTTGAACTGCTTTTGATACGTTTCTTATTTATACTTTAACTTTAAACTTTATATTCGAATCTTACTGTCCCGCGTTCAACCCTATTTCTTTATTGTATTTCCCTCTATTTCCAGCCTGTGTTTTAGATACCAAACACTTGTTGCGGCTCGAGTGGTTGTTTATTTTATTTATACTTCTTTATTACTAAAGTCAATGACATTTATTTGTTTTTTTTCTCTATATATCGTTTTTATTTGTCGTGATGTGCTCTACAATTCTCTCACTGGGTACACAAGACATGCTATTCATTGATTTCTTGCTCTCCGTGACTCATTTCGTCTCAGTTTCATCTCGTGTGATATTTGTTACTTTCGTGTTCTGTCTGTGTGTGTAAAACTTTTGTGCGCATTTTTTTTTGTGCTGCAGCACGAAGACCACATGGTTGTTCCTGCGCACATTAAATAAAGATTGATTATTATTATTATTATTATTATTATCATCACAATCATGATGGTTATTATTATTATTATTATTATTATTATTATTATTATTATTATTATTATTATTATTATTATTATTATTATTATTATTATTATTATTATTATTATTATCGTTATTAATATTATTACTATTCTTATTATTGTTTGCACGAAAAGAAACTTAGTCTTCTTGGACGACTACATTGAGCGAGGAAAACGTGTGAAGGTACTGCGGATAAACTTTCGTCCAACCAGTGTAACCGAGCCATCGAATTTAATCACAATCACATGTGCGCTTCACACTAAATAAGGCGTGTAAAAGAAGTTTGTTGACGTAGTGAATGTCTAAGACAAACTGCGAACAACAAGAGAGGAACCGTCGAGGAATCAGTGCCCGGCCTTGCCAGCTACCACACTTTTGCTTTAGTAACTTCTAAGATATTGCAATTACCTTAAATGGGATGGCTCAAAAAACAAAGAAAAACAATAAAGGCCTCTGTAAAATAAGGCCATGCTGGCAAAAGAGGAGAAGTGTAGAATGAAAGCATATGCAAGGACGAAAAAGACTCCGCTGAATGGAAAAATTCGCAACACTCCGACGTAGATGCGAGAGCCAAATTCCATCTCAGCGGAACACATCTAATGAGAACTGAACGACACATGGGCCATGCGTGAGGAAAAGGAGGTAGAGCGGGGAAAACAGGGGAAAAGCTAAAGCCGATGACAGGAACGAAAGCGGTGAGACCCGGTGGTCCTGATGGGACCGGCGAAGGAGGGGTCGGGTGGAAAAACGAAGCCCGCCTCCGGCGACCCGGATCCAACGGGAAGCTGAGCAACGCGGAAGTGGAACGAACGGCAGCGCTTCATCAGCCAGCTGTCCCGGCGAACAATCCGCCCGAAGATGAATTCCCAGGAATCCATGCGTCACCCTCGCTGCTGCCTGCACTCACCGTTTCAGTTATACGCCTCCGCTGTGACTTTGCCCACTGCAGCAAACAAAGGAACGCATAAAACTACCGATAGAACTCTGAAAGAACCCTGCTATCCGAGTCCACGAACAGCTGGGATTAGCGGTCCAGGCGGATGGGCAGTTTGACTATGCGAGCGGAATTTATTTATTGGTTTCGGAATAGAAAGGAAGACTAATTGGGAAATGTCCGTGTGATTGAGCACTGTAATGGGATGGAGGGAGGCTAAGAGGAGGCATTAACCCACTTAAAGACAGAGGCAACACTCACTGTATTCAAAGAAGCAAGCGTCAAATGAACGAAAACTTACCTTTTCAGGCTACTCACGCATACACGACGCTTAGTCAGCGTAAATAACGACTAGTAGCTTAGCCAGTGTTCCTCAGCATGGGGGGTCTTGTACAGGCCAACGAAGGCCGGCCAAGCGCCGGAGGGAATGAGTTTGCTGTCCAAGGTAGCAGAACAGCTGCAACCGCTCTCTTCGAATACCAGCCTGACCAACCGCTTCACAGATTAATCTACGAACAAGATCTCCTATATATTGGACGGACAAGATGAAACCCTAACTAACTTAGAATTCTGTTATCTCTACACGCAATTCCCAGCTTACATCTATTTCCCAACCCAACATATTTTTTATCCGATGAACGGACATCGTGTTCGCCTGCCGGTGGTCGGAGTGAATACGCTAGTGCTTTCATGCCGCTGATAAGAACACACACACAAGCACACACACACACACACACACACACACACACACACACACACACACACACACACACACACACACACACACACACACACACACACACACACACACACACACACACACACACACACACACACACACACAGAAGCCGCGAATCTTACACAGCGTCAGACTAATGTTGAATATTCATTGCTGCTTTTCGAGGTTGTTGCAAAAAAAAGTTATCCGAGACGCTTTGTTACCCTGTCCTAACAGTATAAAAAAAAAATGGTTGGCACACCAGCATACTGGTACGACCCATATCAGCAACGAAACCAATCAGGATGGATTTGCATAGTTCCTCTTGAAAGGGGAGACGCAGTCATCGTATTCCTGATTCACAAACGAATGAACAATAGACAAAGTATAAGCTTCTTAGGATGTCTAGAGTGCTTTTGACACCCGTCCTGAAGTGTCGCCGCAGCCCTTCTCTCTCGCTCGCTACTTCGAGCAGTTACGTGACATCCATGAATCTATGAGATGGCGCCTTTTATACAGACCCGTACCATTCCGTATTCAAACCGCGCACATCTCGGCGTGGGTGGCAGATAACGCATATAGATGCTGTCTTTGCAGATTCGTCTCTTTGTCTGGCACCCCTTAACACAAGGGGGACCGAAAACTTCACGCAGTCTGCAAACATTGTGTCTTCTGCAGACGAAGGCACCATGAGAAGGAGTCGGCGCCGTCTACGCTTTTCTATTCAGTGCCCTGGCGAAGTCTCTAGCTTTCAAATTTATCAAGCTCTGAACGCGTAGAATTCTGTGTCAGTGCGTAGTGTTACTGTTAAATACATTCACCATATCGATACAGAAACAAGGGAGAAATGAAAGGAAGACCCAACCATATCCGAAAATTCTCGTAGTAACAACAAAATTCTGAAGTCAGGTTGGCTCTTTCATCAGGGACCAGCTACGAGTGAGGCATGTCTGCGTTTCGAAGTGTCCGTACGACAAAATTCCTCTGCTTATTTGGCCAATGAGGTTAACGTAGTAGCTGCTTAGTTCAGCACGTTTTGTTTGAGCCGCAGTTCATGGTGACCGTCACAAACTACTGACGTTGTGCGAAGGCAGTCCGGTAGGTACTTGCGTACTTCCATGTTATCAACGCATACACGCGGGGTAGTTGTTCAATTAATATAGAACACTCCTTAGAATCGCGTAAGGAATCATGAATAAACGCTGAAATGGAACACCGCCATTCTTGCTTCCGGCGTTTCTAAAATGCATTGCACTTCCGCGCAGATCAAAGCAGGCGCGTAATTTAAAGTGGTAGCGGTGCGGCTGATGAGGTTGCGTACGGTTCACGACTTTTTGCTTACTTCAATAAGGACTTACACAGTACCGGTTAAGATTATGAAAAAAGAAAAAAAAAAACAAAAAAACAAAAACAGTGCGAAATTTTCAAAGTAAAACTTCAGAGGTTAAAACCTTCAGCGGAGTTAAGAAGTAAAACAACACTGGTTTTATCGGCTTTTACGAGACCGTAGCGCACCAAAATATACACAGTACAACGCGCTGTCATATTCCGAACGCCCAACGAAATCCACTGAAAAGACACAAGTAACTAAAGGCCTTACGCATCGCTCCGAGAAACATCGGAAGGTGCGACTTCAACTTTCGCGAATCCCTGGACTCAGCTCAGTGCGTCAGCTTTTGCTTGAATTCTTTGTAATTTTTGCCTGCCATGCTCTGCTCTCTAAATAAGCTCCTTGTCTAGTTTGAGCCTGTCTGGCTCAGCCAGACTTACTGTAATTCTTGGCGATTTTCGGGCGCTTGCTAGGCATTTCGACATAGCATGTTTCCTTGTTGCTTGGCTTTGAAAGTTTAATAAAGGAACCGAAAAGAAAGCTTTAAATCCCGACACAGTCTTATCTTGTGTTCCCTCATGGAAGCAGAGTAAAACAAAGAAAATAACCATGTCTTTAAGACCCTTAATTGGTTGGTTTGTGGGGTTTAACGTCCCAAAGCGACTCAGGCTATGAGGAAAGCCGCAGTGGAGAGTTCCGAAAATTTGGACCACCTGGGGTTCTTTAACGTCACTGACATGGAACAGGGCGCATTGCTTTTTGATGTTAGTGTAACTGGTCTTGAGCTGAACACGATAATATGGGTCAGTTTGACGGCGTATACTCAGGATCAACTGACAATGAGAGCCCCAAAGAAAGTTGAAATAGACATCGCCTTTTCAAGAATGTGAATCATCATCATCAGCCTGACTATACCCACTTAAAGGCGAAGGCCTCTCCCATATTTCTCCACTTAACCCGGTTCTGTGCTAGCTGCATCCACTTGACACCTGCGAACTTCTTAATCTCATCCACCCACCTAACTTTCTGCCGCCCACTGCTACGCTTTCCTTCCCTTGGAATTCAGTTTGTTACCCTAAGCAACCATCGGTTATCCTCTCTTCGCACTACATGTCCTGCCCATGTCCATTTCTTCTTCTTGATTTCCACTAGAATGCCGGTAACGAGTTATTTCTCTGACCCACCCTGCACGCTTTCTATCTCTTAATGTGTCCCCTGCCATTTTCGCTCCATAGCCCTCTGGGTTGTCCTCAACTTAAGTAGAACTCTCTTGGTTAGCCTCCACGTTTCAGCGAAACATTCTGTATGTGAAGCGTCTGTATGTGAAACACCTCGCACAATTAAGGGTGGGGCGAGGAAGGAGGATTGGCCCTACGTTTGGAGTAAGGGTTCCAGAGTTTGGCGATACCGTGTGGAAACGTCGGAAAGCCGATTGCACTCCAGGAACCGAAAGCTTTAGGTGGGTCCACTTCAGGTATTTCTATCATCGTGCACTGCTTTGGTGCAGAGATAAGAAAAAAATAAGACCTCCTGGGGGTATATTTTATGACAGCGAAGATGTGACTGAGCTGGAAACATCCGACAATATTCAAATTTACCACGATGGTAAAGGTGAAAGCGTAATCACGGCGAAGTTAGCAATGACTTTCCGTTGATCAACATAAAGAAAATAGCAGAACAAGTAGCCGCCATGCCCATAGTGTCAACCAAGTGTTATATACCCGGACTTGTACAATCGTAGCCGCGACTGTTGCTACGTACGCTCTGTCTATAGAATGACGCCCCTCTTGCCATTAGATTTTCCAGTAAGCTTTCGTGTCAATGCTAAGCTTTGTGGCAAGATAGTGTGCGAATATCACCATTACGTTGCTGTCTGAGTGGCCCACGTGTTGACCAAGCAGGGTGATGCAATAAAAAACGTGCACGCATATTTAGTGCGCCAGAACAGCCCGCTAATACTTTTACAACTAAATATGTATAAAATACGCTTTTATTCACCGCTTTGATATTTCAGCTTGAAGCTTCTCATGTACGAGTAGTGATCAGTAAGTTTTAGGCCTGACATAAAAACGAGGACTCCAGAGCCGAGAAAGTTGCTCTATTTTTCGGCCTAGCGATCGAGACGTTAACGCACTTCACGTGTTGCCTTCCTTTCTATCTGGCTGATCGGGATGAAAACCTTTTGTCGATTCTACAATTAATAGCAGCGTTTGTTTGGTTAAGTACTTCGCCTTTTGACCCTAATGGGAACTACAGATCTGAATGTCAAATGAGAAAGAAGTGAGCAGGAAGAAGTTCCGGGACAGAGGCAAAAAGTTGCTGAATGCAGTAACGTTTTATCGCATTGTCTTGTAACGTGGTACGTCCTGTGCGACATGGGACATGTAGGCATGGCGCCTTCTTGAAGCAGCAAAATATTGTCACAGAGGAGCGAAGACGAGAATGATGGGGAGTCTTTTTGCAGGAGAGGAAGTTTGGGCGGGTGAAAGCTACCGAGAGCTGACTTCCCACGTTTAGCGCTATGCCGTCTGAGTAAAAATTTTTTGCCCCCGAAACAATATCTTTGCTGAACTTTCTCTGACCACTTTTTTATTAATTGATATGACAGCATGAGCATTGAACACAATAGGCCCTTATCACTGCAATATTTCGTGTATGTATCTAATTCGCAGAAAGCTTTTTAATCGCCCAAGCTGTCGTCATAATTTCTCTTTCAGTGGCTGTGTTGAACACTTAACACCAGCGAAAATATTTGTTTAAGCTAATGATTTTTTCCTTGCTTATAAAACTTGGGTGGTAGTTCCGAACTTCGTTTCCTATCCCGGACTTTACAAAGAGCGCGCATATTCAAGGTTTGCTTTGCCGCACTAAATATCTCTTAGCAGCAAAGCCAGCTTGCCGGCACAGTGCTCGTTGAGATGGTGTTCGGCGTGTGGCTTTGCCGCCTTTAACGAGAGATTGCACGGAGGCATAGCTTCATTTTCTTCGAGCACTACACCATTTTATCTGGATATACGCCGTTGATTTAAAAGATGGTTGTGGTTGAAAACATTTTGCACTATTTGTGAACTCTTCGGGGCATAAACCACGTTAACTGTTCAATCATAGAGTACAATTTGGGTTAATTTATAGAAGCCTTAGTATGGTGTCATCTTAAAAGCTTATTTCTGATAACATTCCATTAATTTTTTCATTTAAGGCGGGAGACACTTGGGCATTAGTATGTCTAAGATAGATTATACACCAAAAATTAAAAAAAATCTTTTTTCTACAGATTGAGTAATACTGCCCAGTTCAGTAGATACCAATGAACACATCATATGCCCATCGGTTGCATTCGTACCTTCCAATTCTGCAGCACATTTATTCTGCAAAAAATTTATAGCCCGACATGCCTATCGGTTTTGTACAAATACTGTTGCCCTTACGTAATATAGCTACTCATTTGAAGGAAAAAAAAAAAAAACAGCGCCAATGAACGGTGGACGCAAAAAAAGACAACAGACATGAGAGTGCTTTGCTTTCAATGTTAATTTTTAACTAAAACAGCGAAGCCGGCTCTCTGCGTCGGCTCTCGTTAACGGAATTTGGACTGGATGTACGTCATTGTGGGCAGAACGGGCAGCGTCGTCCGCCTGGTTATTTCCTGCAATACCACAGTGTCCTGGCAACCACTGGTATGATGCCGTGACCTTTGGATATTGCGGCTTGGTGCAGCGTGCAGATCTCTGCAATGAGTTGTACAATTGAACCGTGGTGTAGTGCCGCTTGCATGCCTTGAAGCGCTGCTTTGTAGTAAGGGAAAACTGACCATTCTTGGGGGAGTTCCTGGCTGATGTATTCGACTGCAGCCCGCACAGCAGCTAGTTCAGCACCAGTCGAAGAGGTGAGATGTGTAGTCTTTAGCTTTAACAAGACGGACCTTGCCGGTACTACCACTGACCTCACGGAGCTGGCTAACATAACTAAGCCATCCGTGTAAACATGTATTCGGCGATTGTGCTTAGAAGGAAGGTGCTCCAGCGTCATTTGTTGCAAGGAAGCCATTGGTACCCCAGCTTCCGTCTTTATGCCAGGAATTGAAAGGTGAATCTCAGGTTCATGTAGCCTCCATATGGGTGCGCATGGTCTTGAAGCAGGGGTGAACTGCAAGGGAAGATGAGTGCGGCGAGCTTCAATTGTTTTGGAAAAGGCAGTACATGGTATAATTGCTGGGAGATTTGCCAGGTAGTGATTGGGAACTCGTGCGAGGTGTCTAATGTGTGTTCTCAGGGTCTCTACAGCAACACAGGCAGTGACAGGATGTTTCGCGGCTAGAACAGTTACTGCTGTTGAGGTGCACTTAGGCAAACCGAGGCAGATGCGGAGAGCTTGAGCTTGTATACTTTGGAGAGTCCGAATGTTCGTCTTTTTGATGTTGTTGAATATCAGAAGGCTGTACCGCATGTACCCCATAAATAATGATCGATAAAGTTGTAGCATCGAGTGCACTGGTGCGCCCCATGACTTTCCCCCGAGGAAAGAGAGAACATGGACAAAGGCAAGTAGCCTCTTTTTCATGTCATTCAAATGTGGGCTCCACGAGAGATTCCTGTCGATGACAACTCCCAGGAAGCGATGGTTTTTTTTCATAGGGAATGGCTTTGCCATTTATAGATATGGTGTAGTGTGACATCGGTTTTCGTGTGAAGGCCACAAGAGAGCATTTCTCACTTGAAATGCTAAGGCCCTGCAAATGTAGGTAAGACATCACGATTGATGCTGCCCTTTGATATCTCGCACAGACTTAGGGACGAGTCACACTTGAAAATAAGACGACAAAAATTTGTCTAATCATAGGCAGGTCGAGTACATAGCGCAGAGATATGAGGCAGGTATGTGAGGTATATAGGAATCCGAATACACCTATAGGCTATGAATAACCCAGCCGCTCTGTTTGCTCTGGCTGTGCCTAGATTCCCATCGGGATAGAATAGTTTCCCGATGAATACCAATTCGGCAGAAAATTTTGGAATTCCGCGAAAATGTTGGGCCTCGTGTTTAGCCTCCTGCGCGCCATAGTTTCCAGACAATGCTCGCTTGAGTTCGACCCCCCCCCCCCCCCCCCCCCCCCAATAACGGGAGATAAAAACACTTTGTGCTCGCCATAGACGACCTGCACATATTACCGAGAAGTGTATAAAATTTCAGGAGATTACTTAAATCACTAACATGCAGCAAGGCGAAAACATTTTGACCGCCCTGCTGCGATCTTTGGAACGTCCCTTATCCCTCACGAGAGGCAGAGAAAAAGAGAGAGGAAAAGAGGCTCCCTTTCTCTAGAGAGAGAAAGACCGAGAGAGACCCTCCCTCTCTCTCTCTAGAAAGGAGTCTCTACCTCTCTCTACTTTCTCTACAGAAAGAGAAAGAGAGATGAAGAGATATAGGGACATATGGAAGGAAAAGATAGAGGAAGAGAGATAGAGGGAAATCCCTTTTCTCTCTCTCTCTCTCTCTCTCTCTCTCTCATAGCGACCCTTTTTTTCCCTCTGTGAGAGACAACAGACAGAGAGGGAGAGCTGCTCCCCGCTGAGTTTTATCACTGACTATTAATATATATATCACTAACTATAACTACCGGTCACTATATACCAGAATCCCCGATATATACCGCGGAACCACTGGGACACCTCTCGTGCACAGTTTCTGCGCACATTTTCTACGGATGAAACTCATGAGCTTTTGCTAAAGGCTGTCGTCTTAACATAATTCCAACATCGCGAAACGCTTATTCATTTTTATATGATGAATATAACTAAGTGGACGCCCATCAAATGAGTAGCTGAGACAGCATCCTGATTCAAGACTAAAGGTTGTGTCGCTATCTTTAAACTTAAGCGAGCGAAGAGGATGTTGATTTACCCCCTCCCCCCTAAAAAAAAAAGAAAGAAAAGAACTAACATGCTATTGTGAGTGATTACGTACGCCTATTCTGGGTAAACAGTTTTAGGAATGGTGGCTGAAATTGGTTTGTGGATTCTGGTGCAGGGAACAGTGTTTGTTTGCGTCTTCAAAGTAAGACTGCTGTTAGGCGTAAATCGTCCGCACGCGAGGCGGCACAGCACACAGCATTAGCGCTTAATAGAATCGAAGTTTAATATCTGAACCACACAATTGCGCTGAACACGTTAGACAAAGCCCGTAGTCCCCGAAGAGTTACCATCACTTTATTATTTGTCATCCCCGGGCGCAGCATCTATTCATGAACTGCTGTAAGAAAACATGCCTGCATGGTCTACAGAGAGATTCAGAGCGGAGACCTTGAAGACAGGGAGAAGATTGCGTTCGAATTTTCTATTTTCTACTCTTGTTGGCCCTGGGCAACAGTTTTTATCGCCTGACGACACACCAAGGCAAGTAAGTTGGTGAGGAGGCTTTAAGGGCCGGGATCACGGTGGTCGGGGTAGTGGAACGACTTCCGCCCTGGCAGTGCCTCTAGGGAGCCATCATTTTCGGGTTTAAGAGCCACGATAGCTTGTTAAAACGACTCAAGCACTACATGGATGCAAAATTTTGCCTCCGTCGACCTTCAAACTTTTATGCGCTGCTACAAAAAGGCACCAAAAGGAAAGACAGTGGATGCCTCTCACAATATAGCCAGGTTGCTGGTTTTCCTCTCTGTGAAAGTTTGTGCGGTCATAAAAAAGCGTACATAGAGAGTACACTAGGCATACTGGTATATAATAGCGGTCGCATGCCGCTTATTTTCCTTATATTTATTCTAGACAAGAGAGTTAGGAAGTGTTTTATTTTACAGTACACGTTTTACCAGGCTGCAGTTTTAAAAGAAGATGCTCACGTGCCGAGCTTTTCAGCGGTCTAGAAGCGAAGAAAATTCTCGATGTATTCAAAAGAAGTGCAAGAAATTGAAGTAAATAACATGATGAAGGATTTTCTGCTAAGTAGGACTTTGATAAATTGAGCAATTCTTCTTTAACGACGTGGTTTCAATCTTTTGACGCACCACACTGTATGCGGAAGCCGTAAAAAGTGCTTTACCCAGCTAATCTTACCTAATCCAATGCTTTCATTGTTTCGATGCACTGCATTGTATGCGGAGGCAGTAAAAAGCGGTTTACCACAGCGCGTAAAGCTTCGCCAAAGTACGAATTACTTGACGAGGGTGTATGTTTGGGAAAGTAGGTAATTCATCGCATAAAAGTGTAGCGTATATAATTCTGTCCCTATTCGCGCTTAGTGTCTCTGCGCTACGCTCTTAGGTCATAAAGCCTTGTTGGAAATAACTAGACACTTAGCAAAAATCCATCCAATTACTGCTGTCGATAAATGCTGGTTTTTTGTATATACGTAACTATGCCGATGTCTGTGCGGCAGTGAAAAAAAAAAATGCATTTATCGCCGAGGAAACTGGATTTAAAAACATTCCCGATAGCCAATTAAAGCTTATGAGTCATGACGTGCTTACCGAAAGTGATAAATTGCCACCGTCTTGAAGTGACTGGTAGCGTAGTGCGGGGTTTCCACCCTAAATTCATTGTCGACGCATTAATTTCACTTGCAAAGTCAGCCGGTGGTGGAACACCTGCAATTCGTTTTTGTTTTTATATCTTCAATTTATAAATTATAAATAATTTATTATTTATTACAGGTACCTACAGCGCCCATGGTGCATAATTGTAAGGGGATTACATATACGAGGTTACAAGCAAATCAAATACTGGGGACGCATCAGCAAGGTAACACAACAAGTAAATGAATCAACCACTTAGTACAATGATAGCTTACGAGGTACCTTGGTACATCACCATTAATGCTAACAATAATAGAAAATGTAGACATGGAAAAAAAGTACTTCACATTTTCAGTGAAACCGGCATTTTTGCCTTTGTAATGTGGTAGACCTGTCGATACATACCAAATTCTATTTTTTCACACTGGGAGAACAGCGCAACGAAGGAGGGACTTTGACAAGGCCCACCTTTGATGCGATGTTCCCTCAATATCAATGCATACCAACTCGCCCAGACCTCAGGTTGACCTATATTTGTACCCTGAATGCTTGTACAAACTGGCCAATTGGCTGAATGAACTATTCTTCCAATGCCCTGTGTTGCACGTTAAATTGATATAATTGTGCCGGAGTACCCGGGTGCGATCCCGACCGCCGCCGGCTGCGTTTCGGTGGAGGCGAAACGAAGAGGCGTCCGTGTGCTGTTGTTGTGGCTGCAGGAAGAAGGAAAAGAAAACGCACGGCCCTGCTACTGGCTCTGTAGCTGAGCCACCTCCGCTGCCTCGTGCGGACAGAAGAGAAAATAGAGAAGAAAGAAAAAAAAAAAAGGCAGAGAAAGACGCGCGCTGCAACAGCCGTCATCCACCCCCGAAGCGGTGGCGGGTGCAATGACGGCCTACAACAGATAAAAATTTGGTGGCAGGCTAGCCCCCACCGCAAGCGGCGGTGACCTGCCTGTCCCAGCCCCATCAGGGCCAGGAGCAGACACCCTCCCACCCTCCTCGTCCGTGTGCTGTGCAATGTCAACATACGTTGTACGACGGCTGTTGCGGCGCGCGTCCTTCTCTCCCTCTTCTTTTTTTTAAGCCCTTCGCGTAACACGGCGGTGGACACGTGTGACCTTAAGCGAAGTGACGTCATACCAGATGCAGAGAAAAGGAGCCCCCGCTCGGCTCGTCGGAGAACACGGCGGTGCACACGCGCCGCGCTTGGCCATGCCATCGACTAGTAAGCAGAAGGAGAATACTGCTCGCCAACGCGAGGCCAGGAAGAGACGAAGGGCTGCGGAAACTGCTGAAGAACGGGAACAACGGCTTTCTAAACGCCGGGCACAAGATGCTGCTTATCGAACGCGTTCTAGCTCTGGGAGTCTGAAATCAGTTTAATGAGTGCACTTAACGCTAGTGAGGACTCAAGTCTTTCCAGTGCTGAACGTTGGAATGAAACTAAGCGGTTGCGACGCGCTCAAGAAACTTCAGAAAAACGAGAGAAATGTCTCAAAAAGGAGCGCGTACATTGGACCAAGAGAATTGCTTTCGCAATTCCCCGGACTTAACCAAGTTGAGCCACAGCAAATATTTTTTTTTCTCTACTTTCTCTCTTCTGTGTACACGAGGCAGCGGAGGTGGCTCAGCTACAGAGCCAGTAGCAGGCCCGTGCATTTTCTTTTCCTTCTTCCTACAGCCACAACAAGATCCCCAGGTGGTCGAAATTACACAGTAGCCCTCCACTACGGCTCCTCTTTCTCTCCTCACACTTTCACTCCCAACTTCCTCTCTTCCCTTACAGCGCAGTTCAGGTGTCCACAGAAACAAGTATGACAGATAGTGCACCTTTCCTTTCCTGTGAACCAATTATTATAGCAATCTAATACTCAGTACCCAAGCAATTATTATACTAATAATACTCTCAGAATCTGATGCTCAAAAGAGAAAAAAACAAAACATGCAATAGCATGTCAACTTTATTTCATACTTCATTTGGTTCTTTGGTTCTTGGTTTCAAAATAACTAAATATATTTGCTACTCGGCTGGTCTGGCACAATTCTGTGTAAATTCACTTAATAGGAAAAACGATCATACATACCTATAGAATTAATTTGGTAAGAATGGAAAAGTCAAAGCTGAATCTTGTTCAGAAGAAGAAAGAAACCGATTTTTACTTCAGAAAAATGAGAGATCAGCCTTGATATCAGGCATCATCGCCGAGATGATCTAGGTTAAAAAGAGTGCACGATGTTCGCGATACATCTAACCCCCAACGCTTGCAGTATTACCTTCGTGTTTGGAAGAAAAAAAAAAAAAAGAAATCTACCTGTTTGAATTAAACCGGAACGTGCAGGTGCAACCTAAGGAGAGCGGAAAGTTAATGCCATGATGTTGTAATCATCCAATAATTTTGGGAAGACTGCCATGAACAGGCGCAATTTCAGGTCAATCACCTGACTCCAAGGCTAGAATATCACGATTATGATGTTGTGATAAGAACATTCGTAACGCTTTGCATACGCTATTGCTTAGCATGCAAACTGGTATACGAGCAGCGCAGTTTAACAAGACACGCGGCGTTGACTAACAACAGAAAATTTTATTTCAAAGCAGTATGTTCAATCAAGAAGGACTTTTTGTTGGGCTAGTTAGTGCAGCATTTTTTAACCAAAAGGACTGCAGTGAGCTGTCAGTGAGCGCTTGTCCGTGTCCTCTTTCTTGTGAATGTGTCGTTAGCGCTTTGTCCTTTTGGTTAAAAAAAAAACAGTATGTGTAAGGCGGGGGTCCCACTCCGGCAGCGCGAATGTGCCATTTTAGGCAATGTTTGCGGGAGCATTCTGCGCGTTGTTCTTTTTCGAACATCACAATGTAGGCATCATTCGAAAGCTTAATATACGCTCTGTCAAATGATGTGCGCTGCTTTAGTGTGCCAACGTTATCAACTGCATGAGAGGTGGTATTGCAGATGACAAATTCGCTAGCATCGTTGATATACCCTACTTCGGATTAATTTGCTGAAGAAACTGCTGCACTTAGAACAGTTTCCTTTGGCCTACACATAGAATGGGTATTTATATTAGGGAAAATGGTGCGTAATTAGTTTTAATTTAATCAGTATTTGATCGGCAGCCTTTTAAACATGATAAAGTTTGGCTATTTTGGGCACGAATATCTGCGCTTTATCAACGTGCACAGCAGTAAAATGTTTACCACTTCGGGCGCACATTATAATAGTTGAGTGTACGAAGTTTCATCGAAATTTCTTCCCTAGTTCGTTTTTAATTACCTTTCCAATTTGAAGATTTCCGTAATACTGCCTCACATCGCATAGCTTGACCAGAAAAACCGCTCATTCTACAGCCTAGGAATCATGCATGACGAAACTAGAATAGTAGTTATTTGTGAAAATGACCGCAAATTGCGCTTTATACAATTAGCGCGATTATACTGAGCCTTCAAATATAATCAATTTTTTCTACACGACATTCAATCGAGAAGGCCGTCATACTCAACAACGTGAGCCTTGTTTGAGTTGGCTTTTTTTAATATTGTATTAATAAAATAAAGTTAAAATAAGAAGCACAAACCATGGTGATAATTAGTATTTGCACCTGTATTTGGTCATTAAAGGTTTTTTACTGCTAGCGCCATCTAGGTAAAAGCAGCAAAAGTGCGAGTTCATTCAATTGCCAGGAGAGGTTCGCGTGACTACACTCCTTCAAAGTACTGAAGCTAGTCAAGAAACCTAGAAGTCAGCTTCTCTGCAGTGCGAAAACCCCTTCACCATGGCGGCCAAACATGTTTTGGGGGCAGAAATCAGGTGCAGTGCAGGAGACGTCTATTGTGACAATAATGGCCACGTCCATTTCCTACACCCCTCTTCTTCTTGTCGCAATTATGGGATTAAGAACCCCTCCGCTTGTGAGTGCCATTCATAACACCTCCCCTGCCCCTACCTCCTCCAGGCTCTCAATAGTGAAGGAATTCTGCTCGACACGTTTGCGCATGACATCAGGCTGAACATAGAAGTATTCTGCGCTGCACCCAACTTCTGCCCTCAAAACAGGTTTGGCTGCCATGGTGAAGGGGTTTTGCTCTGCTGACTTCTAGGTTTCTGCAACCCACCTATACTACTTTTGTGCTGTGAAGTGTTTTGCTTGTTGCTATTTGCATTGCTGTTTGTGAGGTGAGTGTCACACTTTTCAAAAATTCATTGCCTGTCGAAACAACTTCTTTCTGCAGCAGATCAGGTTTCGAACATTCCATAGAGGAAGAATTTCGACAATCTCACCTGATGCAGAGGCTACAATTCATGATCTAGAGGAAAGCAGAGAGTGTCAGTGGAGTGAAAGGAATTAATGAATACGTGGAGGCACCACTCGATCGAGAACGTGGTGCGAGACACCACTGGTTCTTAGCACAAGGAGACACATCTACTCAAAGTGGAAACACAAACAGTTCATTAGGGAAGGACCGCGGAGTGAAAGTTTTTTTTAGGTGACAAGACATGACACGCACACTGCGTGCGTGCACATGTTTTGTGCGCATACACTGTGGTTTATGCGGGGGCTATTCGCTCGCACGAAGAACCTCCACATGGTCACCGCATCACCCTTTGCACCCCTGCATTGTGTGCGAACAGTGGACGCTCGCCTGCAGTGCTAAGCCGCTAACCTTCACGCCCCATCGCTGAGGGGCTTTGCGCTATTTTGTGCTTTTCTGAATATACTTCTGGCCCTGTACTTTTTCCCTCACGCATTCGTATTTCGCTAGGCGCTTCAGGCTCGGACAGCAAGTGACATGGCTAGCAAAAACAAAACAGAATGCGCAGAATCTTCCGGTAAATTTACATGTCTCGGGCTTGCTTTTCGGCTGGCGACAAAAGTGCAAATTTATCAAAATTATGACATGCCTTGACAGATTGCAGGTTGCTTGGACGAGGTTCTTCATCCGTGCGCGCAGTTGGTCCAGTGGTATTTCTCGGAAAATCTAGACATTACGTATTTGACAGCGAGTGCTACGGATATCGCCACGTTATGCTGCATGGTGTGCTGGCAAAATGCTCGCACGTGACATCACGATACGCCAGCTGGCGTACCACGCGTATGATCCACCGTTTAGATGCTATGTGCGTCATGCGACTCTCAAATATTGGTCGAAAAAGGAATAGGACTGTAGACCAAAAGAAATAGTTTCGGCCAGCGGTATCGAGTGGTTGTCTCCTTCACATCTTCGTTGGTGCGTGCTCTGTTCCCTAGAGCTTTCAGTGGCACACGTGTGCTTAGGTGCAGCTGTCCTCTCGGAAAGCACCGTTTTGAATGTAGCTTCGCAGCCGCTACAAGAAATACAACTGCAAAAGGACGACGTCGCATACGGAGTACAGATGGAAAAAAAAAAAAAAAAAAAGAAACGAAGGAATTCGACGCTGCTGAACCGAATGTCGAGCGTTAGCTGAAATGAGAATGTACACTGTTCTTGTTCAGTGCTTTTCATGCTTATAAACATTACAAATATGTGCTCATAGATAATCTAAAACCAGACGTCATCCCCGATAATCACCGTAATGAAACGATAATGAAACGTAACAGCCGTTGTACGTCTGTCTAATTGTATTTGGTCACTTACGAAGCGTGTATGGACATCCTCGCAAAGGTGGGACAGTTGACCGCACTACGCTGCGTGGAAAGAGAGAAGTTTCGACTGCAGACAGCGTAACATAAACAAAGTGACGCCGAGAGGGCAGCTGGGCGCATTTCACTGTGACAAGAGAAAAGTGCTTGCCTACAAGTAAACCGAATTACCGGATTCCTTCGGCGCACACGCAGTGGCATTAGTGGGGCCAAGTAGGGCTAATGCGCGTGCGCAGCCGGCACTCTCTACTTCTCTGTGCGTCTACGCTATGCTCAAAATAGTAAGCCTCGAAGCCGTGGATTCATGTTTCAAGGCCAGGGGTCTGTTTTATTATTATTATTATTATTATTATTATTATTATTATTATTATTATTATTATTATTATTATTATTATTATTATTATTATTATTATTATTATTATTATTATTATTATTATTATTATTATTATTATTATTATTATTATTATTATTATTATTATTATTATTATTATTAATGATGTTTCCTCGGCGATAAAGAACTCCTCGTTTCTTCTTTATGCTGATGATATAAAAACATTCAAGGTAATACATTCTTTTCAAGATTGCTTGTTGTTGCAATCGGACATATCTGCTTTTTCTGATTGGTGTGCGAAGAATCGACTTACCCTCAATTCTTCCAAAACTAGGGTTGTGTCCTTTACTCGTAAAACACATATAGCTTTCTCTACCATTATTCTGTGTATTCTGTGCTGTTGGATAGGGTTGATGAAATTAATGACCTTGGTGTACATTTTGACCGCACCCGGTATTTCCGGTTTGAGCGGCCGCTGTCAACATGGCCGCCATGGCTGACGAGGTATGGGGCAGTCTGGCCGCAGAAATGTGATTATCGTAAAAATAAACGCTTAATCAAGCACGGAATGTCGCTTTTTTGTGAGTATACGACATACTCTCGGATCGCTGTGTGTTTGTTTGCTCCCTGGAGTGAAATTTGTGAAAATAAAAAAGAAAACCGTGCCGCTGGTATCCGAGCGGGCATTCCGAAGTATCTTCGTTCATTCGAGCGATCCAAATCCTTGCGCACCTATGTATGCTTTCTACATTTAGCACAGTAGCATTAGAATGAGCACTTTCGGGATTTTTTTTACCACAAGGGACAGCGTCGCTTCTCTCACGTACCTCGCTCTGCGGTTATTTCCGCTCGCTGATGCATTTGCTTTCGCATCGAGGGATCCGCGGCGGCGCTCGCGCCGCTTCGTCGTTCCATGTATCTCGAGCTGGGCGTCGCGTCGGCGCGGCAGTTTTCGACGCGCGAAAATCGTGGAAAAAAACGCCGCATGTATTCTGGCCTTTAGAGTACATCCTACTGCGCGTTCCGCGAAAGAGCATGAGGGAATTCAGACCATTTCAGGTTTCTCCTCTTCATTCCCACTCCCCTCTGGACAGGATGCAGTGGTTATTTAACTCATTTTGTCCTCACCTTGACATCTTCCAAAGCTCGCTCTGTTCATTTACATTGGATGTTCGTAGCGTTGTATTCTAAATAGTACTTTATCACATATAACTCCCACTTTCTAGCCTTAAATTGTATTTACTTCCCTTTTTCTTTTTCTCCTGTTCAATGCTGTCTGTATCGTGAACTACGTTTTATCCGTTTCTTACTTATATTTCAACTTTAAACTTTATATTCGAATCTTACTGTCCCGTGTTCAATTCTATTTCTTTATTGTATTATTCTGTATTTCTAGCCTGTGTTTTAAGTACCATGCACTTGTTGCACCTGGAATGGTTGTTTATTTTATGTAGATTTCTATATTACTATAATCAATGTCAGTTATTTGTTGTTGTTGTTTTTCTCTTCTATCTACCGTTCTTTTTTTTTTTTCTTCTTTCTTTCCTGGTGTGCTCAAAAATTCTTTCACTGTGTATACAAGTGATGCTACTCATTGTTTGCTTACTTTCCGTGATACTTTTCGTCTCAGTTTCATTTCATGTATTATTTATTTCTTTTTTTGTGTTCTCTCTGTGTGTGTAAACATGTTTGTGCTTTTTCATTTTTTTTTAATTTGTGCTGCAGCACAAAGACCACATGGTTGTTCCTGCACACATTAAATAAAGATTGATTGATTATTATTATTATTATTATTATTATTATTATTATTATTATTATTATTATTATTATTATTATTATTATTATTATTATTATGCAATGCACCGTAAACGCTTTCGCGGACATTTAGTGCATGTGGTGGGTTGACGGAATGAAGCGCGTGTCTGTATCGGGCGGTCGTGCAGAACAGAGTACTGATATCCATCGCGGCACACGCACATCGCCACTGTTTTTAGACTGCCGCAATGAAAAAAATCGAACGTATTTATTAGCACAATGACAGCCTCCCTTTACGAGCGCACATAGTCATCCCCGATTAGTCATCGCGGTTAAAAATTCCAAGCTTTTTGGGTGTCTCTTGCACCTCATTCCGGTTTTGTACCGAAAAAAAAAGTAAATAAACGTCGCGTTTGGTTTTGACATAGGACATCGTTTTCTTCACACCTTCGAACACGTCAGTTGGTTTTAGTAAACTAAGTAGAGGAGGCTCAGAAGTTTTGCCTCCGAATGGCTGAATGTCGATTGACACCGCCGAAATGAAATATGCGACGATGTGTGGAGCGGAAATCACATGCCAGTCTGATTCGGCGCGCAGTTTTGACGTCGAGGTCACCAGCGGCATTTTTCTTTTTTTACTGAAAGCATTTCCGATAACAAACATGCAAAGCAGTAAAAGAAAATAAAACCAAAGACTAACGCTAGTTGTAATCCTTACTGCTTAGCATCAAGGAGCCACGTGGTCTTACTCAAAAAGATTCAGAAATATAAGCGTAGTAGCACAGCTAGCAGTGCGAAAGCAATTCCAAGCAAACACGCAGAAGACACGCGGCAAGATCTACCAAGGCAGCAGTTGTTGCTTCCCTCAGGAGATAGGAGCCTGAGTCTTGCACGAAGGCACATTCACGAACTGGGCTGAACCTGTTCAATCCGTTTCGAAATGATTTTTGATAACAATACCACGTCAATTCGATGTAGACAGCTATATGTCGAGACCTTGCGGTGAAACCCACAGTTGACCGCGTCGAGTTATCGCTATAGCTTCGTTCCCACGTGTAGCGAACATCACCCATTTTTGCTGTGCACAGATAACAAATGGCGACCACGCCTTGCAGACTACTTTTTTTTTTTTTTAGTGATAGGAAGGCAAATTTCCATTCCTTTGCAATGATAAAATCGAAAATAAATGGGAGAGAATGGAAACATAATGTTCAAAAAACAAAATGACTTGAAACAGCATCGCCGCAGAAGAAACTGCATAAATATTCGCAGCATATGCCATTTTCTTGGTTTAGAGAAATTGCTTCAAGGGTCTATCAACTTGCATCTTGAACGTTCACGAGCATACTTCAGCCGACTGATTGGAAAGTCATTCTAAGGAGTTCTTGTGTGGACAAAAAAAGCAGGAGGATAAGGGTTAGGTGCAACAAGTGGCCCTGAACCAGCTCTGCCATTTGCTCAACTCTAATCCTGCTGAAACGCTGCATGGCATAGTGAAACAACAAAACATTGGGGTGAGGTCAACGAATTGCCACCATGATTGATCTCATGATAGAGGGAGAGAAGGACAGGGACTGGTCATTTTGGGCAAGTGCTAAAAATATGCAGGCACGAGGGACAGGCAAAGCGCTTTGTCCCATGTCTCTCGACCATCCCTGCCTCTTTTTTGCGCTTTGTCAAAATGAGCAAACTCCACCAACTAGCCCAAGAAACAGCATTGCAGAGAGACAGTGTTCCTAAAGCTCACAGCCGCTTTTTGTAAGCCTACAAAAGCTAGTAAATTCAGACTAGATTGACCAAAATTGACCACAATAGTCTGGGCATGCACTGGGAAAATGTTTTGTCTATCATGAAAACGAACAAATTCCGATGCCTGTGCTGCTTAGCATTCGTCAAGTTTTTTCTCTCAGTGTGGCGATTGAAGAAAGTGTAAAGGCATACCACTTCCCCAAAGTACATCCAAAATTGCGTCATGTTGGGGGTAGAAGTGGCGTGGGGGGAAGGGAACTACTGGAATACATAAGCCCCGACTCCAAACACACATGCGTCATGCACTGCCGCGCTAACGTCGTCGCACGCGTCAGCCAAAGCCAGTCTGCGCATGCGCGCAGCGCCTGCGTGCATCGCGAGCTCTGATGCTGTGATCTGTCCCTGCCAGATATCTGACGCGTGCTACACGCGTCGAAAACTAGCGAGGGGTTGGGACCGCGTGGCTGTCCCCTACTCCGTTCTTCTCGTCCTGAAGTCCACTTAGCTCCCCCTGCTTTTTTTCTTCACAAAATAGTTTTCTTCACGGTTTTCAAATTTTCTCAGTCCGCGCGAGAGGGTGAGCGAGCCAGCACCACGAACATGCAGGTGCATTCCCTTTTTGCGACGCCTGCCGTGACGGCGACGTTGACGTCGCGGCGCATGGAAAGTGCTTTGGAGTACCCGCTTTATTTATGGCAGTTACGAGGGTTTACCTACAGAAGGAATGTGAGGATTGACAGAAATGTTTGTCAGTTCTTCGATTTTCCGTACTGTTTCCTCGGGCTGTTTGTCTTTTTTCCATCAATGATGAAACAAGCCCTTCACACATTCGTGGGGACAATGTTTGCAAACAGAGTAAGTTCGCCAGTACTTTTCTAAATGGGGCGATCCCCCCCCCCCCCCCCCCCCTCCCCTTCTTCATTGGAACCGCAGATGAATCAAAAAGGGTATCTTATTGTACGATCCCCAGACATGTAAAAAGAATTCCGGGGCTGGTAAATTTCAAATTATGAAATCATTGTCAAGAAACACATGTGCTAGTTGCAAAGCGGCGCATATTTAGATAACTGCTCGTGATGTCTCACTTTTCTGGTCGTCTTATTGCTCAGAATATGTTTATTTATTTATTTTATTTACATTACCCCTCAGGAAGGCATTACATATATTTTGAATATATTTCAGAAATATCATGTTGCACTCATGCTCTCGAGTTCTGCTAGTATGGCACTCCGCTTTCTCAACGCACCTTATAGCTAAAAATGTCGCAACAAGAGCGCTGACTGACTTGAAACTAGAGCTCGCGGTAGTTATTATAGCTGGAGTACCATTACCAATGTACGCTTACTACCAGCGCTGGTGCATTCGCCTTCAGCCCACCTGCTCATGTTGCTGTATATAGCACAAGGAGCTCAATCTAAAACATCAATCTATTCGTTGTGTCGTCTTCTGACCTTGTGCTCCCGTCCACGTTCCGCGCTGTCATCTCAAGATGCATAAGCAACACGCCCAAGCTGCTATTCTAAATAAAAACAAAAATGGGGGAGGGGGAGGGGCGGTTAGCTTACCGTCGACACTATATAGCCTCGTGTGTTTCAATGGAAATGCCTCCACCCCCCTTCCCCCTCACCCCCACCAGGGAAAAAAGAAAGCGGTCAGCGCGTTATGAAAAAAAGGAAAGTACGCACACCCATATATATCAGCGCGCGCGTTTTTTTTTCTACTTTTATTACAACAGAAAAATTACCGACGATTACGTTACTTCCTAATGCGAGATTTGAGCGTATTTCATTGGCTGTTCCAGCTTTTCGATAGATTGAGGCAAAGATTTCGAGCAAGACATGTATGTACAGTTACAGACAACTTTTTATTTTATTTTTCACACGTATTTTTTCAAAAAACACTCCACTAACAGTTCTTGACTGTCATGAAGGAAGCTTTGTGGATCAGGAGTTCGCGTTAAGCCGCGTTCAGACTACGTGCGCAACGCACGTATCGTTCGTAAGGATCGTAAGCGTAAGCGCAAAAAACGTAACGTGTCTGTTCAGACTGCTGTCGCATTGAGCGTAAGATGCGTAACGTCCGCACCGAGCGTGGGCGTAAAGCCGCGTTCAGACTACGTGCGCATCCGTCGTAAGTATCGTATTTATCGCAGTGCGCATAGTGGCTGGAACTCCCGTTTACGTAGCTTGCGACCGCGCATGTTCACACTGGGCCGTTCGGTAAGATGCGTTCTTTACGACCGGCCAATCAGCGCTCTCAACATGGCGCTGGTTAGCAAGCGGCTGATAGCGGAGGTCTGGGCTCTTCAAGCTCAAAATGAGATGTGAAAGAAAAGACTGGACACACAAATAAAATACGAAAAAGAACAATGGGTATATTAACAATTAATAACTCGAATATAAATACACTTCGTTTCACACACGCACGTTCGCACACAGTTTTCAAACATCCGCTCACCGTGTTGACGCACCGCTCACTCCTTCGCACATTTCACGCGCCGGCTCTCATTGTCGACGTACTGCGCACTCCTGCTCGGTGTCCCGTGATCGCACTCTCTCGCACCAAAACAGGCGTACGGTCCGCCTGCATCCCTGCTTGCGATTTTACCAGTGCCCCGGAGCGATCTTGGAGACGGGCCGGGGCGGTGACTCAAAGGCCGTACTACTGACTCCAAACAATGAGCCGGGGCGCGCGGCAGACTCGGAAACGTCAGCGGAACCTCGTCCCCCCTCAGAAAATGCTGTTTTCTTTTTCTCTTTTACGGTGAGCTTCTTTCAAACTTCGACGAGTCCGCACCAGCTCCGTTCTGCGGCCCGACCGCAACGTCTCCCCGCATCGGCCTTTCGCTGCAGGCCAACTGTTTCCTCACTTGTCAACGGAGCCGATGGGCTGCGAGAATGCACGGGGATGAAGCGGGCATATCCCCCGCCTCCATAACCTCACTTTTCTAAACTAGAGGAAACATTTGCTTGTTGAGAGCTTGTTCGCGCATGAAAAAACGGATTGATAAACCACTTACTACTTTGACTCAGCGCACTGGCAATTTGCAGCCAGGCATCGTTTTGCACTTCTCTCTGTGCGATTTCAGCTACTCGTAGTAGAGACAGTAGAGAGCCAGCCTCTGCCGAACTTTTTTTATGAGAGGCTGATAATTCCACAGCGAAGATTCCGCACTGCACATGATCAAGCCGCGGACAGACACAATCACCGACAAAACACCAATAACTCCGGCGAGCCGAGACACTGCAGCAGAGTAGAGCGTTGGGTGATGTCGCCTACTAGTGGTTTGCGCGCGAAATCTGAAAGGACCGGAAACCCCGTGACCGGAAAGGGAAAACCGAAACGGCTGTGCGCATTGGTCGCGCGTAACAGACGTATCTGTAACAGTCGTAAAAGTCGCGGGTCCTCCGACATTTACGCCCACGCTGGCTGCGTACGTTGCGCATTTTACGCTCAATACGACAGCAGTCTGAACAGACACGTTACGTGTTTTGCGCTTACTCTTACGATCCTTACGAACGATACGTGCGTTGCGCACGTGTGGACCTGTAGGAGCGTTGCGCAGCGAAGAGATAGCAGCGACTGACTGATGCCGCTGACGCCGCTAGCGAGTCAAGTCAACATGGCTCTGCGTTTCGGCTTAGGATGTATGCACCGCGATCCACTTACGCCGGAAAACACCGTCGCTGCCACAAAGGAAAAAGGTAGGGGGAGGGGGGGGGGGGGGGGGCACGCAGCGGCGAATGGTGGCAGGAGCGTGCGCTGCCCTGGCTGCGGAGCTGGTTACGAGGGACAACGCAGACGGCGACGCGAAACGCAGGAACGGGCGCCAAAGAGCTGGGCTCTAAAAAAAAAAAAAAAAAAAGAAAGCTGTTCAGCACGCCAGATGGCCACATCAAGGCAGCGCGAGGAAGTACATGTCCGGACAAATTGTAGGGGCAGTAAGTAACCGAAGGGCGTCTTGCATCATTCTTTTGTTGCACATACAACGACAGAAACGAATCCTTTTACTCCAAAGAATGCCTCAGTGGCAGCCAGTTATGCATTTCACCGTGGTTAGCGTGAGTGATTGCCGTTCTATGCTTGTTATGAAATGAGGTGATGCTGGTAGTGAATAAATAAATACGTAAATAAATATATAGAAAGTACACTGGATTCGCAATGCAGCAAAGACGTACATCTAACCAATGAAGAGTACAGAGGAGATTCAAAGGGGAAGGGTCGAGAAGGAGCGGTTTAACGCGCTTGCGAAACTAACCCGCTTCTACTGGCGACGTTGCCTCATAACTGCCTGCTACCCTCCCCTCTCCAATTCATTTCCCCCAAACTTTAGCCTGAATGCATTGTGGCAGCTGCGTGGTGCTTACCCTTTTGGTAGGTATTTCACACCTATTTCGCAATGCCGACTCTCCTCTCTAAGGTAAAATGAAATTGGCCATCGCTCTTTTCTCAGCTCATTAGGTTACCAACGTCAGTTTCTATGGTTAGAAAAGCCCGAACTAAAAAAGAAAAAAAAAGATTACTGTTGATTGAAACCGACTTTATTGCAATTTTATTATGTGCAATAACGTTTGATAAAAGTAGTTCTGCACCAGAGAGCTCGCAAGAATATCCTACTATAAATGCTATAACTTCAAAAGTGATAACAGCTCAAAAGATGGGTATCAAAGGAAAGACAATACAGGTGTCGATTTCAGCCAGAGTTCATGACAAAACCACCAAAGATGTATACTTCGTCTCACAAAATGTTTTTAGTACCGCGAAAGGCCGGGGCGCCATGGACCAAGAGCACTTGGACACTTGCGCGCGAGCGAGGCAAACGCGTTTCCCCCTTTTTTTTTTTTGTACTTTGTAACTAATGTACAAAGCTCCCCCTGTACTTTCTTGTTATAGCTCCCCTCTGCATTTCCCCTCGCTTTCCTCTCCCCATCATTTTGCTTTCCCGCCGGCTGCAGCTTGGGCGCTTCAGATTTTAGATAGCAGTTGAAGCGGCCGGCAGCACTCTTTTCCTTCCTTTTGTTTGAATAACCACTATCCACACCCCCTATAATAGGCAATCGTGCTCCCACTGTCGCCCTTGCCGATTCGAGGGGTGCGTCGGAGCACAATTACCTATTACAGTGCGCATTTGAATGGGCCAGGGAGTCTCTGCCTTTAGCAGTGGTGCAAATCTCTTGTGAGTCAAAGTATAGTATACAAGGGCCACATAAATATCTTCCATCATATCGCACCTTTACATTTTTGGTATCCACTGAGCTATCGTGAACATATGTCGACGATGTATCATCAACTCGCTCAAGCTTCCACTCTATCCAGAACAGTGAACAACAACAAAACGAGGTGGTAATTTTCATTTACGTTACGCACATTCGGTCATGGCCGAATCGAGCGGCGGCGGTCCGCGTCGCCGCTCAAGTTCAGCCGTGGTAAGGCAAGCTAGCACCCCGCAGTCCTGCTATCCGCTGTAGTCAAGCTAAGAACAGGTGAACGCTTCCCCCTGCGCACGGCGGGGAGAAGAATGGGGCTTTGAAAACCCACCCTCCAACAAAAGAAAGCTTCTCTACAAAGCAAAGGTTGGGTCCCTCGGCCAACTGGGGGCAAGGCCGATAGGCACTTTCTCAGTCCTGAATCAGTGGCGTAGCCTGGTGGCAGAATTTGAACTAATTCCAAGATGGCCACCGTGGGACCCCCGCCTTAAATAGGCAACAGGGAAAGGGAGCAACTAAAAACGTTGCGCGAACGCCGGTGATCACTGTAGTCAAGTCAAAAAATAAAAGTGAGATGAGAAAACAGGACGCGATATGAGGCCAAAAGCGATAAAAGCCAGCCGCGTAAATGGTAGAGGTTATGGAATGACAGGTAAGGACTATAAAAAATTAAAAATGAGAAAACATGGCCGTAAAAGGTTGGTACAAACGTAATAACGTCGGAGAAATTAAAACCAGAAAAAAGAAAGACACATGAAAAGGCGTTAAAAGCTGATCAAAATGCATGGGCCAGTGCAAGGAAAGTCATGAATGGACACACGGAAGTGACTGTGAAACTGCCGCGCCGTCCAGGAAATCTTCTTTCGTTGACAAGGAGTTAGAAGGTGTGCTTACGCATTCAGCTTTTGCGTGTTGGATCCGGAGTGCTTCAGTAATTTGTCTGGACAGCCTCTTTCGTCCTCTGCCTATAACACACCGGTTGAGGTCAGGAGTGCAACTATCATCAGGGTTATCCTTATAATGATCGCATTTCTTGCAATGCTTAGCGAGGTTACCAGTAATTACCCCATTCCCCATACTATTTTCATGTTTTTTAAGCGTTATGTTAGTACACCTTCTGGTTTGCCTAATGTACCTCTTCCCTCATGATACTGGCACAGAGTAGAAAATTTCAGTTTCACAGGGCACGTTTGAACAGAACGCATCTTCCCATACCCACGGGGGACCGGACGGTAGTTCACATTTGAACAAAGCGCAGATAATTTATTCGTAACCGAGAAGACTACGTCAGAGCCTGCGCGGTGTGCGACCTTCTTAAGGCGATGGCTGATATTGTGGATACAGGGCATTACAATCTTTTTGCGCTCGTCTCTGGACGCTGCGAGTACGTCATGTGTTTTATGCGTTTTGTGCTTCTTGATAATGGAGCCAGTCAGGGATATTTGAAAATGTAAGGGGTCTAGTAGCCTGCTTTTGAAAGGCGCTCGGTCGGTTGGCTAAAACTATGCTGAAACAGGTGGTCACATGACTTTTTAAGTGCGTTTTGAAAGCACTATTTTACTATGCCCCGTTTAACAAGTTTTGTATGGACAGACGCGAAGGCAGGATCGTTTTTTTTTTTTTTTTTTTTTTTTTTTTGCCTCGAGGTTGATAAGTCCAGCAGGTGTGCCTATCCGCAAACAGTCGGCGCGAGTCGAGAAACTGGATTGACCGATCATCCAGAGTTTCATGCGCCAATGTTAGAAGCACGCATTGTTCAAATACAGAAAGAAGGTGGGATACCGCTCAGTTGTAAGCACTCTTGTTACATTTTAGAACAAAGAGATAATCGTCCACGCACCGGAATATTTTTACCACCACGCTCATCTCAAGTGTCCTGTCATTCAAATTTCGGTCATGCTGGGCGAGGAAAAGTTTACTTTGCATTGGATCCTGTGTCGCGCCTATTCTAACTCATTGCTTTTGGACTCAGGTATGTTAATTCCAAGTGACAAATGATGACAAATGATGACGGCCCTTTAAGAAGGTCGCACACCGCGAAGGCGTTGACGTAGTCTTCATGGATCCGAATAAATTATCCGCGCATTGTTCAATAGTGAACGACCCTCCGTTTCCCCTTGGCTGTGGGAAGACGCATTCTGTTCAATACGTGCCCTGTGAAAGTGAAGTTCTCTACTCTGTGCCAGTATAATGCGGGGAGAGGAATATCGGGCAAACCAGAAGGTGTTATAACATAAGGCTTAAAGAATTCATGAAAACAGCATGGGCAATGTGGCAATTACCGGTAACCTCTCTAAGCATTGCAAGAAATGTGATCCTTATAAGAATAACCCTGATGATATTTGCACTCCTTACCTAGACCGGTGTGTCATCATAGGACGAAACAGGCTGTCCAGAGAATTACAGAAGCACTCCTAATCCAACACGCAAAAGCTGAATGCGTAAGCACACCTTCTATCTCCTTGCCAAAGAAAGAACTTGATTCCTTGGACGGCACGGCAGTTTTATAGTCACTTCGATGTGTCCATTCAAGGCTTACCTTTCACTGGCCTATGCATTTTGATCAGCTTTTAACGCCCTTCTTCTTTTTTTTTTTTTTTTTTTTACTGATTTTAATTTCTCCAACATTATTACGCTTGTACCAACCTTTTGCGCCCTCTTTTCTCGTTTTTAATGTTTTATCGTTCTTACTTGTGATTCTATAACCTCTGCACTTTACACCGCTGGCTTTTGTAGATTTTAGCCTGATATCGTGTATTGTTTTCTCATCTCTCGTTTATTTTTTCACTTGACAACACTGGTCACCGGCGTTCGCACAGCGTTGCTTGTTGTTCCCCTTTGATTGTCGCCTATTTAAACGTACTGCTTCGAAACAAAATTTTCAGTTGCTAGTCAGCGCTCGTGTGTGTGTCTCCTTTATCCTGTGCCTTGTTAAACTGCGCTGCTCGTTGATATGTAATACCAACTAGCCCGCCACATCGCTCTTGTGAACTTCATGCAAAGTGAGATTGTGAATACTTTGCTAGCGCCGCATGCTGCTAATATTGCGCTGAGCAAAGTTACAGGGACCGCGTGACCAAAGACAGTTAATGGGACGCTTTTGTTTATCCCCCAGCATACATTCCCAAAATTTTTGAAGTTGTTTAAATATTTATAAGGGATACTTAAGCTGCGCGTATCTCGAGATATCTTAGGCTATCCCCCCGACCTACAAAGCCCCGTTTTAACTAAGCCGTATGAACATGTCTGCATTGCCTGTGTGTAGCGTGCCTTACCGGGCATCCAAGAGAACTGAAAGGTTGAGTTTTAATCCACCGTCTTCCCTGAAATGAGAAAACAGAGCTGGTAGGTCCTGCTAATATTGTGATATCACGTAATCACGCTAAGCCATACCACCATGTTACCCGCGAACTGCCACATTTATATATCATAGCCATGCTCGTAATTTTTCGCTCACAACGCCGCCAACGCTGAAGTTTCAGCAGAACGGGGCTTTTAGGCCTAACATGTTAAATAACAAAAAAAAAAAAATCATTTGTGAAGTAGCCACACTCCACTATGGATGATTTAACTGCGGAGGTAGCAATGAAATCCGGTACCCGCATTGAATTTTATTCATGCGTTGTATTTCAGAGTACAAGACATTACTTAAAGGCAGAGGCGTGCCTTAAAGCTCTGTAGTTAAGCCCTTATAATTGTCATAACCACGTGCCAGCGCACGTGGTTATGACAATTGCTGTAGCCTGTTCATAGTTTCCAAGCACCTAGGTTCGTTTTTGAATCGCCACTTCGTCGAGATATGAACTTGTGCTGAAAAATTGCTTTCGATGCTTCTGCAGTCGTCTACCCGTTTTTGCGTTTACATGTGTTGCGCCCATATCGGGATGATTCGAGGTGCAGGAAACAGCACCGCACTGATTTTGCGAAGTCATTTCCACAGTCCAACTACGTCCGCAAGACATGTAGGAGGCGGCTCCTCGTTCTCGCTCTACTTCCGCGATCAGCGCTCACTGCTGTCTTTGGATACGAGAAAGCAGTAGATTTCCACGTCTTTTACCCTTCGGATTGGCCAACGTTTAATTTTCGGCATAGAAAGTGAGATTGAAACGTCGACTTTCTTACCGCGAAGTAAAAAAAAAAAAAAAAAAAAAAAAAAAAAAGAGCCAGCAACGAAAATGCCCACGCGTCAAGCGCGAGCGCTTCCACAGGTGCAACATTCATCATCGTCGTAAATGAAAATGTACCGTGGGAGCCAGACACCTACGCTCCTCTCCACTTCGGTGCATTTCAATTAGCCACGTTCGTTGTGTGTTAGGGAAAGGCGCACGGGTTTTCCCCGTCAGCAGCCGAAACATTTTGGGAGGTCCGGGTTTCCAAATAAGGCACCTCGTGTGGCGTCAGGTGGCTGTGCTTCGAGTTCAACACTGGCAGGAGAGTGGGTTGCTTGGTGGTTTAACCTTAGTGTGAGGGCGCTGAGTGCCTCGATTCGGTTGCCAGGGGCTCTAATTAAAGCCAGCACTTTGGCTTGGTGGTTATTGTGAGTAAGCAGGCTTTCAGTGCATAGCTCCTCAGAGGTTTTAGGCAGATAAGAAGCTCTCGCAAATCACGCGATAGAAATTAACGCACCTGTGACGGCCTGTGCTAACGACGTGAGTGACGAAGGTAGAAAAGATGCGGTTTCCATTTATTTATTCACCCGGAACATCCTTTCAGGCACAGCTTGCCTCGGATAACAACACCCGAAGGGCACTGTTTTTTTGCCCGAAGAAAGCCCCGTCACCCATAGACTGCTCGGGAATTGCAAGTAATGTATTAAATTGCTATCACAAGTGCCAAAAAAATAAATAGTACAAAAATCACGAGGAACACATTTACGCATGTTTTGGTAGACGTATCCACAATTTTACAAAGAGATTTTACACAGGAAAGAGTCGACGACTGCCTTCCTAATAGCCCAGTCAAACCGGTTTTTCCGAGGGTCGTGAAATGGTCTCTACATTTTCTGCCATAAAAGAAGATAAAATTACTCATGACACTGAATAAAACGTCATGAACGTTTTGAAGGATTTTTAAAGCTCCCAGGCGATCTAAATTGCTGCATAATATTTATGAAAGATGAGTAGTTGATCAGAAAGTTAGGGATTAAATATAACAATGTTTGCGTACCTTAACTCATTCTTAAGACGGGTCAGTTTTAAGAAGCTATGTCTCACATTATACCATTTATTATTGGGCAACCGCAAGCCAGATGTTCTAGATGGATCACGAATAGTTTAGTGTGGCATGTTTGTTCGCGTATAACTGGTTAGCTTAAACACGTTATACTTTTCAAAACACTGGAGCCGTGTGTTCCAGCCGCTGAAAGTTTTCAGTGCAGTGTACGGCTTTTATTTGTGGAGAACAACCAGTCGGTCAATCTTTAACTATGTGGGATAGGCCTATATTAGTAAGCAATGTAAACAATATTTAAATCGACTCTGGATAAGGCAGTGATGCAACTGTCTCTATAACCAGACCGGGATTAAGTGCCTAATTTTGTGCAGCGTGTCAACGGATCTAGGTGCCTCACGTGTATCCAGTTTACGTGAGTAGGTCAGGGGAAATGCTCCACAAAGTGAACAGCCAGGAACTAAAACATACGACCATGTTTATTAAACTGTCCCTAAATATAGATAGGAAGTGTGCAGAGTGGAATAAGAGAAATAACTCTAGTTAATGACATTGTAGTGGAAATCAAGAAGAAGGGGCATGGGAAGGCCATTTAGTGCAAAGAGAGGATAACCGATGGTCAAGAGTAACCAATTGGACTCCAAGGAAGAGAAAGCCCACGTTCGTGATCTTTCATCCCTCACACGGTAATAATATATGTTTGTTGAAGATTTTCGCTTATTTAAACAAGAACTTAATCCATAAACAAAATCAAAGCACACTAAATTTAATGCCCTTGCGCAATTTACAAGATTGAAACATTAGAAAGTGCGCTGACATGTCATAGCTGTGCTGGACAATTGGGCAAATAGCTGTTAAGGCCAACTGCTGCTTTTTTCTTTACGCTTTATGCTACTACATTAACAGAAGCTGCTCGCCGCACTTCATAAAAGCGTTCCTTTTTTTTTTTTTTTGGCCTCTAGAAGTTCATTCCGTAAGGGTGGCTTTACTAAGATGAAAGCTGTTTTGGCGATCAATCATAACTTAAACCACTTATGATTAAGGAAAGCCGTTCTGCGCTGCGACAGCTAAGTTTATCTTTTACTGGGTATAACACGTACTCTCCTCAGCTATATCGATACGATGAGAAATTGTTATGTCTGTACTGCTCGGATGGTTGAACATGCGTATTATCTACACGTGCACCCTTAATATCATCATTCTGACGTATGCTTGTAAGCGTAGCATTTCATTTTGTTTTTTCTTGTCTAACGCGCGCGCGCGCACGCACGCACGCACGCACGCGCACGCGCACGCACACACACACACACACACACACACACACACACACACACACACACACACACACACACACACACACACACACACACACACACACACACACACACACACACACACACACACACACACACACACACACACACACACACACACACACACACACACACACACACACACACACACACACACACACACACACACACACACACACACACACACACACACACACACACACACACACACACATTTTTATCAGGGCGCGTGGGTAATTAATGCAAATGGCAGGCGGAGTGGCGCTTTACGAATCTCTTGATAACGTTCCACCTCAATAAATGACATAACTCAGCCTCACTCACGCATGAGGTCGAGGTCCGATTTTTTGACCTCACTCAAAAACGTTTGAACTGATTTTTACCTCACCTGTCGCTTTGAGGTTGAGGTCGACCTTATGAGCTCGCCCACCACTGAATGCCACTGTCATTAGAGTCCTGATTGCATGCGATGATGAGCAGATATCTGGGAAGAACTATTCGACTAAATCAGCAGTGCTACCCATATTGGTAATGCTATTCTGCAATTCGCCTCTTAAAGCATACATCTGATTTTTGCGTATGCCTACTTTTCTCTACACCGCTTTTAGGCTGCCGCACTGATTCAGAGTTTGCGCTTTGTTATGTCAATTTCCTCGAGCTCGGTGATTGACTTGGATAACTCTTCTAGTTATATCCTGTCTACGGGAGAAAAAACTTTCCTGTTGTGACATTTTTTATCTATCTTTAATTTCCTTAGACTGTTTAATGGCCTATCATAACGCTTAATTCTTGTGCACTGAGTAATCATACTTATGGGATTTTGATTCACTGCTCCTGCTTTAAGACTTTCCTCCTCGATCAAACCAGAATACCTGATCCGCAGCAAGCTTATTTAATTCGTATACTCTCGTTGTTGCCGTCAACTCATTGATGAGCTCATTCCTTTTTGGTTTCTTTGGCTCCTTCTTCAAGTCCAGTATAATTATAGACCTTCTTATTTTAGAGATATACGGTCTCTTTCTGAAGATGCTTTGCTTGTTTATATTATCTGGTCATGTGGTATATATGCTCTGTAGACGTGCTATGGTCACTATATCGCAGTTTGTAGATGGACTCCGCATCCTGCACGACGCCGGTGTCAACGCAGAGTATGAAATTTATTTCATTTTTGCTTTCGAGAATCGGGTTTGCATATCTGCTTCCGGTTCCCCCGTTTTTTGAAGCAGGTATTCATAATTGCAAATTATTTCGCTCTGCGGATTCTACTGATTACTCCCATTGCTATCTATAAACATTGTGCCATAGTCAGCCTCCATCCTGCACCTTGCCTATCTTGGCATCGGAGTTACTTATTTGTACAGAACATATAGTTTTTTTGCTTTATCCATTACGAATTTTATGTTTGTATAGAAGCTTTCGGATCATGACTAGACTAGCGTAAGCCTGCACTAGAAGTTACATTTACTTCTGTCCCGTCCTACACCATGCGCGCCCTTCAATGCACTATATACGCAATTTGCACTCACCCAAGAACTCCCATTTATTTTCTGCTAGTTCCTCGAAAGCACTAACCTAGACGAGCCTCACTGGATACGCTTCTAACATTAAATGTTGCCCGGCTCAGCACTCAATGGCGGCTTGTCCAGAGCAAGAGACAGCCGCTCTCACTGCGTCAAAAGTCTGACCGCTACTGTGGTCAGTAGCCCCGCAGCTCCTGGGGAATGTAGGCGGGAGACACTTGGTTTGTTCATACGGTAGGTGATGGACAATTTCTATACCAGGATGGCCAAAACTTGTTCTGTTGACGGAGCGAATACCCGGCGGTGGTCACCGGTGTCAGGCTGCTTCTCAGACGTGGATGTGAAATCCCCTCGACAAGCGAATGCTTTCTTTTTCTCGTGTATATTTACGTTTGTTTGTTTGTTCCCGGGGTTTAACGTCTCAAAGCGACTCAGGCTATGAGAGACGCCGTATTGGAGGACTACGGCAATTTGACCCCCTGGGGTTCTTTAACGTGTACTGACATCGCACAGCACACGGGCGTCTTGCTTTTTGCTTCCATCGAAAAGCGGCCGCCAAGGCCGGGATTCGATCCCGCGCCCTTGGGAACACTAGTCGAGCGCCTTAACCACTGCGCCACTCTTTTTTTTTTTTTTTCTTTATTTCCTGACCGAGGACGTACACAAAAAAGACACATGTGACATATCAATAACATGACAAAATAAAAGATCAAGCATTGACTTAAAGCTTCGGCCTTCCTTAGCTGAAGTTGTCGGATTAAAAATCCCTCATATGTGACAACCCTTCAAAACTAACCAACCATTCTGACTCTAGTTTTAAAGCTTTCTGTTCATCCACATATGCCCGTATGCTCTCTCTAAAGAGCTGTCTCGCTGAACGTGCATCGACGTCACCATGCTCTACACCCATTCTGCTTTTCCATATGCTGTGGAGAGCCAGTAGCATCAAAAGATCCAACGGTGTATCATTGTTCGCTTCTACTGGCAAGAATCGAATACCATGTGGGCTTATGGGTAGTTCCTTTTTAAGCGTCCTCTGGAGCACGTCCCATAAAAATACGGCATCCCAGCATTCGAGAAACACGTGTTCAATCGTCTCCTCTTTCGTGCATATTATGCAGTGGACACCCCAGGGTACAAAAAGCCCTTTCTGTTCCTTCCATTTCTTTACCTCCAATGTTCCAGTGTGCAGCTTAAAAAAGAACGTTTTCACCCCTGCCGGCACCATCATCCTCTTCACTCTTTTAAGAACATTTTTGCCCCCGGTAGACGAGTACACAGCTCTGTACAACGGTTCTGGAAGCACCACATCGCACAAGTCTTTATACAGTTTTTTCCGGTTTACACTCCACAAATAGTCTAAAGTAAACCGCACCATCAAGAACCTGTACGCCAAGACCACTTCCCTTAGATACCCGTGGACACCTCCTGACATGCGGTCAGAAGAAACGACAATTCCCGGGAGAGCTTGACCCAGGCGTAACTGACAGACTGTACGAAGAAATGGATTTTTCACATTCCTCAAAAACATGAAACGATTGACTAACTGGCGCAGAAACAGATGTGCCAAACCAAGCCCGCCGTCCTTCACCCGGCGGAAGAGATTTGTCCGACTTGTCCGTTCCCACGAAGACCCCCACACAAAGACGGCAAAGATACGATGCATCTTTTGGACATTAGCTCTTGAACAATATAACACTTGAAGCACATACCAAACTTTTGTCACTAAAAACAAATTACAAATCGTGGCCTTAGCAAACACCGACCACTGCCATCCATTCCATTTGTCCACTCTATCTTTTAATTTACCGACTTGGTTTTTCCAGTATGGGTCACTGTCCCGATACGATTCAAGAGGGGCACCAAGGTAGCTGACAGGGTTGGTAACAAATTTCATGTTAGCAAAAATGCCTGGGGTCGCTGGCCAGTCACCGTGCCAGAAGCCCAAGCACTTGCCCCAGTTAACAGCACTGCCGCTTACAGCGCAAAAATCTTTTACAGTTTTCACAACTTCTACGATGCTTTCGTAGTCTACACAAAACATCGCGACATCATCGGCATAAGCCAAAAGCTTCACTTCTGCTTGATGCAGCTTGAAGCCCCGCATTTTCTCATGCTTGATAATGCTTAAACATAAGGGTTCAAGATAGATACAAAAGAGAAGAGGTGAAAGGGGGCAACCTTGACGAACTGAGCGTTGGACAGCAATACTGTCACCGACAGATTTGTTCACAATTAGTCTAGTTGTACAAGCACTGTAAGCCATAGCCACTCCTTCTCTGATGACGCATCCGACCTTGACATAGTCTAATATACACAAAAGCAAGTCGTGGGGCACTCTTTCAAAAGCCTTTTCAAGATCTATTTGGAGCATTGCTACTCCAAGTCCACCAGCATCGCAACATTCAAGAATGGCCCTCGCGATGTGAATGTTTGTAAAAATGGACCTGTCTTTAATACCGCATGTTTGGTGGTCTCCAACAATATCTTTAATAACTGTTTGCAGTCTTCTAGCTAGTATTTTCATAAAAATTTTATAGTCGACATTGGTTAAACTAATCGGCCGGTAAGAGGTAACACTGCGTAATCGACCTCGGTCCTCCGTTTTGGGAATTAGCACAGTATGAGAAGATGCAAAGGACGGCGGCAGCACATTAAGGTCATATGCTTCATTATACACTTTTTCCAGTGCCGGCGAGAGAAAATCCTGGAAAGCTTTATAAAATGCGGCGCTAAGTCCATCAGGGCCCGGCGATTTGCCGGGGTTCAAATTCCCAATAGCGCATTTCACTTCGTCCTCCGTGATGGGGGTCTCTAGCACACGTGTCGTCTTTTCGTCGAGTTGTGGCATTAAAGGCAAATAAACTCTCTTGAAACTCTCGATATCAACTGCACATCGTGCGAACTGCTGACGATAATGCTCGAAGAAAGCTTGCTGGATTTCTTTCTTTTCATTGGTAATGGTCCCTTGGTATTCAATTTCATCTATCTGATTCCTTCGAGCGTGCCACTTTTCTGTGCCTAACGCCCTTTTTGTCGGACCTTCCCCCCTTATCAGCCGTTCGGCTCTAGCTCTGACAAGGGCACCGCGATATCGGTCAGCGTCGAGTAGTTCAAGCTTGCCCTTAAGGGCTCGTATGTCGTCTATGAACAAGCCGGGGTTATTGCTTTCCACATCGATTAGACGCTGTAGATTCACGCGAAGGGACCTTTCTTCGGCCCTTTCTTGTCTGGCTATAGCGCTCGATCTTTCCAATGCTGTCATTTTGACATTCTGTTTAAAAACCTCCCATTTAGCCCCTAACTTTGTTACGCCTTTGTCATTCATATTTGCTATATGCCTTTCAACGTCGGCTTGGAAACTGTCATCAGATAATAATTTTGAATTTAACTTCCACATTTGCCAGTCAAATCCTTGACTTTTAGTTTTGTTCCCAGCGATAGTGACGGTGACCAAGCAGTGATCGCTGAACGATACTGGCTTAACGTGGTATTCGTGGCATACAGGCACCAGATCAAGAGATATGTACATCCTATCGAGTCGAGCGTGGCTAGAAGCCTGGAAATGAGTGAACTGTGCAGCTCGTCCACCCTCCAGACACCCAGCCACATCAACAAGGTTAAACTCATTTACCAATTCTGCGAGAACACAGGTGCTGGCATCACTATGCGGCCTTCTACTCGTTTTATCTGATGCGGAGAGTACACAATTGAAGTCTCCCATTATCACAGTTAGCCTTTCAGAGTTGCAATACTGACGAATACCTTCAAAAAAATCGCGCCTTTCGCCCACGCTGTTCGGTGCATAAACACAAATGATGCGCCATTCGTATGAATACAGCACAAGATCGCAAACAACGAAGCGGCCATACGCACAAGTCGTGACAGCTTGAATTGTGACACCAAGGCACTGACGCACAAACAGCACACAACCAGCCGCTGCTCCAACTGCATGACTTACAACGGCATTGTATCTTGAAGTAAAAAGGCTAACTATTCTCCCGGTTTCTTCTTCACCATCAACTTTAGTTTCCTGAATCGCGATGACGTCTAGCTCCAGCTCGCTAACCAAACGAAACAGTTGATTTTGCTTGCGCCTTGCTGCGAGCCCTCGAACATTAATAGTCGCGAATCTAATGGCTTTGTCTAGACAAATCATTGGTGATGAACGAATACCCGGGAGCATGGTCATACCTTTAGTGATGCTTGTGGCCGAGCACCCCTCCATGGTGGCAGGTGTTAAGTCTGAGGTGGGAGCGATGCAGCCCCCCCTCTTTTCTCTAACAAGTTCGACCTAGTCCGATAGGACGCCCGCCGTACCGCCGTGGAAGTCTTTGTCGGCGGTCCTTCGACGTCTGCATTCTCGTGACCTGGTGTCCGGTCCTCCGTGTCGTCGTGTGTCCGCTTCGCTACCGCTGCCGAGTTCGCTGCCTCAGATTCGACCATGCTGTCTGTCTCATGAATGAATACTGTGCTGTGACTGACCTCCGTGTCCCCAGTTGAGTTGCTGCTGCTGGCCACCTTAGCGTCCGCGACGCCGACGGAACACGCTTGCAAATTCTTGACACCCTGTTCCTTGACCTCGTCCGCGTTTGGGGAGGGGGGAGTGACCGTTGTTTCTGCTGAGCTGGTGCCTGACTCCTTAGCTGCTTCTTCCGCATCCGCCTCGTCCATGAGGTGTTCCGACATGTCGTCGTTCCTCACGGGCCCTGCGACGTTTGCATACGTCTTTACACACTGCGGTTCGTCGTGGCCGAAACGACGACAACGAGCGCAGCGCGGAACCTGGCACTCCTTCCGGATGTGACCCGTCGTCTTGCAGCGAAGGCACAGGGGAGCCCTGCCCGGAACGACGACGAGCGCTGGCTCACCGGCAACTCGCAGCTGGTGTGGGATGTCGTCAATTTTCACCCCTGTCTTCAGCTTTAGGGACACGGTGCGCGTAGTTGACCCTTTGTCGGTGACGCCTTGTGCGCGCCACCTTTCCCTTGCGATGTCAGACACCGTCCCATACGGCAACAGTGCGGCTCGCACGTCTTCGTCAGGAACGCCATGCAACAGCCAGTGAATCTTTAACCGGACGCCCTGGTCGTTGGGGTCGACGATTACACAGCGATGGTCCTTCACTTTCACATCACTGACAGCGAGCAGCTTACGTGTGGCCTCGGCGTCTTTAAACGTCACTGCCCAAACGTGGTTCATTTGGTACGCCCCCAGGGCGACCACCTCTGGGAGCAATCCAAGACGAACCAACGCGTCCCTGAAGTCTTCAACTCGGTATGGTCGAGCCTTCACATCACCATGCATGAAAACAGTATTAAGCACAATGCGCCCGGTTGGCAAACTTGGCAGAATCACCTGATACTCGTCAGCCGAAGCGTCAAAAAACCTGTTTCCGCGGCCGGCCTGGGCCGCAAACGCCGCTCCGCCGGAGCTCATGCTTCTGCGTCACTCCGGCGAGCGTATATTTACGTGGCACCGGTATTAGAACCATGGTCATTTTTTTGTTAAGGCGTGTTCTCTACTTCTACGCCACTGCCTCAAAAATCATGCAAAAACACGCAAAGTATATACAGACACGCAAAAAGTGCAATATAAAAATTATGAAACGTTTCAGTATAATTACCTTTAGTTTCTGTACTTTGTATTTATTTTCAGCGGCACCATTCGCAAGGTTGCCTTTCCTTTGGAAGATTTATGGAATTCGCGGAACAAGCGCCAGACTGCGCTCTATCACGCAGCTTGGTTTCGATAGCCAATCTTTATACAGTTTGCCTTATGTTACGAACATAAAGTAAGGAAGTTGAAAACGTCCATTTCGGCAATGTTTGAGTGCACAAGAATGATTCGCTCGGGAGCCACTTTCTCCGCAAGAGCGAATTTAAGGATGGAAATGGAGGGGAACGCCAAACCGAAAGTGAAAAAAAAAAAAAAAAAAAAGCCCCTTTTATACAGGAAAACCATGCCGAAGCCAATATTCTCAACCAAAAAGGTTCGAGGAATATATAGTTCGAATAATACCGACCACTCTAAGAGGGGCTCCTACTCTTTCTGGCTCACAAAGTGGCACAGCGTTCTGAAAAGTGCCGAAGACAAGAGTGGTTGGTAACTAGGGGCCGAATATAGAACGCGTTTTCCAAGAAGCACTTTTTAATTTGTGGTTCTTGAAGCGTGGCAGCCTACATGCTCCAAGAAAATTAAGGGAAATACACTGCTGTCACGAAATTTAGCAAAACGCGACGCCTGATAAAAATATGCGCACAGTTCTCATTAATTCGGCGACGTTTGCTAGGTGAGCTGTTTGTAGGCTGCATTTTAGGATGTGGCGGCAGTCTTTCCACCTCACTGTGAGTCTGAAATTTGGCGGTTTGTTGTAAATTGAATTTACCAGAATTTTACTTTCTTTAGAAAAAAAAAAAAACGTTAGTGGTGAAGAAGATGTATTTTGCGGATTATTAAATTCATCATCAATAAACTTCGTTACTGAAAATTAAAAAAAAAATTAATTGGAACTAGACATTTTCTTGATCCCCGTAAACTTTCACAAGGTGCAACAATTTTAAACTGCCTGGACAGGTTGCTACGTCCAGAGTGCAATCGCGCAATGACGAAGATTTATGAAGTTGCGGTTCATTGATGCCTGAGACTGTGGAAAAGTAGGACTTCGTAGCACGGCTTTAAAGGCTTATAAAAAAAAAAAAGCAACAACAAAAACGTCGGGCGCGTACTTAACACTGAACTCGCGACCGCAGATGTAACTGGCTATGCGTACATCAGAAGCTGATGATGCTGATGGTGCTGGTAACCACGCCTAGCTATGACAAACTTCGCTGCAATGCTGCCAATATGCGACGGCCTGCACTGCCATGCCTTTCAGAAGGTTTGCGTGGAAAGAGCAGATATTTTTGCGTTTATATCTTAATTTTTTTTTGCACATCTACTAGTTCCAACACAAACCATTTTACGTTCACATTCCAATTGCTTAGCTACTGCAGATATGTAACGCCTGTAGTTCAACTACAATTCAACGGCCTTCCTGCGATAGTCAACAATGTTTTATATCATGTCAAAAAACAACAAAAACCAAACAAACAAACAAACAAACAAACAAACAAACAAACAAACAAACAAACAAACAAACAAACAAACAAACAAACAAACAAACAAACAAACAAACAAACAAACAAACAAACAAACAAATAAAACAAACAAAAAACGCTGGTGTATCTCTTTAACATAGCTCATTCGCTTATGCAGATAACAACTGACGACATTAATCTTGTTCCATTTGTGTAGACGACCGGCTATATTGGAAGTTGGTTCGCTTAAGCTTGGCAAACGTCGACAAGAAAAAAAAACGTGAAGTCTATCTTTAACGAAACAATCCCATTTGAGTGGGAGGGCCAAAATGCTCTCTTTTACTTCAACCTTCGTTTGTCACATTGACCTAAAAACCTCTTTTGAACTGCTACTTTGCAACACTCGCACCAGATGAGAGGCCATACTCACGACCGATTTGCATACTGACTTGAATACCAGAGAATTGGCTGCCGGCGATCTGCTTCCTTGTGTACGTTTGATATTGTTCCTTTCCATGCATCAAACGCAATTCCAGGCTTTGCGATCAGAAAGTCGCGGTGGCCTGAAAACTTTTCCATTAGCAAACGTCCCTTCTGGCGAAAATTTCGGGAGATTAAAACGCAGTTTCGAACTCAACGCTTCGGAGAAACCGCTGAGTTGTCGACATAATGGTCGGGAGAAATATCGCTCTTTGCCATATTACATAACACATCAAAGTCCCCTTGCGGACTCTTGAGCGTATCAACAGTTCACCGAAAGGTTGGCAGCTTGAGTCTAGGACTGGCAAAGTTTCATATCCTGCTTTCGACCACCACATTTTCCATAGGATATGTTATCGGACTACTGCGTCTTTTGTATCTGAAAGCTTGCACGATTATTTATTTATTTTTTATTTTTATTTTATTTTTAAAATACTGCAGCCCCTCAAGGGGCTATAGCAGGAGTGGGTACAAAAATGTGGAACAATTCCACGCATACAAAAGTACATACAAGCATTACAAATATAAACGCTAGAAAAACAACATACAATGCTACGACTCAATTGCCGACGCAAAATCAGAGATTGATAGTGCACGAATGTTGCCATCCAAAGAATTCCAACACTCCACAGTGCGCGGAAAAAAACTGTATTTCAAAACGTTAGTGCGGGCAAAAAAAGGTTGGATATTAAGATCGTGATGGCTCCTGGATGCAGGTGGTTTTGAAAACGAGATATGCTTACCCTCTGAAAGGCAATTAGCAGAATGAACTATGGAGTGAAGAAGTTTTAAGGACTCAGTTTTTCGGCGGGATGCAAGCGGGCTTATGTTTAGGGAAGACTGGTTGTTCACATGAATGCTATTTTCGTCACCGCGCCGATACGTGTGACGGCAGTCGCGTTCATTTTTCAAAATGTGTACTTGCAGTAAAGGGCTCTGCATATAAGGAAGCTTGAAAACTCTCTCCCCCCCCCCCCCCCCTCTTTTCTTTGCTGCCTTCGCCAATATTGAAAGTATACCGAATATGACCCCCTTTCTACTCGTTGGAATGTTTATATGACGGGTCTCAGAGTGATACTACATATCCAGCTTACTTTAAATATATTTATGAACCAACGTCATGTAGTTTACTCTCTAGACTGCCTCGATAGTTTTATTTTTATTTGTTCAATGGCCTCAGTTTCAATCAATTGCGTGTGTAATGGCGGTATTTGTTGCAGGGTGAAAATTTTCACAGTATTTTTGCAGAGTTTTATTAAACATGGACCGGACTATGGTAATTGTTCCCCCCTTTGGCATTTTCTCAACGGCCATAACGGCAGGAAAAAGTATCCTCTTTGCGAAAATATATGTAGAAATAAAACCACCCCCGATCCTTGAACACTGCTCTCCTGTATACGTTAACCTTTGTTCATCGGTTTGAACAAGCTACGGGAAAGGAATCGAAGACGCAGTTGCTAGCTGCATGAGGAAGGCAAGCGCGCAGAAGATATGTAAATATATATATATATATATATATATATATATATATATATATATATATATATATATATATATATATATATATATATATATATATATATATATAATCTTTGGAGGCCTTCATGATGCAATAAGAGGTTCCGCTCGGCGCAGGTGATGGTTGCAAATTGCAGCGAGCGCGGCAAGCTCGCTGCAACGAATATATATATATATATATATATATATATATATATATATATATATATATATATATATATATATATATATATATATATATATATATATATATACATATACATATATAATCTTTGGAGGCATTCATGATACAATAACAGGTTCCGCTCGGCGCAGGTGATGGTTGCAAATTGCAGCGAGCGCGGCAAGCTCGCTGCAACGATCACCAAAATATCAGCCTACCGCCGAAACTGGGTCATCGAATGACAGCCGCAGATAATTTCGTTGACTCAAATCGCGACTGGGAGCACCACAATCGTTGAAGCGCAAATGCGCTAGTCACGTGATATTTTTTTATAATTCGCGGGCATTTTTTGGAGCGAGAAAAAAGAACACACGTTAGGCTTTGTTTATCGCAAATAAATAGAGACAGAGTTTCTGAAAGTGCTCTTCAACTTAAAAATTGCGTTTGTCTAAAAACAATACGTAGTCACCTAGAAAAATTCCTAATTACTAAATATTTATTTGCAAATAAAAAAAAATGCCTGTAGTGCGCCAGGTGGCTGGCAGCTGTATGGAGGTGGTTTCGCTGGGGTGCCTGTGATATTTTATTTTTAACTATTGACTGAAGTTGGCTGGAACTCCCTGCGACCACCATGCCTGCTCTAAAACTTTCGGGTCTAATCAAAAGACGCGGCCTGACTTTTTTTTGACCGAACGATACAAGGTGAAGGAGAAAGTGCGTGATGTCGATTGGTTTGCGTGTTCTTGTGCTCTTTCAGATGTACAGCAGTTACATGGTTCGGATCTCCGGTACACACTAAGGGATCGAATTAACGGGTCTGGACTGAGATGACGACCATGCTGTGGATGACGAAGAGTAGAATGTGCTAATAATAGCGTGTAGTAGAATGCAACTTAAAACAACAACAGTTGATAATTATGGACATCCTATACGCGGCGAGTGTATTTACTCTGCTGAACAATTAACGTAATCAGTAACGTAACGTTCAATATCAAACAAGCGCAGCTCACCGAAATTTTTGAGCTTTTAGTTTGGTCTGAGGCAAAGGTTTTTATGAAGGCAGCCTAAAATGCTTAGACCGTAGACTTTTCTTTTTTTTCTTTTTTTTTTGTCACGGAGGAATCGTGTATGGCGGTTGCTACAGACGAGTTCTATGTGACTATAAAACGAAATTACTCTGCCAGCACCGCTGTGTGAATTATCGGTGGGGTGAAGAGGGTTGCGTCACCCCTTTGTAGATGATACGCAAAAAGAGATACGGCGTTTCTAGTCAGCAGCATCACTGACAGGTGATGCAGTACGGACAGCTCCTCACATTTCGAAGTCATTCATTAATTAAGGGGGAGGCCAAGGCATTAAGGTACAGGTCGGCTTCTGTCCGATGTTTAAGACCCTTAGCTCCTAATGATATATTAAACCTCTGAGCATTTTAAGCATAGCAGCAGACAGTAAGGTTCTTCGGGTAAGCTCTTAAAGACACACGACGTATTTATACTGACTTGCCATTGTCCACCTTACGGAAGTTGGCTTTAAGGAAAAAAAAAGTGCCGAGGTTCTTGAGGGCACTATATATTGGTAGGGGCTTTTCCACAGAGTTTAGAGATGAAATGCAACAGGAAGTTCTTCATTATTTGCTACAATTTTAATTAGGAAATGAGATGGACCTTTAAAAACATATCCAGTAACAGCTTGTTCGAGGTTCTATCAGCAGGTCATTGTAATTAACTGGTTACATTGCCTTTCGTGCCAACAAAAATAAGCAGTAATCTTACATGTACATGAAATAAATTTTTAATTAGCCCTTTATGCCTTGAGGCAATAAACAACGTTGACAAAAAATAATGTTGCATTAGTGCTTCCTCGCCGACAAGAATTGAAAGCCAATTATTAGCTCCTCCTGCTAAAAGGCCTTTGTCGCGGTGGCTATATCGATAAAGGGTTTTTTTCTAACCACGAAATAAGCCTTCTGGACTTTCTGAGCAGCCCATACGTCGCTCATTTGTAGGCCCGATGCTTAGACACTTTTTTATGCTTTCTCTCTCTCTTTCTATATATATATATATATATTCCCACCATTCCTACAAGCCCTCTGCGTTAATTAATCCTGCGCTTAATGTTAATGCTTCAGTACAACGATAACACACGGGCACGGCATCAAACGTCACGCCTTTCTCGAGTATGCGACAAGTAGGAAGCAGCAGGGAGACACCCTTGGTGCCTGGCTGGAACTACGGTCTCCCCAGGATGAACTTGCTCCCGCAATCCTCCTTCTTGTTAGGCACAGCAAGTGGAAATAAGTGCCGTACGTCGCAATCAGAATGCAGTAGTCATCCGCTGATAACCAACACAGAAGACTGTCATGGAAGGCATCCGAAGCCATGTTGCTCAACGTGGCCTTCGTAAAGTCATTGCTGGGAGCAGGGTGAAAGAATGGTCCCGAACGTTTTGTACCTCACCGCTGCGCGGTACGAATGTCAGAAGAATAACCTCTAATGGTACGTCTATGCGAACTGAATTGGGAAGCTTTCGTTACATTTGCCTTTAAAAATCCGAACTACTCCCGGTGTCCCCGTGGGTACATAGTGACGTATAATGTGCTCCTTAGCGTAGCGATGACGACATAGGCAGTTGCTGCTTGGTCACCATCAGGACTCCGTAAAACATCGAGCTCGGGTTGCCGTAATAAATGAAGGCAGGAACGATGGGCGCACCGCGGTGTATAGAGATACTATTAGTCCGCCTTATGTGGCTGATCCGATTTCAGAGGAGAGTACGTGGGTTTGCTTCATCGAAGCTGCGGTACAGCAAACCAAATTACCCAGTTCAGTTAAGTACTCATAAAACTGAACAAGTAGTAAATGGACAATTACGACATTAAATGCATCCTGCTCAAAGGCGGTTTTGATATGTTTAGTGCGCAAATAAGTTCCTTAACGTGAATGAGACAGACAGTGGTGCCGGCTGCATTGTTACCAATGACAGCGCACCCGGAAACATTTTAGGTTCAAAATAACAATGTGGCACTCATGGCTCTGAATGTGGAGCTTAGATTTTTTTACCCAAACAAATTCACTTCTCGGCTCACTGAATGTTTGTTCGCAAGCAAGCGTGGCCAGTGGTAAGCATTTACGGAAGAGCTCAGCCAACCATTCCAAGACAAGCTGCACAAACATTTTTTTTTTAATGACCTTGTGTCTTTTTATAGGTTGTACTGTCCCATAAGTTCTTTTCCTCCTCGTTAATAATAAATTATGGTTTGGTTTTTTGTGCAGTTTCTATCAATTCGCACTTTTTATGGCTACTGCCTTTTCTTTAGATGTGTATTGAGCCCATCCGATGCAAACTTGCCACTTTTTACCTACTCTCTACTAAACTGTTGCTCGCGGCGATGTATGTCTCGTCATTACATTTGCCCTGTATAATCATAATTGTTTTTAGTCTTTGATTTGCGCTGCGCGTTGTATTTACTAATTGTTCCTATTGTACTTCGTAATTTTGCCCCCCTTACTCAATGCCCTTCTGGGCCCTGTAAGGTATTTTAAGGTCTTTTAAGGTATTTAAATAAATAAATAAATAAATAAATAAATAAATAAATAAATAAATAAATAAATAAATAAATAAATAAATAAATAAATAAATAAATAAATAAATAAATAAATAAATAAATAAATAAATAAATAAAATTTTCTTTGTTCGTTTCGCGAAGCTTGATGCTACAATATTTAAATTTTAGTTAAATGCGGTTATGTTACATGCGCTTGCATTCATACCGGGCAAATTGTAATTTCATTTGGCGCTGGCGGTTTGAACCATAACATTTTGTATTTGTGATAATTTTTCAGTCCTCTTTTCGTGCGTTAAAAGTTTAAACCACGAAAAATGATTACAAACCTTATTCTTCGCATTTAGAAAGTAGAGGAGTAAAGTACGGGGATTTCGAGCAACCTGTGTAAATATTAGGCCTCAAATTAAGTCATAACATGAATAACAACTACATGAATGAACTAACAGCGCACAGAAGTACTTATAACCTAACTCGTAAGAAAATAATTATCTGGATTATGACTTGAACGGTGAAGGTTTTAACCATAACTTTATTCTGAGGTAGACTGGTATAAGTGTGCCTGCCTCTCTCTCTCTCTTTCGTTCGCTTCTTGTATCTAGACCATTGGACACAGTGATGAAATGGAGCAGATCTGTCCCTACTTTCATAACCGCAATGATTTGTTGGTTGGATATGTAATATCTGGAGTGTGGACGCAAGATTCGAGCCAGTAAGTGCTCTTCTGGTTGGTTCTTGATCGCAGTCTCGACGCTAACTGAGCATCCTAAGCAGCGCAACAGCCATTTGGCTTTCTCGTATCCCTAATTCATTATTGTTTTCGCACTAAATCTGCTCCAGAGATTAAGATGCTTACTTCCGAGACAGGATCAAATGTCACGAAGAAAACAAAGCAAAATTCTTTGTCAAATGCGCAAGAAAAGGCCCAAATTGGCAACCTGAGGACAGGTGAATATTACGGAGAAATTTGAACTTTGCCTTAAGAGAATGACGCAACAGAGGCTTCTTGAGATGTGTCAATGCCTCTGCATTGAGAAATCGACATAAAGGCATAGCTTGAATTCGAAAGCGATGACGTCATCTGTCTTGGCGACGACGTATCAGGTCTTGATGGAGTTCCGGTGGCCGCCGCACGCCGGCGTCGCAGCGTTTTTTCTAGATATTTGATATTCCTCCTTGAATCCTCCTTCTCAAACTAGGGTACGGAGACGGCTTTTTTGTACAATGAGCCCAGCGCGCTATCGCGGTCGGACCTATACTCGCGCAGGTGTTTTGTACCAAGACAAATACTCTCCCTGAATTTGAGCGAAAGAAAAAGACGCTTCTGTAGCCCCACAGTAGTAACCTTTGTGACAAAGGAAAAGAGAGAGAGAGAGAGAGAGAGAGATAAAAACAGCACAGCAGCATAGTTGTGTGGCCATACAACCTTAGTGCTATGAGTCCTTTGCGATGCAATGGCCTGATCTGTGCCCTATCTTTTCAGAGAAAAGAGTTAATAAATTAAGAATATAACGCAAATGAGGCCAAAGGCGAATCACGCACATATGTTTATGGCGTTTAATGCTCCAATGTGACTATATGTTAAAAAGTATACTGACAACGCGCAGTGCATGGGCGCCTTATGATATGCCTTCACTGTAACGCGTCCGCGGTGGCCGAGCTCGAATGCGGGATCCCCTGACTCAGTAGTCGAATGGCCAATCACTGAGCCATCGGCATATACACGGAACAAAATGAAATAAAAAATCAAAACACATAAGAAGAAGATAAAACTAAGGGGAGGGGAGGGGGGGGGGGCACACAAGCTTCGCCGTTAAGGGTATGACGCGATAACATTTAATACACAAAGGCGATGTTTGAAAGCCTTTCAGGCTCATGGAGCGAAAATATGTGCGCTAGGGCAGTGCGCGTATCTGTGTGTCTCATCTGTTCGCTGATGTGTCACTCGCAAATAGCGGACGGGTGAGGAGGGAGATTAAGAATGAAAATGATTGATGGTGACAGGTAATGAATAACAGTTATAAAATAGATTGATATAGTTAATGTCTAATACGAATGACTAACAATGATAATTAATAATGAGTAAATTACTTGTGATGAACAATATGTGAAACTATGAATTGTAATGACCGCAATTTTGTTTGGAAATGAGTCAAATGTTAGCGATGAGTGGTAATGCCTACATTGACTGGGCATGACTCATCATGACTGCTAATGACTACGAAACGACCAATATATAAAACGACGACTTGTAATGACCGCAACTGATTGAGGATGAGTAAAAATTGTTATCTATGCTTGGTAATGAGTGCAATGACTAGGCATAACTCATGACTACGAAGCGACCATGTTTCAAACGACGACTTGAAATGACCGCAACTGATCGGAAATAAGTAAAACGACTAGGTATAACTAATGACAGCTAGTGACTCCGAAACGACCAATATGTAAAACGACGACTGTAATAATCGCAACTGATTGAAAGTAAGTAAAATTCTTAGCTATGAGTGGTAACGACTACAGTGAATAGGCATGTCTCATCATGACTACGAAACGACCGATATACAAAACAATGAATTGAGTGACCGGAACTGACTGGAAACGAGTAAAAATTCTTAGCGAATGACTTCAATGAGGAAGGGTAGGCTTTTGCCGTTCTCCTCTGGGGAGACATCTAAGAGACCCTCTCATTTTTTATTTTGTATTTTAAAGCGACAGCGTTTCTTGGCTCATGGTCAAAACCTCACACAGAAAGCAAAGCGCAAAAGCCGACAAATGACGAGGTGAGGACGAGGAGCCGTCTTTTTTTTGCGCTTTGTTTTTGGTGTGACGATGAACCAACACGTCCAACATTTTGCCTTCTGAAGTCAAAATCTCGCCTGCGCGAGATCTGTGCGCGATACGTGTTCGCGAGATCCCATGAGATGTGTTCTCCCTGTCTAGTATTCCTGCCATCTGCAATCACATACTTGAACGCATGCCAAGGAGCGCCTCACGACAGAAGCGACGAAGCGACGGTGTTACGTCCAAACACATTTGCCTTAGAAGGTGCAACATACTGCGCATTTCATTTCCTGCAAACCTATTATAAATATATTGTCACGTACACGGTGACCAAGGATACTAAGGATAGCAGGGGGTAGCCCAGACACAACAACACAGCAGCACAGACGCAAACGCGCAAGCGACACTTTGTCGTCCTCTTCAACTTCGTCCTCCTTTCACACCTCAGTCATGCGCCACCTGGCAACGCTAGGTGGCAATATATAGGGCAGGAAACCTGGGCCAGGGGGCGCTGCGCCGCTCTGTGCGTCAGCGCCCTCCACGGAGACCTTGGCAAAACCTGAGCGCAGCACGGCCACGTCGTCTGCTCCGCGCTGCATTAAAACGCATGTTGTCGTTTGCTCCACGCTGCATTCCAGCGCGTGTGTACGCGCGCGCGCGGTTGTTGCTCTCCTCGTCCTGCCGCGTTCTGGGCGCCATCACGTTCCAACAAAGGGGCAAAAAACTCTGCAATGAAGAAAAGTTCGGCGCGCTTTTTGATACAACTTGTTTGGTAAATGGTAACGGCGTGGCTGTTAGCCCTCATTTTTTAAAATATCTCGGACCGCTCGTATCTCGCACCGCTGTCTGCCGCTGGCAGGGCCGGATCGTGAAACCGAGTCGGCTTCAAACAACAGATATGTTAATCGTTCTATCTTAATACGGGATCCTGCTTTGGGGGCAGAAAACTGCACACTCGCTCGAGGAGATAACTGAACTAGGCATTGCACAGAGTAGCTGTAGAACTAAGAAGACAGAGGCTTCTGTGGGGAGATGTCCCCGTCTACTTGGAAAGTCGTCAGGTATTTCCTTTCTGTTCGTCTCGTGGAGAGAGAGAGAAAACTGCTGCCGGAATGACATGCCTCGGCTTCTGGCGAATGACCCAGGTCGTTAGGAAATAGTGATCGTTAAAGGTAGATAGGTCATTAATTTCGGACAGCAGTGCCGCAGTAGCGAACTTCTCCTGGCCGCTGTTGGCAAAAACCAAAGGGTAAGATGGTGTGTTTTATGCCATCGTAAGGAACACGTCCAAAACGCGCTGAAAACAGGCACCACGGTACCGGTAGCATCCTGTGTAGTCGTCACCGTGCTGAAGTGAATGGGTCATTTAGGGTGTCAACGTTTACTTTCGTTGACCTTGTTGGGGGGTTGCCTATAACATCTGTTCCCAAGGAGTTGAATGGGCACCTTTCAAGTGAGCAGTCACAAAGGGAAAGAAAGCTCCCCAACCGGCGCTCGGAGCACTCGTATTCGCCAATGGTTTCCCGGACCTGGGTGAACCACCCGCGTAATTACTTTAGTTTATTCTCTCTCTCGTTGCCGTGTACACGCGAATCAATGATTCTCCACCAGAAGGCTGCGCACTTCATTCTCTGAACAGCATGGACAGAGACATCGGGGCTTCCGTATTATTCTTTACTCTCACACGCTTAAACAACTCATGAGGTGCCGCCTCGGATCCCTCAAAATACCTGTCGCAGGTGTGCACTGCTGTGTGACTCCCGCGCCGCCCTCAGCCGTCTGCAGACTCCCGGCCGTGGCTGCTGCGCGCGATACGCGAGCGCCTCGAGCACCTCGCAGAGCAAAAGTGCAGCATTCGCGCGCAGTGGGTGACCGGCCACTGCGGCGTACACGGCAATGAGCAAGCAGATGAACTCGCAACCGCTGCACATCAGCTCCCTCTCAGCGACGAACTTCTCGCTTTGAAGGACGTGCGTGCGGTAGTCTATGACCACCTCCGTCAGCAACACCCGGACCCGCGCATCGCGTGAGGAGAGCGCATCCCTGCTGACAGCGAGCGCTCATTGTCGCGCCTACAGCGTGCAATGCTCGTCCGAGTGCGCGTCGGCTGCGTGCGGCCCGGAGTAAGACGGGTGCGCCAAGGACTTTCGTCGAGCGACGTATGTGGTGATTGCGGTGCAGTGGAGACATTGGAGCACATGCTGCTTCGTTGTACCGCATCCGCAGAGCCACGTCGCGAGATGCTCGCGGCTTATGGGGCGCTCGGAATCATCCCGGACAGCATCGAGACGCTCCTGTGGCCGCGAGGCAGTGCGCGCACCTGTGACAGGGCAATGGTGAGCCTCTGTGCGTTCATCGAGCGGGCGGGCTTGAAGCCTCGCTTGCTCTTCGCCAGGTAGTGCGTGCGTGACCTGAATCGCCCAACGGATCAGAGATCCGTTGGACGATTAGCACTAGGTGCCCAAGGCAAAACTACAAATGAGGCGGTACAGGGAGATATGGGCTGGGCGTCTTTTGAAGTACGGGAAGCTCAGAGTAAAATATTATATGAGGAACGCCTGAGGAAATTGGACAGTAACAGATGGGCAGCTAAAGTATTTAAATACCTGTACTTAAAAAGCGTTGACTCACAATGGAGCAAAAGAACTAGGAAACTAACTAGTACGTATGCTAGTCACAAGGACTGAGAAATAAAGAGCCTTAAGCAACAGGTGAAAAACACAGAAGGTAAAAATTGGATAAATTCGATGGAAAAGAAACAGAGTGTGGAATTATACCGAAAGTGGAAAATGCAGATCAGGAAGGAAGATTTCTTTGATAACTCAAGAGGCAGTGCCCTACTTTTTGAAGCTAGATCAGGGTGCCTTAGAACACGCAGCTACAAAAAGAAATTTAACAATGGAGATGACGCATGTGCTGTATGTGGTAACTCCAGTGAAACAATTGACTATATTAAACTCGAATGTAATGGTATCTATCCGGAAGTTGATGCAGGCGCAATCACTGTTCCTGAAGCTCTGGGGTTTAGAGATAACAGTGGCCGGGTGAATATACCGGCGGTGGAAACTAGCAAAAAACGACTGGAAGATTGGTGGCTTAAAAGCAGAGAAGTGACATAATGTTAGTAATGTAAAAACAAAAAAATTAGGAAATAGAATAATGGTTTAGTTAAACAATCTAAATCATTATTAAGATATAGGGAGAACAATGAGCATAATAGCTACTGCTACCACCCCGTTTCAAAGGGGATGCTCCTATATTCCATCCATCCATCCGTCCGTCCGTCCGTCCGTCCGTCCGTCTGTCAGTCCGCTCCGTGTGTGCTATCTTGGACGTATGCTGCCGGGCACCCCACACCGGCAGCTGGTGCATTGTGTCGCGCGCGCGATCTGTCGCGACAGGACGCTACGTGCGCGCGACTATGTATATACATCAATGGTATTATATATATATATATCACCGAAGCGGTGGCCTTGTGGTAGAGCATCCGCCTCGCATTCGGGAGGCACCGGGTTGGATCCCTGGTGCCGCCGGGTACCCACCGGTTTTTAATGGGTACAAGCTTTCCCCCGGCCTGGTGCTCGGCTCTTCTGGGGTGAAATGCTTGGGAAAAGGTGTCACGGCCAAATAGCTGCGCCGATGTGGCAGTGATCCGTTCCGCCATCGGACAACAATAAGCCCGCCTCGCGCGGCAAAAGCCCGTTATGTGGCCCTTTTTGTTTTTGTTTTTGTTTTTTTTTTCAGCACGGCCTTTGCAGGCCATGGTTGTTCGAAACTAAGCCCCCGAGGGGGCACAGCAGGGTTAGCAGAGCCTCTTCCAAACGCACACCCCTAAAAGAGCCGGGCGCCGGGCCGGGGGACGCTTGTACCCAATTTTACCGGTGGGTGTCCGGCGGCGGGTTTCGAACTGACCACCTCCCGCAGCCGAGACGGGCGCCCAAACCACTCGGCCACCGGTAAAATTGGGTACAAGCGTCCCCCGGCCCGGCGCCCGGCTCTTTTAGGGGTGTGCGTTTGGAAGAGGCTCTGCTAACCCTGCTGTGCCCCCTCGGGGGCTTAGTTTCGAACAACCATGGCCTGCAAAGGCCGTGCTGAAAAAAAAAAAAGGGCCACATAATGGGCTGTTGCCGCGCAAGGCGGACTTATTGTTGTCCGATGGCGGAACGAATAACTGCCACATCGGCGCAACTATTTGGGCCGTGACCCCTTTTCCCAAGCATTTCACCCCAGAAGAGCCGAGCACCAGGCCGGGGGATAGCTTGTACCCATTTTATAACCGGTGGGTACCCGGCGGCACCAGGGATCGAACCCGGTACCTCCCGAATGCGAGGCGGATGCTCTACCACAAGGCCACCGCTTCGGTAAAAAAGGGCCACATAATGGGCTTTTGCCGCGCGAGGCGGGCTTATTGTTGTCCGATGGCGGAACGGATCACTGCCACATCGGCGCAACTATTTGGCCGTGACACCTTTTCCCAAGCATTTCACCCCAGAAGAGCCGAGCACCAGGCCGGGGGAAAGCTTGTACCCATTAAAAACCGGTGGGTACCCGGCGGCACCAGGGATCGAACCCGGTGCCTCCCGAATGCGAGGCGGATGCTCTACCACAAGGCCACCGCTTCGAATGCGAGGCGGATGCTCTACCACAAGGCCACCGCTTTCGGTGGCCTTGTGGTAGAGCGTCCGCCTCGCATTCGGGAGGTACGGGGTTCGATCCCTGGTGCCGCCGGGTACCCACCGGTTTTTAAATGGGTACAAGCTTTCCCCCGGCCTGGTGCTCGGCTCTTCTGGGGTGAAATGCCTGGGAAAAGGGGTCACGGCCCAAATAGTTGCGTCGATGTGGCAGTGATTCGTTCCGCCATCGGACAACAATAAGTCCGCCTTGCGCGGCAACAGCCCATTATGTGGCCCTTTTTTTTTCAGTTTTGAACCCCGTGAAACACGGTAACTCGAACCACCTTTGCAGGCTGAAGGGTTCGAAACTATTTTACCCCAGAAGGAGCGCAGCGGGGTTTGCGGAGCCTCTTCCAAGCGCACCACCCCTGTGAGAGCCGGGCGCCAGGCCGGGGGACGCTTGTACCCATTTTTACCGGTGGGTGTCCGGCGGCGGGTTTCGAACGAACCACCTCTCGCAGCCGAGACGGACGCCCTAACCACTAGGCCACGAGCGCTTCACTGAATTTGAGTCGAGACGTAGTGGTCAGTTCAAGCAGCTGTCCTCACCGTCGGCAGTGTCACTTCTGTGGATGATCTCGTAGCCTTCCAAGTCGTCGTCTTCGCCTGGCTCTGCAGCGTCACCTGTGCCCATAAGGACAGGTGCTTCGTCTTTGCCCGAAACGGCTTCGCCCAGCGTGTTTGAGTTCTTTTTTGGAAGCGACGCCTTTTTCTTCTTTCGTTGCGCCTGCGCCTTCTTAGCCGTCTTCTTCTTGGCAGGGGAGCCCTGGGGATGGCTCAGGTCTCCAAAGAAGTGCCCGTTGATGTAGTCAATTGCCTGCAGCACTCGATGCTGCATCCAGGTGTACAGCGCGCAGCTTAAGACGAGTAGGAACAACGCCACATACACTCCCAAGAGCACGGGCGCTGACCCGCCGGCCGCAGGCCTGGCGCGGAAGGCTGCCTGCTCGAGACACTCACCGCCGCGCTGGTACATGGAGCTGGTGCAGGCCCCTTTCATGGCGGACCACGAGGAAAGGCGCTAAGGCGATTTGATGGCACCCAACCACCTTTCCTCGGCTTCTCGTTGATCGCAGGCACCTTCAACGACCCAGCGGCGATAGCATGGTTGGGTGGCCTAGTGGTTAGAGCGCCCTTTGTGGCCGCGATCTTGGATCACGGGGTCGAGCGCCAGGTCCGTCTTGGCAGCCCCGATTCGATCCCCGCCGCTTCGAGCCTTGCCGTCTAGGCGGCTGGCAAGTTGCGCGAGCGGAGCATCGACCAAAAGGCCCACTTACGGAGGCAGCTGGCTGAGCAGGAGCGTGGCCTCGAGGCTGAGCGCCAGCGCGCCGTCTCGCACACCGCCAAGGTGAAGGAGTTGAGGCAGGAGCTGTATCAGCAGCTGAGCAAGGTGCCGCAACAGGAGAAGAGCTTCAAGGCCCAGCAAAAGCTTAATGAGGAGCAGTCAGCACAGCTGCAGCAGCGGGTGCACCAGCTGGAGGTCTAGCTGCAAAAGGCATGAGACTCGGTGCGTTCGCGAGAGAAGGAGCTGGAGCACTCCCACCAAGAGAGCCTGAAGCGCGAGTGGCAGGAGGCAGAGGCCCACTTGGCTCAGGCCCTGAGGCAGGACGAGACCTTGAAGGCTGTATGCGCGCAACTGCAGCAGCAGCTCGACCAGGAGGCCGAGAAACTGGCTGCCCAACTAGCTGCCTCCGAGGACAAAGTCAAATAACTTGGCAAGGTACACCAGACGGAGCTGGAGATGGAGGGGGTGGAGCATCGGCGCCGCCTGGACGCTCTGGAGCGGCACCGCGAGAAGCCCCACCGAAGCGGTGGCCTTGTGGTAGGACGCTTAAAAAGGAACTACCCATAAGCCCACATGGTATTCGATTCTTGCCAGTAGAAGCGAACAATGATACACCGTTGGATCTTTTGATGCTACTGGCTCTCCACAGCATATGGAAAAGCAGAATGGCTGTAGAGCATGGTGACGTCGATGCACGTTCAGCGAGACAGCTCTTTAGAGAGAGCATACGGGCATATGTGGATGAACAGAAAGCGTTAAAACTAGAGTCAGAATGGTTGGTTAGTTTTGAAGGGTTGTCACATATGAGGGATTTTTAATCCGACAACTTCAGCTAAGGAAGGCCGAAGCTTTAAGTCAATGCTTGATCTTTTATTTTGTCATGTTATTGATGTCACATGTGTCTTTTTTGTGTACGTCCTCGGTCAGGAAATAAAGAAAAAAAAAAAGCGGTGGCTTTGTGGTAGAGCATCCGCCTCGCATTCGGGAGGTACCGGGTTCGATGCCTGGTGCCGCCGGTTACCCACCGGTTTTTCAATGGGTACAAGCTTTCCCCCGGCCTGGTGCTCGGCTCTTCTGGGGTGAAATGCTTGGGAAAAGTTGCCACGGCCCAAATAGTTGCGCCGATGTGGCAGTGATTCGTTCCGCCATCGGACAACAATAAGTCCGCCTTGCGCGGCAACAGCCCATTATGTGGCCCTTTTTTTTTTTTTTTTCAGCACGGCCTTTGCAGGCCATGGTTGTTCGAAACTAATACCGCTGTCACACGGGCATTTCGAAGGCCCTCGAACTGACTTCCTATCGACTCGAAGGCCTTCGAAAGCTGCCACACGGGCGTTTTCAATGGCCATTGAGTCGATAGTCTATCGAGTCAACGGAACAGCTCAGAACTCTATCGAGATCTCGAAGGCCTTCGAAACATCGCGCAAGGTTGCTACCGTTGACCCGAGGCGCGTCACGCACACACTTGCACAGCGCCTTTACGGTACAAAAACGTTACCAAACGTTATCATTTTATATCTTTAATTTACGCGGTAAAATATTAATACCCGTAATAATTTTAAAATAGCATCGCTCTTTTTTACGCGTATTATTTATGTAATCTCGACTATTGTAGCATACGCCGCCGAGAAAAACAAACACAACGAAAAGCACGCGTTAAAAAAAAAAAAGGTTGTCGCTGAATAACAACTAAACACCTGCAGTTACTAAAAAAAGATAACAGTTACATTTTATTTTGTATTTATAAATATATTTTAGTTCTTTAAGAAAAACCTAAAGCAACGATAGTGGCGCCATAAAAGTTTGGCGCCAAACACCAGAACTATTTCAATAGCCTTCGAGTTTTGCCGTGTAGCAGCGGCACAACTCCTTCGAGTTCGATCGCGATTGAAAATCTCGAAGGCTATCAACTCAATCGCCTTTGAAAATGACCGTGTGACTGGGGTATAAGCCCCCGAGGGGGCACAGCAGGGTTAGCAGAGCCTCTTCCAAACGCACACCCCTAAAAGAGCCGGGCGCCGGGCCGGGGGACGCTTGTACCCAATTTTACCGGTGGGTGTCCGGCGGCGGGTTTCGAACTGACCACCTCCCGCAGCCGAGACGGGCGCCCAAATATATATATATCTATTGTAAACAATTGCAGCGGCCGCTCACGCGCAGGCATTTGTGGACAGTGCTCGGACACTTGCGCGCGAGCAGTGCGAACTCGTTGACCGTCTGCACATTGTAAATAATGTACAAAGCTCCCCCTGTCCTTTCTTGCTATCGCTTCCCTCTATAGTTCCCCTCGCTATCCTCTCCCTATCCCCTTTTCCTTCCCGCCGGCCGCCGCTCAAGTGCTTCAGTTTTTTAGATAGCAGTTGCCGCGGCCGGCAATACTCTTTTCCTTCTTTTTGATTATTAAAAAAAAAAAAAATAAACCGCTACCACCACCGCCTCACCCCTTCGAGTAACGAATCTGCCTTCGCTTTTTGTTTTGTTGCCTCAGAGCCTGCCAACAAGCGCACTCTGAAAACAATGTTCGTGGCGATCGCTTTGCAGGACCTGAAGTGGAGCGCAGTGGGGGTCTGACGACAGTGTATAAGTTAATCATAATTTCTCGTTTTCGAAACCATCGATAAAAACACGTTTTCAACCAGCCTCTTTATCAGCTGGGGAACCGAAACACAAACAAAAATGAGGAACTCCTCTGGCGAAAAGCGGCGGCTTCACGTGCGTCTGTTCGCGAATGTTCCCTCTCCTCCTCATACTCCTTCTCCTGGTCTGTGAGCACGCGCGGCCGCGCCTGGCATGCGCTCCCGCTCGGGCTGCGCGTAGGTTTTGTAGTTCCTCTCCGCTCCACCAGAAACCGACCGCTGGCGTCGCGGACCAAACTTCAGCTTCACTGCAAAGAAAGCGCGCCAAAGAAATTTACACTGCGTGGCACGAGCCACGGCCTTGCTAGCAAGATAATCAAGTTCGCGGGAAAGCTGGTGTTTGGAATCTTAATACAAGTTGTATCGATTACTTCTACGGCGCTCCGTTATCGTGCGCGACATAAAAACGTGAGCCCGGTTAAGGGTAATCAGACGGCCTTTTATTGTCGACAGCAGCATCCAAGGTGAGCTGTGTCCCTGAAATTGCGTCCCTGAAATTGCGTGTCCCTGAATTTTTTTTAGTAGCCTCTCTAATTGACACTTCAACCCGAGAGAGTAGAAATAACGCTGACTGGTTGCGGCTTTTGAAAAACGCTCATTACAAGAAAAAGATACTGTACAGTCGTGAGCAAAAGTGGAGAGACGATGCGCTTTGAGAAAACTAGCTGCCAGCTTTTTCTGACAGTGAAACAGTTATTTCTGAGAAATGCATTAGGAACCATGCATAGTATACTTGCCTTCTTGCCCAAGCAATTTTCTCTGGCACATTTTTTTAGACATCAAAAAAGCAATCGTAGCAGTTAGCGTGGTCTCTCCACTTTTGCTCACGACTGTACATTACTTTAGAAAAACAGTAATTGAAAACAATAGCGCAAAATACAGAACAAAGTACTAGTACGTGAGAAAGGCTCTGGAGCAGAGGTGTCACTAATTACAGCTTCGTAGGGAAGAGGTAAGCTTGCGTTCCCGAGGCGGAACACGCACATTTCTCTATCGTGTTTCGACTACTTCCTGCCGTGACGGAAAACATCCGATGTCAGAATTTAGATCCGCGGTTGTGCTAGGATAAAACCCCTCTAGACTTTTGTCGGACGTGTTCAGCGATGCTGTGTACGCTTGCGCTTTGACATGTTGCATAGTTGTTGTTTTAGATCTGCTTGACGCTTCATCGTGTTTTATGCGCAACGAAGCCCATAAGTGAAACGCTGACATCGCATGTCGGCTCGTTTCGTATACGTTTTGGGTAGGACGCGACACAGGGCGAAAAATAAAGAAAACAGGTTGAGTGATCCTCATAGTGAAAACCCGTGGAAACAGCTTTGAGTCTTTCCAGAAATGCGTGTTAAGTGCAAAATGGGCTCAAAAAGCACTGTCTGCATGCTTCTCCAGCCTCACTCCTCTCCTTCTAAATGAAGAGCGTATATTTCTGCCAAAAATAACCATTCCGGGAGGCCATTGCGTTCCGATGCAACATAGGGAGTGAGTGAGGATACGTTCACTTAACGTCATGCGGAGAAGTCAGATGTCACGTTAAATTTTGTAAGTTAACATGGCGTGAACAGGATGGGGGCACGAAAGAAAGCAAAGAAGCGAACACGACACTACGGGGACATTATTCGTTTTTCACTTGTTCTCATTTGATTCGTGCAGTGTTTAGTTATTCGGACATGGACTAACTAGATCGAAAGAAAATGGAACTAAATATCATCTGCGTAGCTTAGCCAGCTCTGGTTGACACCGAAAGTTTTCAGAGAATGCAGGCCACTTCTTTTCAGCACGCCCTGAGAAAGCAGCTCTTGAACTTCTCAGCTGAAAAATATGAATTGCTCTGGGCGTGCGATTTCATGTGTCTCCAAACATAATAGTTGCTTAGGACATGCGATTTCTTGTGTCGACTAAAATAATGGTCACTAACTGCTCAGTATCAAACTCCGCCCTTACCAAGGGGCCTCTAACAAAATAAAACGACCATGCAGTTGTGGAATCGAATATTTCGAACTTACATAATATAATAAAATCGAGATTACTTTCGCGTATAGTTTTAGGTATCCCTTATTTGGATTTAATTCATGAGAATCGAACATTATGTATGGGATAATAGGAATGGACGCTGAAGAGCTCATTCGGAACGTTAAGCAGCTTACAGGAAGCAATCCCTATGCGTTACTACGCAAACAAAGAGTAGTTTACTGACGCGAAACAATTACTTATTGATTTATTTTGACTACATATTTGAGTTCATCTGTACACAGTGGTGCGACATGGTTAGTGCGTTCAGGCTCCGAAAAGGAACACTTAAAATACACCTCGCAACACAATCTCGAATGCCTGTGGTTACTACGCAAATTTTGTTTTGGGCGATCTTTCTTTCCATGAGTTGTGCGTTACTGTCATTGTTGCCACTTTACGATTTCTCTCATGTCTTCTATTTTATAACGCATGCAACTACTGCGCGATCTCTCGGTGCCTATACCAAGATTCTTTGCCAATTGGTTCTGCACCCATTGCAGGCATGCCCACGATTGTTTGCTGACAAAGCGCGACGTTATGTATAGCACACACGTATTCTATTCGTACTAGGCTATTCGCGGATTGTACATTTCCCACTCAGGCGAACGCATCAAAAAAAAAAAAAAAAACTTGTGTCGTTGCAGTATAGTGTCTCTGAGCCGTACATATTTGCGCCCAACACTTATTTCACAACGATATTTCTGTATTTGCGTGAAACAAGTTGCAGTCCCTCGAATGAGCCCTCGCAGAAGGTCGGGGGTCGCTTTCTTCTTTCAAAGACGAAAACACCGATTTTATAGCCTCGGGAGAGTGTGAATGCCCCGCAAGCTGTCAAAGTTGTTGCGATACGGCCGAGAACTCTACGATACGGTTCCCTGTCCCCACGCGTGGGAGTGAATTGTGAAGATCGCCATTTTACGGCGGTGTGGTAGTAAGGTACGAGAGCATCCAATGCTCTTTTTTACGCCCTGGAACGGGAGGAGAACCAGAGAAAGAATAAAAAAAAAAGGGGGGGGGGGCAGGGAGAAAGATAGTTCTTTGGTCTACTGACGACAGCTGAGGTTTTGGTGCTGTTGTTATAAACGTGCGTTTACTGCGCTTTTTTTTTTTTTGAGTCTGATGCAACACTCAGTTGGAACCCATTTTGACCTGATAAGAGAACTACTGCAAGAAAGTTATGTGGCTTTCCTGTCTTTTGTAACTTCGTCACCACAGGCACTCCCTGTTTCTTCAACTGTTTACGTTCACTCTCGCGTTCTCTGGGATCGATCGACGGTGACGGACTTCTTAGCTCCAATAAATCTCCTATAATTTTCTGTCCGAGTACGGCTGTTGTTTGCCTCGCCTCTCGTTTGCGCGCATAATTTCAATTGTTCATATTCATGACTTTCTCACGAATTATGTCCCGACATAACTCGGGACCTACATATTTTACGCCTCTGTAAAATAGCACACCCGTAAACCTGTGAAGCAGAAAAGCTGAAAGGAGGTATGAAGTGTCGGTGGTATTAAAAATGCCTTTATTTGTTAAAACTCACGAAAGAGTGATTTCCCGGCGACTTCGCGACATAACTGTTCATCAATAAATACGTTAACCTCACTACAATTAGAAACTTGCATTATTCTTTCATAACCTCTACAGGGGGTTTCAATTTTTCAAAAACGGAAAAAATTTTTTTGCCAGAAGTGCTCCGCGATGATCTATCATGCAGCACGACAATTCTGCAGTTACGTCACAAGAACATTTAGGTTGCAGCTTTTTGTTTGTGTGAGAAATATCCCCTCACGTTAAGAATACATCCCTTGATATATTTCGATAGACGGCCTCTGAACGATGCAGAAAGAAAGTTTCTTGCGTAGCGTTTTTCCGTTTATTTCTTTCCGCAACTATTTCGTTTGCTCTTCGCTGCTGGTGCAGGCGGACATCTCATTTTAGGCACGGAGCAAACGGGAGCAAAGAACCCTATTCAGGGTGCACCGGCCTTATCTATGAGACTCCACTCGCTCCCAAGCTCCCAGACGCCATCTTTGGCAGCATCAGATGGCTGAGCGTCTTGCCGACGACCATTCAGGTCCCTCCTTTTAGTTCGGTGCGTTCTTTTGACGTCTTCTTTTTTTTTTTATTGTAGGTTTTGACAGCTGATCATGGGGATGATCTTTCGCATCTCCTTGCACTATAATATGAGTTGCATTTATGGCGCACGGTGATTCAGTATATTTTAAGACGCTGGCTTTGATGTTATGTGTCAGTTAATAATAATAAAAAGCTCCCTTCTTGAAAACATCGACACTGTTCATGTTAACAATGACGCTGACGTAAGGACGTTGAGAAGTTATTTCTAAAAAGACCTTGCGCTACATGACCCAAAGCGTCTGAGAATGTTTTGCGTTTGGCATTTCTTGCAGGAGCGTCGATTTGTTTCAGCCCCTAATAAGAAAGCGCGGGCTCCATTTCTCGTCTGCCTTACTCAGATAACGCCAGTGAAAACAAATTAGGAAATTTCTTATGCCCGAGCTAACAAAAATAATGCCACAAAGAAATAAATAAATTACTGACTCCTGTTTGTCTTGGAGGAAGAGAATGTTTGGTCTTTCTGAAAGCTCATTAAAGAAGCAACGATAAGGGACCCAGATAAGATGTCCGGCTGCTTTTGTCGATAAATTCAGCATCCGTGCCAAGGGCAGTGAGCTTTCTTCTGCACCAGCGATCGCGCTCGTTTTACCCGGCAGTGTTAGGAGGTAATTCATGCGCTTGCCGGACTAAGACAACAAAGGAAATTTACCAAGGCGACATGGAGGTGTTATACGAAGCTGCAGCTCATCAGATTAAGAATTCATGTCTGTTTACGGCCTGATGAAGTGGCTGTTGACATAAATTAACCGTCAGCGAACAATAAATATTCGCGAATTGAATATTTTGTTCGTCGAAGAAGTGTTTAATTCGCTGTTGATGGAATATTTATAAAATGCGTCATCATGTAAGCGCTATACTATTTAGGTGGCTATAATTGAAAGTTCGTCGTGGTCCACTTCGCAGCTGATTTCCATTTACCATCCGCCGAGATTTCCGTGACTGTCATGCGGCGAGGCACAAAGCCGAAAAAGTCATAAATGTCACTGGATCATTATTATGATGACGTGGACGTGACCGCAGAACGCGATGCGGTGAAAATACTGTCCGATAGCTTGTCTAGGCCAGCGCCTATAATTGCGGCGCAAGTCAAGAAAGTGAGGGGATAACATCCTTCAATAATTCTTAATTACCTTCTTTTTGTAGATTCGCTATTTTGTATAGCTTCCGTCTGATCTGTCTGCTTTGTGCAAACTTAGCATGCATACAGTTTCGCTATAGATGTGTCTGTGACGAGTCCTGGTACCTAAGGACAGGAAGCAGGAAAACATCGAGGTGTGCCATAAAGATGTACCAGGCCATGCGAGCGAACGAGTGATTCCAGTAGCTTTGTGGGTGGTTTTAACGGCCCAGCATTTCAAAAATGCGGTGGCCATACGTGCTAAAGCACAGAAAGGCCCTTCGCAGAAATGAACTAAAAGAATACAAACATGTTCGCCCAGCTTCTTTGCCTTTCCGGGCAGCGAGATGCGGAGCGAACCCTGAGCGAAATGTGAAGCCTCCTTTAAAATATTTTAGTCGCAAAATTGTCTCATAGCGGTTGTTATTAATTTTCAAAATATTTGTTATTTGTAATCCAACGTAGATCATGAACCTCATTTATATTGTTAAGCTATAATTACAGGGCACGACTCCACGCTAGCCTGATGCGTTAATGAAAATATGGTGAGGTTCTACTTCTTTCTTACACTTCTTTTTTCTCCCGTCAGCGCTGCCTGAAATTTCCCCCTTCGCAGACGAAGCCCCCTGAGTTGCCAGTCAGAGCCCCGATAGTGGCAAAGCTTCATCTTCGCGACATGTACAACATGTAGTTTCCAAAAGGAGTCTCCTTCGGAAGAATGGTGAGACGCTACCTAATTCAAGTCATTGATCCGAGTGAGCACAATAAGTGGGCCATGTAGTGCGACAACAGCTTCTGGGAAAAAAGCACGCTTTTGGAGAGGTGTCCAGAGCCATACTAAGTCTCCGGGAAAGTAGCAGACATCCTGGTGCCGACGATCGTAAAGCTGCTTAGAGTGGTCCTGTGAGACCAGAGTGCGTAAACGGGCGAGCCGACGGGCCTCTTGAGCGCGGCAGAGGGTGCTGGGGACAGAAGACTTGGTGTCGAGAGAACTTCGAGGCGGACGGGCATAAAGAAGGAAAAATGGGCTATAAGCAGTTGTTTCATGCCTCGAGGTGTTATAGGCATATGTAATGAAGGGAAGCACGTCATCCCTGTTATTATGATGAGCGTCGACGTACATCGCAATCATGTTCGTCAATGTCTTGTTTTTACGTTAAACGAGGTCATTTGTCTGGGGGTCGTACGGTGTAGAGTGACGGAAGTGTGCGAGAACAAAAGGCAGAAGCTGTTCCATGACATCGCCTTAAACGGGTGGCCACGATCACTAATAATGACACGAGGAGGCCCAAGACAGAAGACGACAGCGTGAAGAAGAACGAAGGACACGTTAGCGGCGGTGGAGGGGGGGGGGGGAAGGGATAGCGGCAGTTTCACAGTAACGCGTGAAATGGTCAACGCATACGATGACCCAGCGATTGCCTTTGGACGAGCGGGGAAGAGTGCCTATGAGGTGAACACCCACTTTCTCACATGGTGTGGTCGGCGGTGTAACCGGATGTAGGCGGCCCGGCCGAGAAGTCGTGGGAAGCTTGAACCGCTGTAGCTGTACACAGGTCACGTAAGGCTGAGTCGTGCGACGCATATTTGGCGAATAAAAAATTTGCTTAATGAGGGTAAGGGTCCTGGCAAACCTCAAGTGCCCAGCTGTGACGTCATCATGCATTGCGTGTACAATAAATGAGTAGAGGCTAGCTGGAACGAGAAGCAGAAAGCACGCACCATCAGACAAGTACTTTTTCGGTAGAGCAAACCACCGCGAATTTAGAGAGGGTTCGCAGATGTCGGATTACGAGCTTTTTCAAAAAGCGGTATCAAGTCTCGGTCTTTGGGCTGTTCTCGTTGGAAAGTAGCAAGATCCGGAAATTGTAAGGAAACGGCGGCAAGATAATCGTCAATGTTGTCGTCATCGCAAATAGTAGTCGCTAGGGGCAGCCGCGAGAGGCGTGTTGACGGCGACTTTTGTACGACAAGTGAAGGTGAACTCTGAAGGGATAATGCCTAGCGGGTCAACCGACAGCAGGGGCCACGCAGATTCACCAGCCAGCAAAGCGAATTGTGATTCGTGATGACTGTAAAGGCACGCGCATAAAGGTACGAGCGAGACCGCTGTAAGCCGAAAACAACAGCAATACACTCTTGATCTCTCACAATATAATTGCGCTCAGATTTGCTGAGGGTGCGACTTGCGCAACCGTTGTATGAGCACAGCACCCACGGTGATGGCGCTTGCGTCACTGTGGAGTTCAGTAGGAGCTGTCGCGCTGAAATGACGCAGTATGGGCCGCGAGGTCAGAAGAAACTTGAGCTGGCGAAGTGTGACATTTGAAGGCTATATGAATGACCAACATTTCAAGGTTCGGTTCAGGCCATGTGAAAGAACTAGACAGTGAGAGAGCTTAGTTTATAAAGAGAAACAAAGTTCGCGCTCAACTGTCCATTGCTACTCCGCTACGATGACTTGTGATTAATTGGATGACAGACGGTTATGACAGATGATATAGACGCCAGAGAGGCACCAAGAGCAAACACAACACCTATGCGCCTTATCGCAGCTGCAAGTCGATATCCATGCAGCGCCGGATGTGATGCAATATCCCAGCTGTCTGCCAACCTCCAAGCCTTCGGTTTTATGTTTAGGGAGGGGAGGGGGGGGGGGGGAGCATTCTTACAAATGTCTGTTCTCAAAGCGAGCCAAATAAGCAACCAACGCCTGTCTTTGTCGCTGCTGTGCGTAAGAAAGTCCGTTATTACGAGGTTCATTTTCCACAGATGAGGCAAGCGGAATAGTATTGAGAGTCAGCTATCGACGCTAATGCCTCGTGAAGGCCAGCTCATATCTCTGTCCACGTAGAAGGCTTCGATATTGCGTCAGATACCAGGGGAGCGAGGCTTTTGTGCCAATTTATTTTTTTTTGCTCGTCCTATGCGAGACTTACATATTTTGTACACTGCGGTGTAATTGCTCCTTGTTTACGATATTACACATACACGAGAAGGTGTATTAAAAATAATAATTGTGATACGCGTGCTGAAGGAGTGGAAACAATGTCAGAACTGTTAAGTCGCTTGTTTTTTAGCACACATTTCACTATACACAAAACCATTAACAAAGCATGGTGCCACATACTATGTACATTTTGAGGTTCGAAATAAGTTGCGTCTGCTCAAAGTTGGGAACTGCAGTGCTTGAAAGGATTTTATTTATTTGTCCAAGCGGCGATAAACGTGGTACTACCCTCTCCGCACGCTCTAAAGCCAGTGCATGAACAAACCGGGAGCACGCAAAGTTCCCTGCTCTGGCGTTGAGAAAGTGCTTCCGCTTCCGAAGTGCGCTAAGCGAAAGGCGACGAGGCGCCAAGCACAGGTGTCGGCGTTCCATTAGCCGGGCCAGACGCCGGCGCAAATTTACTGGAGGCCGCCAACGACATGGCTGGGTTCATTTATTAGATGGCGCGTGTAAACAAAATGCGACGGCTCTTTCAGGGAAGGTTTATTCTTGGCCAACTGCCCCTGCACGGATATTAATCCACATGACGCCCCCGGCTCGAGGAAAATGTCCCTGTGCATTCTGCTATTTAAGTAAGCTCTGTTACTTTCATTTGTTATGCAATGTTACTAGATGAAGTACATGACTAAACTAAACGGCTCCGGCTTGTTGGATTCCATGGGATTCACATGCTCACGATGCTGCTCATTGAAAGAAAAAAAATGAATGCAAGAGTGAGGCAAAGATAAAACGAGGCGTACTAGAAATGATCAGAGATGAGTTAATCCCGATTACTATGTCATTAAATACCGAAACAACGTACATAACAATACATAAACAGGAAGCGCCGTCAGGAAGCGGCAAGTACAGACACACAAACAATGCTGTCATTAGCTTCCAACAAGGGATGACCCTAAGAAGCGTTTTACAGGAACGGAAGAACAATCACGCGCTAGTTTGACTCTTTGACCACGCAGAACGTTTTGCATAACAGAAGCCAGTAATTGAAAGTGAACGGGAAACCACAGTTGTAGGAGACCAACTGCATACTACTTGCCGTAATTTTAATTTTCGATTACCATTAATTATTTAGCTAGGGCAGATAAAAAAACAAATATTAGGGACGCTTAAGACTGTTTACGTGTGAGAATGCGAAATCATTACTCTTTCTGTGGCTTCAGTTTTGTTGCAAACGTTCACAAATGACAGTTCTTTGTTTTAATGCGGTTGCGTGTTTGTTGCACGCCAGACCTGCCGTCGCCGATGGCCAACGCCGCTCGCAGCATGCCACCTCATAACCACTGGCTGCATCATGGAGACAATGCTGAGATACGGCCGCTAATGGGCCAATAATTCGCTCATTTCGCACGGACGCTTGAAAGCCGTGGTCTTCTCACTCATCCAATGCCAGATGACCGAGTTAATAGGAAGTGGTGGTTTGTGGTTTGTGGGGTTTAACGTCCCAAAGCGACTCAGGCTATGAGAGACGCTGTAGTGGAGGACTCCTGAAATTTCGACCATCTGGGGTTCTTTAACGTGCACAGACAACGCACAGCACACGAGCGCCTTGCTTTTTGCCGCCATCGAAAAGCGACCGCCGAGGCCGGGATTCGATCCCGCTTTCTTGGGAGCAGAGTTAATAGGAAGAAGTAAAAAATGAAACGGTCCCTGCACCCTGCAACAGAGCGGCACGGCGCTATCCCTCAGGCGACAATCATAACCTGGGAATTTCACCCGTGAACGCATGCCGCTACATCTGCGTACCACTGCTGATACGGAAGTTTGGTTTTCGTCTACAAGATGGATTGGGATCACTTCCACTGCCTGCGCTGTGCGCGCAGCGTGGTGGTGACACTATCTGAAAGCTGTGCCATGCACGCTAAAAAGTGCTTCAACTGACTACGGCCGTCTGCGCCTGGGAGTAGGCATAAAAGGCCCGGTCGACTGAAGACCAACTTCATTTGCACCCTGCGGCAGCATGAATTGTTCATGTGAACGCAGGTCAGTGTACAGAATAGCTTGAACCCCTTTCGCTACGACCCTTTACTGCATTCAGCAGCTGTGCGGATGCATGTTTACAATTTCGTGACAACTCCGCATATGCTCAGTACGCTTCATGTAGCTTATCCTTTTCTGATGTGTCATCTGGGGTATCATGTGAGAGCTGTGGTAACTTGTATCATTTCGAACTGTTGTTCAGTGGGGGCAGAAAATGCGAATCTTACTCGAAAAAAGAAAAGTAAATGGAAATGTGAAGCTTGCAAGGCACACTCACGCGGCGAGCTTGAGAAGCTCAGCGGCACCCAAGGTCTGTGGCGTTTTGATTGAGCTGGCTTCTGTAAATTAAGAACTGCTTTAAGTGAAAATAATTAAGAAAAATGTAGAGTCGTTATTAGGTCTAAAAGGGACTACGTATAATTATGGGAAGATGTGGGGAATTAAGTTCGCAACAAGGAACGTCTCACAACAATGTGAGGTGTTATGTTTCTTGACCCTCAGTGTTCAGTGTCTTCAAAGGTTCAAAAACGTGGTTCAATTCTAACAATTTTGTTAGTGAATTCGAAGGCTGCAGCCACGTGTCTGTTTCGGGAAGCAAAAAAAGAACGGGCGATGTTGCGTTCTATTTTCGTAATGACTTTAATTATCGTTATTATTTTCACAGCGAATTGAAAGTGTGCAATATTATGAAAAAATGACTGTGAACCTCTAGTGGCTTACTGCAACGGTCGGCGTCTTTCTGTGCTTTACAGCCAACTTCGAGGTTGTGTCAACAGTTCACCGGGCATTTTTGACAAGATCCCGGATCACGGACAATTTTTGTTGAAAATGCTGGTGTTAACATTGATGACTTTAATATTGAATTTCTCCTCAAAACTCTCATGAATATGAATTACTTTAAGTCATTCACTCTTTTGGCTGTCGCACTGTAATAAATTCACCGTAAAGAATGAATTTGGAGGCAAGTATAGCACTAGACTTATAACCAACCACTTGAAGGCGACTGCAGTGAAAATTTTTCGCTCCGTAAAAGGAGAGTACGTTTTTAGCACTACATCAAGAGAGAACGCTAAAAAACTAAATATGACACTTTCAACTAAAGCGCTTGCAAACACCGTCCTTTTTTGAACCGAAATTCAAGACAGGGCGGCTACCGCTAAGAGCCGTAAATGACAAAGAAAGGGTTACAATCGGAGTCGCGGGCCCCGTAGTTGACATTTTGGTAGCTTTCTGCTCCTTGTAAAACCTCAGCGAGTGGGCACGCGTTGTGTTCGGTATTCTGAAGGACGCGATCGCAGATCTAATGAATTGACATCTCTACGAATGAGTGCTAACTGCCGACATGGGCTACAATTTATGTAGTAGCACCATAAAGTAGCACCTTTCTTTAAACGTCATTTACCATCGCCATCGATCATATCCGGTCTCCTTTCTTCTTCGGTATGTCGCCCCGTAACAATATAATTGGGGATCTGATATGTCCACTATACTCTGTTACCTAATAAGCCCATACGAGATATCGAGCATCATATCTATACATTAGTATAACCACATACAGAGCCGACGAAATAAGTACAAATCCTATAAAGAGTGTAGCACGAGTAATATATCATCTTCTTCCGCATGTTTTATCAGCTTGTTAAGTTCCTATACTAATGAAAACTGCAAAACGTCGTGCCCGTGCATAAGTGGAGTATATTATAGGTAACCTTAATAATCGGAGACGAGCCTCGATTTTTAATGCCTTTTCTAAGTGCTGAACGTATTCTGAGTAAACGACGTGTTGGGAATCTCATGAATAAACAAGGAAATACGATGACAGAAATTCGGGTTTCAGAAACAGAAGTTTACTGATGACACGCTTCTGCACATGAGACACCCTATAATTCAGGATATAAGTAGATGTACTGTTAACCTTTACAAAAATATTTTTGTTGAAAATTTACCGAAGTATTGTTGCTTAATGTTTAGAAATTGCCTTGAAATGTATAGTAATACTGTTATTAAAATATTAAAGCCTTCTTGAAATATATTGTAAACTGGACACTGCCTTACCGCTGAGTCTCTACTGATTCACGTGGAGCTGTTTTTTTACCACAATAATTTAATTAGCCTCTCTAAAAAATTTCATTAGTTGTAAAAATAGAAAAAAAAACAAACAAACATACATGCATGCATACCTATTACGCCGAAGGATCCACATACGGTGCTTGATTTCAACGAGTGCTTGTAAAAAGTAGAGTTTTTATTGCTTAAATCTCGAGCTGACATTGCGTTGCAACACTGTCGTGTATGTTTGTGGACCAAGTGTCCCATCTAACTGTAACCAAGCTTTAAAGTATAAGGAACGTTCTCACAAACTTACTCAAAACGTTTCCGTGAGCTATTTTTAGAAGGGCTTACTACTTTTAAATTCACACTTTGTTACTCAAAGCACTAAACAAACGGTAGCTAATTAACATTCATTTGTTATTTTTCAGATCGAAAAATACTGCAGACTAGGCCTCACGACTGTGATCATTTTTACTTAGTTTTACTTGGCTAGGGCATATCGTCATTTTTAAAGCCTTGAATACATTTAGACGGGACAGCCATACCATATACACATAGGTGCCCCGCCCGCGGGGGGGGGGGGGGGGGGGGGGGGCGCAATGGGTACGGCACTCGACTATTGTGCCCAAGAATGCGGGCCGGACTCAGCGGCCGCTTTTGGATGTAGGCAAAAAGCAAAGCTCCCGCGTGATACGCGATGTCAGTGCACGTTAAAGAACCTCAGGAGGTCGAAATGTCCGGAGTCCTCCACTACGGCGTCTCTCAAAGCCTGAGTCTGCTATGTTTGTGAGGTTTAACGTCACTTTGGGACGTTAAAACTCACAAACCAAATCCAAACCATATACACATAGACCACACAATACAAAGCAAGACAACTTTGCATAGGGTAATGTAGAATAGGTTTGGTTTGATTTGTGGGGTTTAACGTCCCAAAGCAACTCAGGCTATGAGAGACTCCGTAGTGGAGGACTCCGGAAATTTTGACCACCTGGGGTTCTTTAACGTGCACTGACATCGCACAGCACACGGGCGCTTTGCTTTTCGCCTCCACCGAAAAGCTGCCGTCGTGGCCGGGATTCGATCCCGCGTCCTTGGGAACAGTAGTCGAGCAACGTAACCACTGCGCCCCCCCCCCCCCCCCCCCCCCCCCCCGGCGGGGTGGTAATGTAGAATAGGCAATCATGGAAAATTCATTGATGCTGGTTTATGCCAGCTTCGTCCTTTATTCCACGAGGGCGTACTTATTTTAAGATTTAATGAAGTGCTGATTTGCAAAGTTCTCTGAATCATTACTGCGACTACCTAATTATTCTATGTACCACATTATTAGTCGCGCTCAGATTAGATATTACTTTACTCAAACACTTTATGCTTTCGAGAACACCGAAAGTAGAGTAAAAAGTTGGGAGGACACTAAAGATGCGCCTCTAAGGCTCTGACGTGACAGCGTTATTGCGCCCCGTTTGACATCCCCTGGCGCATGCTCGTTCGCTTTCATCCAATTCTCCAATCACTTAATCAGTACTCTTTTATTTGTGCATCTATAATACCGCACATGCTCATTAGCATACAGTTGCAAGATAACGTATTGCACGAATGACCACCCGACATAGAGACAAAGCCCGGCTTTAACAAAGTCGTATGGACCAGTCTGCGTGGCATGAGAGCATGTCTTGTCCCCCAAAGGCACTGCAGAAGGTTCCATTCCTATCTTACCCTCCCATCTGACATGAGAAGTCCGAGTTGACAGCTGCTGCCTTGCCATGTGAGGCCATGGCGTAATGCCATGTGCCATGCTCGTGAAAGGGGCGTTTAGGGCTTTTGCACCAGCGCATATTCCTAATAAGCTAAGAGTTGCCGTTTTGCTCTTGCTCATTTACTGGTCTCTCAATCAAAACGTCAACACTTCTTGAATATGCTCATCGATAGCTCAACAGAACTGCGTAAAGTAGTGCAGAACAAAATATTTGGTTAGTGCCTCTGACAGGCTATAGTTGGCTGGTCAGGCGGCAGGGAACTGATTGTTTGGAATGTGGTGTGTCGTCATGAGACCACTTGATATCTGCGAGTTTTCAGGAGGTAGCAAGTCGGGTAGCTAATTTGATTGGGAGGGCGGGAAAGAAATCACCTCTGGAGCACGATAAGACAATGCCCCTCAAATCACGAAGACACGTTCGTTGGGCTTGGTTAAAGTGGGGCTTTATATTATGCCGAGTGCCTTGCACATAATGTCACGGCTTGCAGTTGTATGGTAATGAATATGTGGGACACAAAAGAGCCAAAATTAATGAATTAGTCATTAGGCGAGCACAAATACCTGTGCGCTTGGCAGCTACTTATATAATCATAGTATATTACCGGTAGACCACTTGTTACATTGCCACGCGCCATTCTGCGGCCCTGGCACAACCATCCCCATCGCATGACGACCGAGAGGACCTAGAAGGGGATGGCGGTGATGAGGACGAGTGAGCTAGGGGGTGCGCATCGGGGTCAGAGAGGCACGTGACAACGTAAATTGCCTGTCGAGGAATGTTGTATCAGACACATTGATCACTTACTGCTGATTGGGACTTATGTCACAACAGGCACTCGGTAAAACTTTTGGCAAGACACCATTTCAATGCCACTGATTGGCACAAAATACGGAGAAGAGAACTTGGATTTCCGGACATCCACGTTATTGAACCATGACCCTAGTTGTATTTCTAGCCATTTGATTTTAGAAAATTTATAAAATGTAAATCTGAGTCGACGAAAGATTTGATCAAGAAACGCGTAAGTATATATATGAAAGCCTCCAACCTAACAGACCGGATAGAACTGGCAGAGATTTCAAAGCTAATCAATAGACGCAAGATGGTCGACATAAGGAAGTATGACATGGGAAAATTGAGCATGCTCTAAAGAACGGTCGTACCCTGAAAGCGGTAAAGAAGAAATCAGGCATAGGCAAAAACTGGATCTACGCACTGAGGAAAAAGGCGGGCAATGTCATTACTAACATGGACAAGATTATCAAGGTAGCCGAAGAGTTCTATACGGACCTCTACAGTAGCCACACTAGTCAGGACAATAATGAAATTGGCTGTAGTGAAGAGCAATCAGACGTTCCGCCAGTAACGAAAAACGAGGTTAAGAAAGCCTTAGAAGGTATGAAAAGAAGAAAAACAGCTGGGGAAGATCACGTACCTACAGATTTGCTGAAGGACGGGAGGGACATCGTGCTAGAAAAACTGGCCATCCTGTATACGCAATGCCTGATGACATCGAAGGTACCGGAATCATGGAAGAACTCTAACATTATCTTAATTCATAAGAAAGGCGACGTTAAGGACTTCCAAAATTACAGACCAACCAGTTTACTATCAGTTGCGTACAAGGTATATATTAAGCTAATCGCTAATAGGATCAAGACAACCTTAGACTATATTCAACCAAAGGATCAATCAGGATGTCGGGAAGAATACTTTACCATGGATCATATCCACACTATAAACCAGGTGGTAGAAAAGTACTCGGAATATAACCAGCCCCTTTACATTGCGTTCATTAACTACGAGAAAGCATTTGACTCAGCCTAAACCTCAGCGGACATGCAGGCATTGCAAGATCAGGGTGTAGGTGAGCCATATGTGAAAGTACTGGAAGATATCTATAATGGCTGCACAGCAACCATAGTTCTGCATAAAGAAAGTGATAAAATTTCAATTAGGAAAGTGTTAGGAAAGGAGACACGATCTCTCCAGTGCTATTTACAGCTTGCTTAGAGAGTGTATTTGAAGGCATTGAATGGGAGCCGCTAGGCATCACGGTCATTGGAGAATATCTCAGTAATCTGTGATTCGCTGATGACATTGCCTAGTTAAGTAATTCAGCGGACCAACTGCAACTAATGACAAATGATCTAGACATAAGAAGCAGAAAGGTAGGCCTAAATATTAATATGCAGAAGACTAAGGTAATGCTAAAAGCCTGGGGAAGGAACAGCAGTTTAAAATCGGTAGCGAAGCGTTGGAAGAAGTAGGCGAATATGTCTACCTAGGACAGGTAGTAACCGCAGAGCCGGACCACGAAAGGGAAATAACTAGGAGAATGAGACTGGGATGGAGCACATTTGGAAGGTACTCAACACAATGACTAGCTGCTTACCAGTATTACTCAAGAGGAAAGTGTATAACAGTTGCATCCTACCGGTACTCACCTATGGGGCTAAAACATGGAGGTTAACGAAAAGGGTTCTACTTAAGTTGACAACGCAGAGGGTCATGGAAGGTGTAAAATGGTAGGTGTAACGTTAACAAACAGGAGGCGTGCAGAGTGGGTTAGAGAAATAACTTAGGTTACTGACATTCTAGTCGAGATTAAGAAGAAGAAATGAGCATCGGCAGGGCAGGGCATATAGTTCGAAGAGAGGATAACCGATGGTCTCTAAGAGTAACCGATTGGATTCCAAGGGAAGATAAGCGTAGCAGAATGCGGCAGAAAATTAGGTGGGTGGATGAGATAAAGAAATTCGCTGGGGTCAAGTGGATGCAGCTAGTATAGGACCTGGTTAATTGGAGGAAAATGGGAGAGGCCTTCGCCCTGCAGTGGGTATAGTCCGGCTGATTATTTTAAAATATATTCCTTCACTGTTTAAATTACACGGTTCTTATGTACCTCAGTCTGCTATTATAAGATAAGTATGTTTTGCTCCTCTTTTTGTATATGACTTGCAGTTATAGTGTGTTATTTATTATATTTCGACAGAACGTACTACTTACTGCGCATTTGTTTGTTGTAAAGTGCATGCACGCATCCTGTTCCTTTCCATTGGAAAAGGCCAAAAGATAAGCACATATATCGATTCCACAGAATTTAATCGCGGAAACCTCATTTCCTTTCATTTTCTCGTTATTAGGGTTGCGTCTTGGTCACACAGTAATTCCATAACATTGTCGCATAGAACCAAAGGAAAAAACAGCGCTAAATTTTTGACGGGACACGCAGAAATACAAACGGGACAGGCGCTGACACCAACTAAGTTTATTGAAAAAAACAAAAAAAAAAACAAAAAAAAAAAACAAAAAAAAAAACATGTGTACTACATATATAGCCCGAAGACGGTGAACGCCTGCGCATGTCCTGAAAGGTAGGACGAAAAAAAAAAAAGCAGAAAAAAACCCTTGAGGTAAAACCTCACATAATCTCGTATTTTTCAACAATCTATGTTCACTGTCATGTAAAGATATAAAAGTTGTGCTGACACACCTGCCCCCCCTTGTCTCTTTGATAAAAAAGGTTTCTGCGAGCTCGCGAGCTAGTCTGTCTTTACTTCTGGTTAGAATTTTAATCTTTCCTTTGGTTAAACACAATACCACACCAACTAGCCCAGCAAGAGATACTGTTGTCGCATAGAGCTGCAGTCATCGTTGAAATGTCGTTATTTTACATGAATTTCTTTCCTCTTATGTCGAGAATTTAACTTTTCTTTTTTTTTTCTTTACTGCCCCCTTTTTTTTTCTTTTTTTCTTTTTTTTCTATTTTTGTTTTTAAGCGAATATAAGACCACTGCCCTTGTGTAGGAGGGCTTTTGCAGGGCTCGGCGGCTTTTGGTGTCTATACTGCCCTAGTCCACTGACAAACGGTCAACCTGTATCAGAAAACAGGAAATAGAAATATAAAAGCGTGATGTCAATGACTGGGTGCGTGACAACGAAAATAAGAAGAAAAAGAAAGACCCCTGCCAAATTTTGAAACTTAACCAGACGTTTCGTTTCGGACACTGAACTGAACGACACAAGCGTGACGCAAAAGATATATACGACAGCTATAAGAAATAAACAAAGTCTACTCTGAGACGGCAAATACCAACTATCGAATGCGTCATAAAGGGTCAAGAAAGGCTTAGGGCAATCAAGTGAGTGCGCGTTCCCAGGATTTGAATATGCATGAAGAGCGCCAATCCCTAGGGCTTTGTGAGGTCGTGATGAACGGCAAGAAATCAAGCGAGGATGTGCGATCGCCGAGATTTGCGCCGCATTAACGGCTCGTCGCACCAAGGCAAATTGTATCGACCGAGTTTAGCAGGAGCCAGTTAAGTTTGGAATGTCTTTCTTTTCTTGAAAGTTTCCAGTGCCTCGCTTTCCTTTTCCTGCGCTGACCTTTCAAAGGTCATATCGTACTTGATCCATTGCTTAAAGCCGAAGTGTAAGGCACTGTAGCGAAGACGCAATTAAAAGTTTATGATCGCTTGCACATTAAAGCATTTCAGGGTGACGTCACAATAATTACAGAACGGATCGTTGCTGCACTGTGCAACAAGCGAGCGTTGCATTGCTGGACAGCTGCGTTTAATTAAAAGGAGCTCCTAAGAGTCTTAGAGCAAGAGTTGTGGAACCAGTGAACCGCAGGAAGATAAAAGTTTTACTGTGCATAAGAGAGCAAGCGCAAGACAACTTGCAGGAGGGAAGTCTTAAAACTGCATGAAGCTTTTATGGTAAGATCCCTGTTTCACGTTTGCATATATATTACGGGCCCTTCGCTAAATATTGCAACTATTCAGATAACATATGCCCCCAAAATCTGACACTGGGAAACGTCTCGACTGACAAAAGGTCTAAAATGACGTACTGGGTTTTTAAAGTAATCCTTCAGGGACATTAAGAGCAAAAGGACAGACTAGCGCAGATTATATTTCGAAGCGCTCAGCGGTGCTGCACAGTCCATCGAACCCCAGCAAACTCCAGCGTACTTTGAGCCAAAGTTACTAGGTGTTATTACGGTATCTTGGTAACTATTTTACTGCTGCGAGCGTAGTGTCGGGCAAATCCACCAGGCAACGTGACAAAAAGAGGCTGCATGACGTAGAGGAAGGCACTCTTGCCAAATACAAAGGCCAATGTAATGCCACACAGGCTGCCGAGACCATCGAATAATGAGAAGCCAGAGTAGCCCTTTGCCGAGAAGCTTACAAAGCGGGGAAGCGAGCCAAAATTGAAACTGCAGCAGCGACTAGGGCCGATGGCTAACGGTCGTGAAACACGGTTTGAGGATAGCTGAATATCTACAATTTTGTTGCACTCAACGTAGACTTGCGTACCATACGGAAGCTAAATTCTGATTAAGGAAAGCGGTAACGTGCGGGTTTAGTGGTCCAGAAGGCGAGGCCTAACGATGCAAATACATTTCGTGTTAAGCATGCCATTGCCATGGCACGGGGCAGGCGTAGAGAGGAACGCTGTAGTTACGCACATTTACGCGTTATCGAGCTATGAACGGAATATATATACCGGGTGTCCCAGCTAACTTGAACCAAGGGTTACAAAATAATATATTTTAGGTAGGTCAATAAAACCAGTTGCATACAACTGGCAGTCGCCTTGCACACTACAGGAAATTTTTTGTTTTGCAATTACTTAATTAGCTAATTATGTTAATTTTCCTAATTTATGAAATATTCATCTTAGACCAGAAATGTGAATTGGAAAGTTGCAGAGCACCTTCAGAAACCCCCATTTCATTAATTGCGATAAAGAAAATCTCACGTGTATCTTTTTTTCCGGGCTCAGAAGAAAGCCCGCGAAATACAAATAATACCACGTGACTAGTGCATTTGTGCGCCGCGATTGTGGTGCTCTCAGTCGTGGTTTGAGCGAACGAATAAAATTTCAAAAACACTGTAGAGGAAGGCTCCGGAAGTTTCACACATATGTGCTTCTTGAACGTGCAAACACATCGCACAGTACGCGGATGTTTTGCTTTTCGCCTCCATCGAAACGAAGCAGCACAGCTGGAGTTCGAGTCCAGATTCTTTTGGTTCAGCGGGCGAGGGCTCTTACCACCGAGTCACCGCGGCGGGGCTGATATGGAGTTTCTGATAGGACTCTTGATCGGAGAAATCGAGAGTCTCCAACTGGGGTACTCCGAATAACATTGTTGTCCTAGATATATGTCTGCTTAATAACTGACGAGGTTCTCAGCAGTCTTGAAGTCGTAGGCGGCATTAGAGCGTTCTCGCAGAGCTTAAATTATTCTTATCGATCCCATTCCAGGTGACACAGGCGGTTATAAAGGACGTACACTACGCCTGCCACTGGTGAACACTGAGCCTCCGCATCTGTAAGTTAAGTTACTTAAAACACCAGGCTCGAAATTCGGAGGTTATGGGTTGGTATCCATGTTGTTTCTTCTGTGTTGTAAAAATTGCGTGCAGTCTGATCGGTAACACGATTCTCTTAAGTGCTGGCACTGCTTAACTCATCACTTACACACACACACACACACACACACACACACACACACACACACACACACACACACACACACACACACACACACACACACACACACACACACACACACGCACACACACACACACACGCACACACACACACACACGCACACGCACACGCACACGCACACGCGCACGCGCACGCGCACGCGCACGCGCACGCGCACGCGCACACACGCACACGCGCACGCGCACGCGCACACACACACACACACACACACACACACACACACACACACACACACACACACACACACACACACACACACACACACACACACACACACACACACACACACACACACACACACACACACACACACACACACACACACACACACACACACACACACACACACACACACACACACACACACACACACACACACACACACACACACACACACACACACACACACACACACACACACACACACACACACACACACACACACACAAGAAACGTCCACACCGGTGAATCGCACACCACGAACTGACAATTTATTTCTAGTACCACGAAGAAAGAAGAAAACGTTCAACGACTACAGGAAAACGAAGAACAAAGGAACAAGAAGAAAACTTGAATAAGACTAGAGATCAGAGGGAAAATAAAAAAACGAAAAAAATATTGTGGGAAGAAAAACAAAGACAACAGAATTAAACTACAAAAAACAATCCTATCTTCTGCCATTGTTCTGAAGAAGCAGGTGCACATCCTTCTGCTGAGGCCTACTGATGGCACACTCACACTCTCTCCCTCCTGACTTGAATTCATTATGAAGGCTTCGATCCCCCTTCCTCTTACCGTATCTTCGACCTTGAATCTTGCCAGGAGAGTTGTGTCCTCGAACCAAGCTCAGCAAACTTCGCAGTTGGATCTTTTTTTGTGCCATCTTTGTCGCAGCGGGAGAGGGATCAATGGCTTGCGAAGTTTCCTAGAGCCGACAGTGCATCATATGCTTAGCGATGCTCCCTTATCTCTCTGTGAGAGGCAACGGCCCGTCTGCACACCATATGCCTTCCCACATGTAGCAGCTCATCGTAGCAGCTGACAAAGTGTTCCTTATGCCTTTGAAATATATTGTCAGCCTTCCACGGATCTTCTTTCATTTGTACATACCATGATCTTCTTCCTCTTGTACATACCATCATCATCGTCCCGCGGCGCCGGCTCCGGTACGCGCCGCGCTTGGGTTTTGTCCATCGCAATAAACGCCACACACGGCATCCCTTGACTTGCCGTCTCGACCTGGCCTTCTATACATATATATATATATTGTCACATTAGGCGGTGCATACGCATAAGGAAAGAAGAAGACTCTCGTGAGTTTGAGAGAAGACGACGTTCAACAGCGTCGGCTGGTGCCTACAGAGAACGTCTGTTTCAAAGCCTTGTCTTCGGCGTCCGCCCTCTGCTACAAGCTGAACTACCCCGTATATATATATACGGGGGGTATATATATATATATATATATATATATATATATATATATATATATATATATATATATATATATAAAAGTGAAAAATTGCTTCATACTGTTTCCAAGTTTATTTGTAGTCGACGTTTCGGCAGGAGCCCTGCCTTTCTCAAGTCTTGAGAAAGGCAGGGCTCCTGCCGAAACGTCGACTACAAATAAACTTGGAAACAGTATGAAGCAATTTTTCACTTTTATGTAACCTCTAGCAACCAAGTACGTCTATTTACTTATCCTATATATATATATATATATATATATATATATATATATATATATAGGACTTTGGAAATTCCTTAGTCAACTTAGGTTCACTCCCTCTTTTTGCGTAATAAAATGTATGTACCCTATTTCACTCAAATATTTGAACATTCAAACCCATTTGAATACTCATAACTATTATTAGCCTGTTGCATCATCAAAGAAAAGCCCATTTACAAGTCACCACTTACAAAAGCACGCAACTATTTCGGTGCGAATCCTTTCAGCCAGACAGGCTCTGGTGTAATTGGATAGTTCTTTTGGGCCTCTGTAGAAACCTAGAAGTTGAGACAGGCTGTCGACAGCAACCCTTAGTCAAGAGGGTAGGTTAGGATATGATCGCTTGTCCGGTAGTCTGTTGGGAGTCCATCCCATCCAGCAAATTCACTTAATGAATGTGCGCCACTGAAAATAATACAGTGTGGCTGCTCCAAGTTCGGAGATTCCACCCCAGTTGTACATGCCTCATAACTGTAGCATTCAACCAAACAGAAGAAAAGTGATTGGGTCAATACTCAGTCAATTCTCAATAAATACTAAATGTACTACAGTTTATCGGCGAAATTTTTATTGTTTACTGTTCGTTCCTAACTACCCGAACTGATCGATAATCCAATACGGTGCTTTCGTGGGCGGCGCAAATACATTGCTTTTCGTTTATCAGGCAACTAGAACGGGAGTAAAGGAAGCGTAACCAGGCATGCCATAAGAGAAGAGGAAAAGCAAATCTGTGTGAATGCTGCTTTGCTTATCACCCAAACGAGGGCACTGATGGAATAAAGTAGAAGCGGGCTCGCTAACCACGTGAAGGTTTATTAAATGATACGGAATGTTCGCCGGTAACCGGAAACATTTATTACATTAAGTTTGATGACATTCGCTGCCCGCTCACCAGTACCTCCCTGCTCATTGCACAGCAGGGACGCGAGAACAGAATCAAGACGCGGGAGAGGACAGTGGCAAAATATATATTTAACAAAGAGGCGAAATTTGTGATGAGACGCGTGATTTAACTCCCTGCAGCCGCAAGTCAGACTATAAAAGACGACCCCCCCCCCCTCCCCCCCCCCCTTGTCCCTCCTCTGCCGGGCGGTTGCACTTCACTCCTGCTCACAGAACAATCACTGAGATTCTCACAGCAGCGGTTGTTTTCGAAGCAAGCTTTGATTTTCGCACCCGGGCCTGAAATATTTACTGCCCCTGGTGTCTTCTGATTCTCTCGTTACAGAGTGATATAATCATAGTTTTCCGTGAATCCCGCGTGTCTGCCTTCTTAAAAACACCTGTTCTGTACAAACACAAGTAAGATTTCGATCTCCACTTTTTCCGTTTTCTTCCGCCTCCAGGCCTTCCGGGTATTTGCTGACTACGAAGCGCAGACACGCTTTATTTGCCCTCCAGAAGTGCTTAGCACGGGTTTTCCTGAGAAACTGCTTGAATATCGAGAGAGGAAAGAGATTATGCGCACTGCTTGTAGAGGCTTCCTCTCCATCACGGTGAGTAAAAGAATGGTTTGAACGCAAATACACTGAAATGCTAAACAAATAGAACACTTTGGTAGTACGGTTATTATTTGAAAATAAACAAAGTGAGTCCCACAAAAAGATAAGAAAGAGCCCGAGATGTTCTGTACTCCCAAGAGTTTTCATTGCCGCTTAAAAAAAATAAATAAATGATTGCAGGCCACATACATTTTTACACAGTTGCAGTTAAGAAAGGAATGCCTGTTCGAGCTCATTATAAGTGCTGAAACTGCAATTATCGGCATACGTTTGTGGGATATGGAATGCTTTAGAAGAGGAATTCGTTCGCTGTCTTCAGAAGCTACTCGATAATAAAGAGCGCACTGCGCATGCATCACTGCCAAGTGCAAAAACGCCATTGCTTCTGGGCTGTAGGTTTTTCGCGTTTTTGTAGGAGCCAGTATTCGCTATTGTCTAGCATTATAAATTTGTTAAGGCTGGCTAAGGATAGAGTAATTGAAAGGGCGTTGCACCTTAGGCAAAAAAGGAGATCAAACTGCGTGATATGTAACCAAGATGGTGGGGCTTACTCGATAAATTAAGATCGAAAGATCGCCGAGCCGTCCGGTGCTTGATGTGTGTTTAGATTCGGCTTACTCTCAAAAACGCCTCACTTCTTGGACGTGTCACTTCGCGGATAGAAGTATGGGTCTTCAGAAATTATGACGAAAGTTCTGGAGAGAATTTTTCCTTTGGGCTATAAAGTACAGGCGCTTTTATTTTCAGCGTCGGTCTTTTCTTAAGCTGCCACGATATCTGCCAGCTTATCCCAGTCGAGCTCGCTCCGCGTACAGGACAAGAACGATTTCAATGTTGGAGAGCTTCTGAAGTTAGGTGTTAGGAGAGCAGCAGGCGTAGGAAGAAGCAATCAGCCAACCTACGGTGCTTAGCGCGCGAGAGAAGCATAGCATGAAATGTAAAAAATAAAAGAACAAATGTTCGCCGTAGAAACAGGACCGAGTATGTCGAACAAGGACCAACAGGTGATTTCCTGTGGGAGCCGGGGAACCCTATAACCTTGGCCGAGGCGGTCGAAGGGAACTAGGAACTCTCCAACCTATTTCAAGAATGCATTGACTCCCGTAATCAGATACGAGCGTGTCTGTGATGAACCTGCTCTTTCAGTCTACACAGTCTGACACATGTACGACAAATGTACGAAGCTGTAGGTGGAGGTGGAACTGCGGAAAAGATTATTGGGGTTGTAGGAACACTGTGCAGAATCGAACTTTCCTCCCTGCCCGTCGGGAGAGCTGCGAATTGATTTCTTGTTCCGTGCCTCTTGTGCCTGGAGGCGTTTTCTTTTAGAAATCTGAAATTTCCTTTATTAAGAGCTAACCTACGCAGGCTGAACAAAGACGGCGGGCGTTCGCTTTCAAAGCAGGACCAATTTTCGGAACAAGGCTAGGTTTTGAAGCTATTAACTTCTGCCTTTCCGCGTGTTCAATGCGACTTTAATCAGTCAGCGCATAAAAAAATAAGACATAAATGATCGCTATAGAACATCAAAAGAAGAAAATAAATAGAGAACACATTTGCAGTAGTCCGAAGGAAATAACCTTTTTCTTTTTCTTTCTTTCTTTTTGTTTTTTACGAGAGGATGGAGTCCCGGAAACATCTAGTCGCACTAATTTCCCGTTGCTGATGTAATCTGGCCGATAAGCCTTCACAAGAACTTCACAAGGAGGCAGGATTTGGGCTTGGAAGGCTTGTACGGGGTACCAAGGTTACACGGTATGTAAATTTTGAGCAACAATGCCAGAAAATGTTGAGGCTGCGCCCAATTGCTAGGTCCTAAGAGCCGGCCTTAGACTGGAGCGGGCATGTCCTCCGATGCATAGACAAGCGTTGCACGCTACGTAAAAAAAGGAAAAAAAAAAAAAAAAAGAAAACGGTGGACCGAGGGGAGGGATAACGGTGTAAGCAGGTCTTTTACTACTGTATTAATTAAAGAAAAAGCAGAAACAATGTATGTACCTTATCTTCATACTTTCGCAAGATGTTATGCTACGTTCACCGCATACTCAGCGTCAAGTCTATATTTGCAATAAGATATATAAGATGCGTTTACTAATACTCTATAGTACTCACATGGAGAAGTGCACATCGCGGGCTGCGATTATGTTCGCTCCAAATCGAATCATGTATCACTTCAAGCCTCAATTTCTTTCAATTTATTGAAATTGATTACTCAGGGTTGGAACTGACCGTAACAAATAGATGGTCCTTCTGTCCTAACAGCAGGCTCTCTCATTCACCGTTGAGCGGGAAACCTCGCCTGCAGTGCTTACGACTGCATAGTAATGTTATCATGCTCATGATTTGTTATATACGAGCTCGCTCCGACAATATTCTAGATGCAAATATTTCGCGCCAAGAGACGCTTTTCAACAAGCACTTAGTATCATAATGTTACTGCGTCACTGCATTTTGAGCTCCTGATTTCCAATCACCGAAATGACGATACAGAAGTAGAAGGAGATTTCTCTGCGCTGAATGGCATCAGCACACTATGTGCTGCATCAATAAGTATTCCCCTGCTGACCGAAGATAATGGCTCTCAGACGCCCCAGAGCCCCAGTGGACGTGGTGGCAGGTGGGAAAAAAGCCTGGAGAATACCTCGTGTGGCTCTCAGGCAGACGATCGACCATATACCTTTGTATGCGGACAAGGTAGAAGCACTTTTATACAGCGGCGTTTATCCAATGAAAAGCTGTTCGTTCAGCAGATCGCTTCAAATTGACTCGCGCTTTGTACTCCTTGAAAGTGCAATGTCCTCTTAAAGAGCTGTCAGTGGGCGCATTATATTTAAACTGACCAGGTAAGTATGAAGCAAAAATAGGGACCTTGTATTTTCGACATGCGCATGTTATGCAGAAGAATTTGCCTGTAAAATTTCAACCACACTTAGCGGGAACACAGCTCCACGTGGCCAGGTTTTAAACTTCAAACTCCTCTACCATTGTTGCTAAAACAATGAACAAAACCTGGAACAAAGCAACGGAAAAGGCGGATTTTATAGTGCTGTTATCAGCTGGAGCAAATATTCTAATCTTTTCGCGCGTGCGCAGAATGAATCATGCGCTCGAGAATATCTGCTATTATCGCCTGAGGCAGTGGAGTCTCAACAACAACAACCACGACCACAGAAAAGGCGATAACACAAAAGTAGCATACTGCCGCGAAAATGATTCGAACCTAGAGCAAAGCGCGCACATCTGCTTCCCTGGCTGCTGCATAAATTAGGAAGATGCCCAGGCCAACTTAAAATAAGGGTCGAAAAATAAAACATTTCAGGTAGGCCAGGGCAAACAGCTGCCAGCCGTCTGGCACTTCTAATTTTCTAAGATAGAAAGGCTGAAGTATCTCTTTCTTCTAATTCATGGTCACTTAAAGATTAACACATCACACTATTTTACTATTTTGCAATACACCCCGATGAGTCTTCAAGATATCGGCATAGTATGTATATTCCTGTGCCGCTTTCTCTTAATGATTGTTTTAAATACAGCTTTTTTCCTCGTGTGATTAAAGAGTGGAACATGCTGCCTGACTGCATTGTAAAAATTAATATTCTAGATGCCTTTCTTGAAAGCCTAAAAACATTCTTTGAAAAAAACAAAAACAAAAACAAAACGCGACTATATAAAAGTTGTCCCTCTGCATAATCTGTTTCCCGTTGTTTCTTTTGCTGTATTATTTGACGTTCTGTTTTACGTCCACTGTATTTGCTTGTATTTTTGTGTCGGACTTTTGTAGTTGTTGAAATGTACTCCTTTTTTTTTGTGAATTTTGTTTATTTCCACTCCTGTAATAGCCTGCATAGGCTGACAGTATTAATAAATGAAATGAAAGTAAGATAAATTTTATAATTTACGAAATATCGCTTTTCGATCAAAATTTGATTTCAAAATTGAAGAGAGCTTTCAGAAACCCTTATTCAATTTATTTGCGATAAAGAAAGACTCACGCGTATCTTTTTCTCCAAGCTCTAAAGAAAGCCCGCGAATTACAAAAACTATAACGTGGCGCGCATTCGCGCGCCGCGATTGCGGTGCTCCCAATCATGGTTTGAGTGAACGAAATTAGCGGCGGCTGTGACTCGACGGCCCAGTTCCAGCGGAAGGCTGATATATTGGCGATAGTTGTAGCGAGCTCGCCGCGCTCACTGCAGCTTGCACTATCGCGTGCTCCGATTGATGACGCGAACGAAGAAACCATAGCAGTCATCGGCTTGCCGCTGTAACGGGGCCGTGGGGTCACAGCCGCAGTGATTTGGTTCACTCAAACCATGACTGGGGCAGCACAGTCGTGGCGCGCGAATGCGTCAGTCACATGATTGGGTTTGTATTTCGCGGGCTTTCTTTGGAGACGGCGAAAAGAAACACATATGAGCCTTTCTTTATTGCAAATAAATGGAACGGGTGTTTTTGAAGGTGCCCTCCCACTTTGCGAATCACATTTATTATCCAATGTAGTAAGTTAGAAATTGGTAAACAAAAATTAAATGTCTGTGATGCGCAAGACGGCTGGTAGCTATATGCAATTGGATTCCCAGGCCTACCTAAATGGTTCGATTTTATTTAACCCTTGGTGAAACTTCGCTTGGACGCCGACATGGTGAAGGCAAAGAGAATGTAATGACACCCTACATGCGACAGTCGCTGACGGACGCTTCTTCACTACCGCAGAACGCCACACCCCAATCAGGGAAGCGTTACAGATTAAAGAGGACTTCGCTTCTTTATCGGTCGTCTGGGAGCGCTGAATTTGCTGCTTTTACGTGGTTGCTTTTGTATTTCGCGCGTGTTTTTCGAAGGCTTATAAATAAAGCTACAGAAATCGAAACTTGAAGGAAAAAAACATGGCTAGCTGTTTTTCGAGCCGATCTCCAACTTTTGCGTTGAAAATTTATTCCTCTAACCAACAGATAAACAGTTTGAAAATTTTTTTTAACAACAATTGCCGTAAGCGAACGAAAACAAAAATACTGCAGATTAGCATAACCAACTCTCAACAGCTCTCAGTTGATTTAATGGGGCTAGGGCGCCTCGTATGTTGTAAAACCTAGGTCACATTTACCTGGGATACCCCGCATAAACATGAAAGCTAGGACTGTCATTTTACGAGATATCTATCTGGTTGTTCTCGCTGCTACGAAATCTTATTAAAGCTTGGTGGTATTGGTGGAACATTCCGAGGTCGACCCTTCTGCTATCATCCTGGAGCTCCCAAGCCGAACCATCGCGCCAACTCTGACCAACGAAGCGTCAGACCTCTGCTTCTTAGCGTACTCCAGTCGTCTCTGCAAATGCTCGCCTTAATTTGATCGTATGGCCGCGTGTCCTTACGCAGCCTTGCCATGCCGTAGTCGCCACCGACGTTTCGGACTTCTCTACGCCGTCGCCGCGGGAAAGAGCAAGAAAAGAGAACAAAAACAAAGCCTGTCCCCTGCGTTGCTGCCCTATATCCGGAGCCTCAACTCCACACATTGGGGGGCAAATGACACTGAGCCCCCCGCGGTGGCGCAGTGCTGAAGTGGGATCGAATCCTGGCCGTGGAGGCCGCTTTTCGATAGAGGCGAAATGCAAGGCGCGCGTGTGCTGTGCGATGAAAGTGCATATAAAAGAGCCCCAGGTGGTCGAAATTTCCGGAGCCCTCCACTACAGCGTCTCTCATTGCTCGAGTCGCTTTGGGACGTTAAACCCCGTAAACCAAACCAATCCGAACAAAACAAAACCAAATACTACTAAGCTCTCGCTGATTGATGCACTACTCAACTCAGTTTAGCGGTGCCATTTTTTTTTATTCACGTAACGCGATATATCATGAGCCAGAGAAAGCATAACTGAACGGAATTATCGAAGAGCATCTAATACGAGGTTGTGCTGCACAAACCGGCTGTATAGTAGCAATGAAGGGCAAACATTCAGAGCTCTTATGATAGTTGCTTCATTGCGCTGTTCTCAGCACGCCGAGGAACGTGCAGTGATTGTGTATTCTGCTATTATGTGAAGGCACTATGCGATTTTTCTTCAAGAATTCACAGTTAAGTGAAGTAGCTTTAAATGCAATTGCGCGCATGGAGCTTTACCACAGGAACCATGTTAGAGACATGAACTGGTACGCTAGAACACAACATGCAATTTCATGACCCATTTGTACTATTACCACCGAAACCCTACAACAGGGGTTATACTGCGAACGTACAGTCGTCAGCACGGCTGTCTCGAGTGGCGTGCTGCGGAGCAAAGTGATAAACTGACTGCAATGCTCTGTAAGTGGTACAGTGACATTGTCATCGCAAATAGCATGCCTATGTGCCTTCATTCTCGCACCATCATTGTCCCCTGGAACTGGCCCCTGCTCTAAAATTTCAGTTTCTCTGCGCGTCAGGTCGGTGTTCGAGCGCTGTAGACAGCCGTACTGACGACCGTACTGAATACAAAACATGCTGCATCATCAGTATGGCATCCGTTGAAGCGATTATGAGCCGGCGACGTGAATGTGCCGGGAGCGCGCAACCCTATTAAAGTTGAGATACGCATAAGGTGCAACATCAGTCGTTGTCATCGCCGCATTTTTACTCATGTGAGAGGGCCAAGATATTTTCTTGAGCCGAAGCAGCAGGGATCCCACGGCGCGTCAAATCGCTTTTATTACTACATGCAGCCCTGACGAGGCTGAGTATTTAATTCTCATTCCACAGCGATGAGGGACGGAAAGAAATGAAAAAGTAAACGAAGCAGATACTTAGAAGTGCACACTTTTTTCATGAAATGTAAGATCAGAGGTGCAATATGACTAAGCCTAAAGCAGTGACCTCCAATATTTCCCCCTTGCATTTATTCCCTTTGGCGCGCTCAGGGATATTAAAACTTCGGCTGATGAAGCCGACGCTCGACACGGGAAGGAAAGAAAACCTAAGCTTCAACGCACTACGTGATGAAAAGTTTGCCTGCATGTCGGAGTATTCTAATACTAGTCGTTTCTATCTTTGCCCCATATTAAGCTCAAGAAACTCGTGCCGACGCATGGGATACTCGTATGTGCATACAAAAGGGCACTAAGCCCAATACCTATGAGACAAGCAGTCTAATCACAGTATTCTCCAGACACCGGTTGCACAACGGGCGTAGCTAGAATCCCGGACAAAATGAACCCGTAATCCAGACAACAGCAGCTCAGTTTTCTTTCTGGAGGACCTCATGTGAAGTATATTTCTCTTCTTTTCCTGTCATATCTAGCGGATCGACGTGTCTGCGCACTGCTCGCAACATGTGTGCGTCATAATGTTTTTTTTTTTTTTTTTTTTTTTTTTTTTTACCGGCACCGTTCATCTCACCATAAGAAATTGCGGTCGGATCTAGAATTAGTGACGTATAACAAATGCGCAAAAAAAAAACGCACTTTCTTTTGCTATTTAAAGCTATTTATATGTTTCTGTTCAGGCTTATACAATATGAATCGATCCTAGCTGGCCCACTATGAACAAAATTCATTGTTAAATAACTTTAACGGCACACAAAAACAAACACAGAGACAACGGGACGAAGAGCTATATGTTTGTCTGTCTTTTGCGCCGTTAGATTTATTTAACAATGAACTAAAACCAACAACAGCAAGTACACTTAAACAAGTTCATCTAGATGTCCTTCGTTTGGCAGGGTGCAAGGCTATATGGGCAAGAGAGTTGAGCAACCATGTTTTACAACATTCTTTAGTACAACTTTTGCGCAGCCCTCGCATACAGCACGCACCTTGTGGTAGACTTTAAGGCCCTCGGTAAAGAAAAAAAAAATTGAACTTCATTTAGTTCAGTTAATTACGGTTGAATATACAGACGTATACAGTTTATTATCATACCCGCGGTGAATGTCGATCCCAAAGTTAAGGTCAAGGTCACAATTAAAGTCAGAAGTCACATGACCGATGCTCATTAGCGGAAAACCATGTATGGCACAACTTAGGCCCAAGTAGACTTAGCCACGTCTAACTAGGCCTAATTAGACTTAAAGCCTAATTAGTATTAGAGTGCACTTCGATATGCTCAGACCTAATAACTCTATCTAGGTTTGGTTGGTCTAATCAGTCTTAAGTTGGCCTAGTCATAATCAGGCTTGACTAAGTCACCCTTAAGTAGGGGCGATTGTTAATAATTTTCTGTTGGTGACTTGATTGATTTGGTTTGTGGGGTTTAACATCCAAAACGGCTTAGGCTACGAGAGACGTCGTAGTGGAGGGCTCCGGAAATTTCAACCATCTGAGGTTCTTTAACGTGCACTGATATCGCACAGCTCATGGGCGCATTGATTTTCGCCTCCATCGAAAAGCGGCCGTCAAGGTCGGGATTCATTCCGGCATCCTTGGGAACAGTAGCCGAGCGCCGTTACCCCTGCGCCACCCCGACGGGGTGCAGACGACGACTGTAAGATAACCAAATACAACACCAGCTAGCCTCACCTCACCTAGACTCCACTCACCTAGACTTATTAGCCTCACCTAGACTTGAAATGCTTAAACTCAATTAGGCTTAAGTAGGCAGACGTATTCAGAATTTTCATGCCTGACCATAAAAAAATTCTAGGGAGTACTTTGGATCAATAAACTGCGATGAGGCGAAAACCTCTATCGCGCGGTGATCCGAAGCCCTCCACTACGGCAACTCTTTCTCTCTGTTTTCACTGCCAACTTCGCGGTGACGCGGTGACGCGATAACGAAAGCTACCAACTAACACATAAAGCCCCGCTTTAACCGAGTCGTATGAACGTGAATGCGTGGCCTAGGGATAACGTGAATGCAGGGGTTTTGGCAGGCTGATTCTGATATCACCCTCCCATATGAAAGCAGATGCCTGAGTTGGCAGCTCCTGCCAAACGTAATGTCAGGAAGCCCTACGTCCAGTTAGTGCTCAGCCATGTCAACTGCCAGCTACCGCCTCCCACGTAACGAAAGCGTTACGGACGGACGAACACGATCCACAAGCATGAGCCAATAAAGGCTATCGTCTGAAATTTGAGTTTCATGCTTAATGCTTTATTAAGTAGTTTTCATTATTAAATATAATTATTTGATGTTAATTAGGATACGTTAACTTTGAGTGACCATAGTATAACCATGACATAATACGCCTTGTATTGAAATGCTATAAATTGTTCCGGTTAAGTGTTATGCTCGGTCGCTCAGAGGCATGGCCGCTCGAAGGAAGCGCGTCTATGGTGTGCTTGCATTGATCGGCCGTGCCATAAGCTTGAAACGGGCCTGTGCGGAGTCTTGGAATACAGCCAATGACAATAGTACTTTCTCATTACAAGCGTCTTCCTCATGACATATACACTTCGATTAAATCTACGATTTTACTTAAGAAAGTTTAGTGTACAATTTCGGTACACACTTTCTCGTGATATTATACAGTGTGCAAATGCTTCTTTTAAGCGACACAATGAAAAGGGTATGAGACAGTACCATAGTGTTGAAGAATTTGTAAGGCTGGCTGTAAATACTAGGTCTTACTGCAATGTGAACCCAAGGTGATCTCTAAGGGCGACACTGGTTTCGAAGTGAAGGAAAACGCAGCAGGAGGGCGGGAGAAAGTTAGGAGGGTGGATGAGATGACAAAGTTTGCAGGAACCAAGCTGAGGCAACAGACGCAGGACACGTTTAATTGGAGCAATATGGCAGAGGAATTTGCCCTGCAGTGGGTCAAGTCATGATGCTGGTGGCGATGATGATGATGACTAGCTTTTAATCTGCTTACCAGAGAGACATATTCAATACATTTTGTAGCCATAATATTCTCCGACCACCCACTCGCATTTCACGGGAAAACAATGTTTGAAAAGATGCCGCCGTAATTCGGCCATCGATATTGATCCTGAAGTGACTGACTGAAGAAAGAAGGTTCAAATGAAAAGGAACAAGCCGAAATTTTGGGACGTCTAGATGGGAACAAAAACAGCGGGCCGTACGTAATGCCACCAAGACTCTTCTCGCACTGAAGGGGTGAAAACGGGTTTTTATTTACGCATTTATTTATTTACCATAGCATCCCGTTACGGTAGTATACATACGGAGCGCGAACATATAGATAAGCTGGAGGGAATATGTACGCAAAAAAGGAAGTGCGTGTGTGTGGCGGGGAGGGGGGTTAGAGATGATATGTTAGAATTAGGTACTAGCAGAGCTCAGTTTGTGGAGTCCGGATTACTTAAAAAGAAAAAACGGATTCAAGTAAAATCAATCAGGAAAACAGCCGTTGTTGCAAAATACTAAACAATAATAACCAACTTTAACAATTTAAGTTGAAGAAATGTGCGTTCCTTATATTGATCTTGTCTTCATTTTCAAAAGTGATTTTTGTTTTTCCAAAGTTCAATCTAGAGAGCATCCCACCGGCTTCCAAGAGCTGCTCATAACAATCTATTTCTGTGAAAGAAGAGCTTCGACTTTTTTTGGTAATTATTAAGAAAAGAGCAATACTACACGAGTACCTGTTTTGCTGTTTTGCATGCCATCGTCGCACTCACAGCTTCGGTAGCTAGGTGATGGGTGCTGCGACGACATCGTTTTGTGACCATCATCGGCCCCACAATGTTCGTGGCGGCTAGTAAGGCCCCTGCCTCAAGGAGAAATAGGGGCTACGGTTGTGAACTCCAGTTACCATTTCGATGTCGCCTTCCTACAATAAAAAAGAAGAACATCTTATGCTAAAGGATCGATGCAGCATGCTGCAGTAGGATATTGAAACCACATTTCAAAAACGACCGAGGATATGCGGTGCTACAATTACAAAGCATATGCTGAAAAGTGCATTGGAATTGCACATACTGGCACTCTCGGACGACTCTGATGTTAAAACGGGATTGTGGGCAGGTAAAATTCAACTACTTAAACCTGTGGGTAGCGTGGATGATGGACTCGCAAATGGCTATTTAGAACGCACTCAGTGTGCACACGCGCATGCTGGATACGTGGTCGAGTATGTAAACTAGAATAACCGTTGCATCACGAACTGTCATTCCATGAGCCGGTGCACGTGCGCTGAGCAGGCGATGCAAAGGTGCACAACAACAAGCATATCGAATTTTACTCCTTAAGGAGTAGCAGAAGCGTCCACTACGGTTTTATCGGGTTGTTTCAAGCGACAAGCACATCACGCATGCGGTATATGCATAATAACATAAAAAACTTGGAGGTCGCTTAAGATATACCTTATAAGAGAAACGTGATGGCAATCTGTCCTCCTTCTGGTCCTTTATTGTATGCGACTACAGTATTCATACACTGCGACTAGGTCGCACACCGCAATTCCTTCTCTATGTTTTCCTCAACTCGCTTGGACCAGCGAGCCTGTGTGATCCATGGGTAGCATGCTCTTTCAGCACTCAGAGGGCCTAGTATCGTTCCCCAACATCAAATATTGTTCAGTTTGTTTTAGATGTTGGCTGCAGTTTATAGATCTAAATCTTAAGTTCACACTAAAAGGTATCTGCTGTTGCTACCATCCCAGAGTTTGTAAGGATTTACATTCTTATGAGTCGGCGCATACCAAGATAATTAAGCGAACAGTCACGAAACAAGCAATAAAGATTGCAGAGATTCTGCTGTCACATGATGAAGAAGAGCTTTCATAACCAGCTGAAGAGGCTTCGATCTGCTGGCTACCCGGACACTTAGCGGTGGCCGTGACGAGTCCCTAATGCAGAGTATAAAGGGACACGACCGTTTGCAGAAAAGACATCATGAAGGGGATGTCACGACCAGACCTGTTGTTGCACCTTATGTGCATAAGGTGGCTCATAATTTGAAGGAGGTCGCTAGTAAACATGTCAGGATGGCCTTCTCCGGCCCCCAAAATTGGTTAACAGGTGCCTCAAAGTCACGGGCGAGGACAACAGAAACCTAGCTGCTCTAAGAAGCATATCAAGCCGCACGTCAAATGTGCCATTGGGGTTATTTTTCAAATCCCTTAACCCGTGGCAAGGTATACGTCGGCCAAACTGGCCGATGTGTAAATGATCGGGCTGCACAGCACAAGCATTCTGTGACAAACAGTCCAAATTCACATCTAACCGCCCACTGCCAATCGTGCGATTTCAAGCTGGATTGGGAATCAAAGCTCACAGAAATTAGGATTTTAATCAGGAGCGGGGACACTCTCGTTCGTGAGTTGCTCGGAGCCTCATATCAAAAGACTGAGATCGGAATGCATCAGTGACACCTCCGGTATTACTATTTAATGACAAAAGCCGTCTTCTTAATTTTGTTTAGATAGGGAAGGCCGAAAGTAACATATATGCCTTGACGACGGTGTGAATGTATTTGTTTTTCGAATGGACAAACATGTTTCATTTTTTTTTGTCGTTTAGAACATTGAGAAGCTTCATTTCGTGTCGTTTCGAAAAAGAAGTGGGATCAGTTGGAGTCATCGCCTCTCCTGTCGGTGTCTATTTGTGAGTTCGTATTTGTTAGCGATGTGGAATCTTTCCTCAAATCACAAGGATAATTTCTGCGCCTGAGTTCCATTTCCCAGCTGATGTCGCTGCCACTTGCTTCAAGGCCATTATCAAGCCTTGCTTTCCCTACCCATGTCAATTGACCTCGAGAGATATCCTGATGATCTGGTCATAGGCGACATGTCACATGACGAAGCTTGTTATTATTGATATTGCTAGTTGGAGAGCCAGAGTGCTGCAGTGATTAAATTTTTGAGCGATTTGAATACGGAGAGGTATTGGGAATTTCTTTAGGGGCTTTTTTTAACAAGCGTTGGCAGTGCTTCAGAGGGATAGTCTAGCTGTATTTACAGGCTTCCTACTTTCCTTTAGTGCTCCTTTAAAGACCCCTATAGGCGATCGTGCGCTGAGGTTTTAAGCGCCCCAAGTGGCGTCACCTGGTAAGCGCGTCGGAACTTTTCCGTCTTCTCGAAGCATCAAAGTAGCCCGCGGCGCTGCGTCCACCACGTTATTCGCAACGGTATCTTGCAACTAACGTGATGAATGCTGGTCTGTACCGCGGCCGAAGAAAGATGATGCAGATTTTTCTGACGTGTACGGTTTCCACGAGAACTATAGAAATTTTGATAGAAAAACTTCTAAAATAAATCGGATGCTTGGTTTTCAAATAGAAGCGGAAATTAAAAAGCGAAATGCACGCTTTTCGGCAGCGAGCGCATTAAAAAAACTTTTTTTTCGACCACTTCTTGCGTTGTGCCGCACACGCACGGAACACACACACGTGTGTGTTACAAAATAAACCAAAAGGAAAGCGAACAAAGCTGTTACCCATTATTGCATGCCGCCTGGTAGAAAGAGCATTTTTCGGTCGCCGGCGCTTTGAGTGGCGCAGGGAATCGTACAAATGTGAGCGCTTTAGTTGGCGGCTTTTTAGAGCGCCGCTCTTTGGCGCCCGTTCCTGCGTTTCGGTACATGGGACTTGTGACAACGCAGTGCGCAGAAGAAAAGCAGACAAGCTTCAGCAAACTCTTCTGCGCGTGCTGTTCTGTGGTTTTCGAACTATCGATAATGTTGGGGAGTATTTAAGAATAATTGCCTACTGCGTGGTCGGAAATTGCACGAGGACGAACACGTGTATGAAGTGCGTGAAAAATCTTACAAGGCAAACATCGATTTCAGGAAATATGCTGCACAGGTGAAACGTGTCGCGTACGACGTCGGGTTGGATGTGAGTTTGATTCAAATTCAGTGCATTTAATCAACGCATATGTAATTTGGTTTCGGTTCTCTTATATGCAGTGTGGGGTTCTAATAAAGGGGTTAAATACGTTTCCCCCGCTTATAGCCGCGGCTGACTGTCCAAACCGCTTATCTTGGAAATCAAACTAGCGCACTTCAAAACAAAGACACAGGAAGAGAACGACAACACAGCGCTGGTTGTCGTTCTCTTCCTGTGTCTTTGTTTTGAAGTGCGCTAGTTTGATTTCCAAGATGATTTACCAACTAGCCCGTTCTTCCACCCTTGCAAGTTACATTTCTAGTTCCTCGGGCCCTTTTATGTGTTTCTCTTCCGACCCATACAGCGCTGTGTTGTCGTTCTCTTCCTGTGTCTTTGTTTTGATGTGCGCTAGTTTGATTTCCAAGATGATTTACCAACTAGCCCGTTCTTCCACCCTTGCAAACTGCTTATCCCACCCCGTGATCGCGCGGTTACAGAGTGCACGCCGACCACTGCGCGCGCTCTTGGGAACAAAGCAACAACACGTGCTGACAAGAAATAAACATTTATTGCTGCAAGAACAACAACGTCAGCTAGCAGTAAAACACGCTAATGAATAGGCTGTCCGACTCACAAGTAACTTTCCTGGCGATGCTAGGGCAGGGGATAAACTCCAACCACCTCGCCAGCGACTACGGAGTCCCGCGAGGATGCCTACGCTCGCGTCGAGTTCCCGATGCCGAAGCTTAGTGTATCTCCCCGCGGGCGCAGCGACGAAGCCCTCGGTGGCGCTCGCCTTGCGGCGACGCTAGCGCCATCTCTCGATAGTGTTAACTACCGACGCTGGCACCATCTAGTGACAACTGAGTAACTACTGTGGAGGAAAGCCAACATAAAGGGAACGATAGGACATCGTTCCCAGAGTATAGTTGTCTGCAAACCCAGGGATAACCACGGATATAAGCTGCTCCTGGTCGGCCGAATGCCAGGGTTGGTGCATTTACGCAGCAGTACTGGAGGCGCTCGTTAACAGCAACGGGGACGAATATTGTATGTACCGTCTTTGCCAAAAGTAACCAGGCTGCAGGATCTGCTTCTCAGCCATATGGTAGCCGATTCATACTACATCTGAAGCTCTAAATCTATGCAGTGCACATTTGAGCACCTGTCTTCACTTCTTAACTAGTTGGGGTTAAGTTGGAATCATTATTAGCTTTATAATACAAGTGAGAAGCAAAACACGCAGCGTGGTTACTTTTGGCAAAAACGGTACCTGCCGTGTGCGTGACGCAGGCCGTCATCGCGTCCATGTCGGAGGCTCCAGCTGTTGCAAATGAAATGCCTCCTACATTCTTTACAAGATTTCCGGTGCAAAGGTTGTTACCGCGCATGATGCTACATCTTTTGAAATATTGCCCAAGATTTTCAATTCGCCGATAGAGGCAGAACACGCAGTGTTCGTTCCGCACCGATATATGCCGCTTGGCAGCAGCAACAGCCGGCCACATACGCGGGCAGCTAGCAGCGACGGAAAGGTTCGCAGCCTGGCCTAGTGGTGGCGTTAGTTGTTCAAAATAAGTGGCGCCACCTTACCAGCGCACTAGGCACATATCGAATATTCTCGGGGATCTTTAAAGTGAGTCCTAGAAAGAGTGCTTGCCACCCCTACCTTCGGCGAAGGCTAAGCGCCTTTGGGCTGCTACTACCACCGAGTTCTGTTTTTTGTGAGTACAGGTTTGTTATTTGCAGAGTTAGTTTAAGCATAGCTTCAGCCTATTTCACTGCTACCAAACTCGTCGCCATCTCTCCGTGACAGCGTATTCAACATTAGGAGAAATTAGAGAAAAGGCACCCGTGTGGTGTGCGATGTTAGTGCTGATTTCATCAAACCGATGGTGTCCGAATTTATCCGGATGCCTCCAAGCCACTACGGCACCGTCATAGCTAATGTGTCACTCAAGGTCGTTAAACATCAATTCATATGTTAAGTAAATTGTGAATTGTAGGTCTAACGGACTTTGCCTCATTCTATATGCGGCCACTGCGGGCTGTTCTGATCATGTGACCTTGGAAGAAACTGCCGAAAGCCAAAGCCACAGAGTTACCATTGCGGGAAAAAAAAAGAAAAAAGAAAGCAACGAATTATATATGCGAACATTGCGAAGATGCGGCCACTCTTTGTTGCGTCAGCAAACAAGGCAGGCTACAGAAGCGATGAGAGGGAGAGAGATAAGATGGAGAGAGCGGCGAATGACGAGAGTGCGAGGACTCCGCCCAATGTCCTCGATTGCCGCGACATTTTATCGGATTAGCGGCTCGATGTGGCGCAACTGTCCGGTTGTTCGACCACGCGCCCCTGTCTGTGTCTGTGTCTGCATTACCTGCCCTTGGAATGGAAAGCGGGCTCACGGCTTGCCGGAGTTTGCTTTCGTGCGCTTTATAATCTCATAAAGGGAAATGAGCGAGGCTTGGATAAATAAAGGCAAGAGAAACTTTGTTAAATGGATTTCAAGAAACTTTCAGCTGCCTTCAGTTGCATGATTTAGTGCAAACCTAGCATTGTGTGGATCATGCAGAAGCTTTTTCTCACCTGTATCGTATAAAAAAAAACATCCTCTTTCTAAGGAACCTTCCATCAAAAGGTGGGTGAAAAATTCATCCTCGGTGCGTGGAAAGAAATAATGAAAGAAATTGCCGTCGCCCAAAGATTTAAAGCAATACTTCTTAACTACTTTCACCACATTAACTTCTAACTTAAACATTTCAGACACCTTTCACTGGCTACAGCGCTAGTCTGCTAATGAAAGAATGGCGTCCAGAATCAGCGAGTGTTCACCAGACAGATATCCACGTAACAGGGCGGCTACTGTGTTTCATACTCAATCATGGCGAGCGGAGAAGAATAACAGGAGTTAATTTTTTATTTTTAGCGGCAACTATGAGTACATTTCTGCAATTCATTATAAGTCCCATGCAACGCATGAGCGCTTTTCTTACTATGCACCATACCGGGGATCGATGATTTCTCAGCGCAATTTTAGCGCCTCTGGGGCCGTTGGGGACTTGGTGTGCCATCTATATATAGTATATAGGACCGATAAACACTATATTTTTCTTTTCTATATAGCTTTGATTTGTCTCGCGGCGTCGAAGTGCTCATAAAATTGAGGTTTCAGGGCATGCACTCGAAGCATGATGTTAGCAACGGCGACAGGGCACGCAGGGAAAAATTGAGCGCTTTGAGGGCAAATCCAGTCTATTCGTCTTGGGCGGCTTTTGTGACTAATTATGAACCCTCCGGGGTGCTCAAACTGGCGCGGCCATAACTGACAGCTAAAAATGAAAACTGCAGTGCCTTGTATAAATCTGCGCATTTTAATGTTAAATTCCTTATCTAATTCTTTACCTCCTGTTCTATTTGTTTTGGTGACATCAGTTGTGATGACAGAAAGTCTCCACCCCAAAACAATTTGCGAAGGTTGAATGACTACATTATATGTATAGTTTTAGGGTCAGGTTTCTTCGCCGTTCTGTGTGTAGTCTAACGCACTTTTACTTAATAATTTTCGAATTGTTAAGCATCTGTTCAGTGTCACAAAATGCGGCGCTGCTGCCACTGATGTCTTTAAAGGGGGTGCGGTTCCCGTCACGTTGACGTTTCGTTCGTTTTTTTTTTTTTTTTTTTTGCCGAGATGTGTTGCTGAATGAATAAACTGAACTGACTTTACTTGTAGTGTTTGCAATGTTTGGGTTCATTGTGTCTGCCTTCATCATGTGTGTATTTGCCCCAACTGTAGCCCCCCCTTATGTAATGCCCTCGGGCCTTTAAGGTTGAATAAAATGAAATCTTTTCAAGGGGGCCGCGGGGCCGCTGGGCATATTACTAATTAGGCTTAACATCGCCACCTGGAAAAATTTTCATAGCTGGTCACTTAGCTCTGCAGACGCATGTGGTGGCCTGCTCCATCGGAAAGTTCAGGCTTTCGCGATGGACTTCTACCACCCTGGCTACCCTACCGGTGCATCATCGAGGCACTCCTGCTTGCTTGCGCTCCAAGCAGCGCGGGTGATGCACTGGATCCATGTGACCTTTTCAGTATCGCAAATTAGTCCTGCTGTTTCCCCTCACCGTTTTTAACTCGACAGTTCCGGAAATGCCATGGTCCTCCACGAGAGCATAATCTTCAGGGAGGAGGCATGTTGTGAGTGGCTCGTCCGTGCTATAGGAGCCGCCATCGTCAGAACGATCACAGCGCACCGGTGGCAAAGGCAAAACACAGGTTGCGCTGCATGGGCCTAATACAAATAAAATTTCTTAACCTACAGAAGCATGAGGCACAATGCATTTATGTTCGCTGGTTAATTTCGAAACGAGCCACTTGGTCATAGTACTGTGTGACGTCACGCGACCACGTGACATGGGTGATTGTGCAGGGACAGCCAACTCGGTCTCTCCTTTCAGATGAAAGGATAATGGAAAACGAATACTGATGGTCCCCTGCATTCCGACTCAGGCATGCTAATAACCCATACGCTACGTAGGTACAGGATCAATCACACTTAACGAGAACACGGCTTCGCGTGGCTGGACATATGCGGATCATCATTGAGCCCAAACCAGTAGCCAAGTAATACAAAGTGGCATCATCATCATCAGCCAGATTCTACTCACTGCAGGGCATCCACTTGACCCCTGCGAACTTCTTGACTTCATCCACCCATCTAACTCTCTGCCGCCCCTGCTATGCTCTCCTTCCCTCGGAATACAATTTGCTACCCTAAGCGACCATCGATTATCCTCTCTTCGCCTTACATGCCCTGCCCATTCCCATTTCTTCATCTTGTTGATTTCCACTAGAATGTCATTAACTTGAGTTATTTCTCTGACCCACTCTGTCCGCTTCATATCCCTGTTACACCTGCCATATTTCGTCCCATGCTCTACTCAACTTAAATAGAACCCTCTTAATTACCCTCCACGTTTCAGTCCCATAGGTGAGTGCAGGTAAGATGCAACTGTTGTATACTTTCCTATCGAAGAATAGCAAAGTAGCATATGAGGCAAAGCACCACTAAAGCGCTACTTCTATACACTTCTTTTCGTGCGTCACTGTGCATTGATTCCTTAGCGGATTGAATGCAATGGCGATCCGCAGGATCCGTTTTTCCGCTTAATCGAATTGACCTTGTACGTTCGTACTTCTTGGTTAAGAGTGGCGATATATCTCTGCCTCGAGGTCTTTCACATATATGGTGGTTTAGGACTGTATGTTAAGGGGTATGTGTTAGATAATGGAGGCACACCTTACGAATTAGTGATTAACCATATGACAAAATGCATTTACACAAAGGAGGGGCCGCAAGGAGAGATGAAGATGGGACCCGTTTACTCTTGCGCGTCATACCCTTAAAGACGGAGCTTAAGTGCGCCGCCCGGATCGGAAGTGCGCCAAAAAGCATTAAATCAACTTGATCGAAAGGAAAGTTAAACAGCTGTACCATTTTTCGTTATCTAACGGTGGAAGCATGTCTCGCGGATTTTGTTCCTGTTGATTGTTGACAGTGAGGATGCAGGAGCTCTGTTTGCACAAGGTGCAGCTGAGTGTTATTTCATATTGAAGCTCCAAACCTACAACTCACACACAATATGCAGAACAATACAGTTTAGGTCTTCGGTAGTTGGTGCTTGTTCGAAGTGTAGCAGATGCTCAAAACGTGGGCTCAAACCGGCGCTCACTAACCAAGTATTGATCACTTTATCTTCCTAGTCGTAGTGAACCCTCAGTATGAATGTGATTCACTTTTGCTGCCAGGTACTTATGGAAGGACCTACGCTTGAGCCCGGACGTTGCCGTACCGGCGTATTTTCCCAGGCACTTGAGGGGAACCTGGGGACCACATATAAGGCAACGGTGCAGCACTGCAGAAATATTTGCTGAAGCAGAGTGGCTAATGAAGGGTCGGATGTTTGGATAAGAGCCTCTGCCTGCGTTGCCAGTTTCATGCGAGCATACAAAAAGTTCCACATACAGTTTCTTGAACTCGTATCATCACTTATTAAAAACATAGAGGCGGAGGAAGTCTCAGAGAGCGCGAGGGTGTACACTCATCGTAATAATAACACGAATAAAGAGTTCCATTCTAGCGCATGCATAATAGTTTGTTGGAACAAACTTTATGCCAGGCGCTCGCGAACAGGACATTATCAAACACCTGAACACTGGACGCATGTTGGTGGACTGAAAGACGGAAATAGAAAAAGCTTACTGTATTTCAATAGCGGCTCATTTAGGATCTATGTGAGACTGCTCAGAGCGAAGCCGATTGCTTAGGGACCAAAATCGATTAGTTGGGCGGATTTAGTGCAAAGTGCGTGCTCTTTTCAAGAACAAAACATTTGAATAAAATGGCGAATTAACAGAATAATGTTTTGGTTTTATGGTTGCACAAGTGGCAATCATATCTGGTCATCAGTTTACTGCACCTGACATCTGCAGAAAAAATAATGTTTATCCGCCTACAATGATCACGGCGGCAAATTGGGAATGCAGGTGATGACTTGTAGGGAAAGCAATGCATAGAAAAACGCGAGACATCTGGTAGAGAGATAGACAGAAGGTCTTGTTTCTGTAACAACAGTTTTGTTTAATTTAGGCGCTGTGTTTTATGTACCAAAGGGCCAGGACCCTTTTCTTCAGCAAGATCATATTTCTTTGTAAAAAAACCTGCTCAACTGCGCTGATTAGAAATGCATACAATAATTTCAGGCGGAATGCGTATACATAGCTGGTGCACAGTACAAGAAAGATATGCGATACCTTTGAAGTCCGGAGTTTGGAATTCAGAAGGAAGTGTGAATTGAAGACCAAAGTTTGCAAGGAAGGCCATCTAAAAGGGAATATTTGAAGAGGTCCTGGTTTTCAAGTGTAGAGTGTTAGCAGTTTTTGCGGTTTTACGAAATTGAACAAGTCAATAATTTAGGAGGCAAACATAGTTACCTTGTTCTTTTCAATTTAAGAATTAAAAAAGGGTTTATGCTAGCCGTGCCCGTTTTAGTTTCTGTAATGGTCATCGACAAAAAGAAAATAAAAATAGTTAAACGCTTTAAAAGCTAAATTTAAATTTGGTAATGCAGGTTTTGGATACGACGACAACCGTATACAATTTCAAAGAAGCTCCGTTTGAAACATTTTGATGAAGCAGGACTCAGGCCTTTTTGATTTCTTTAAAAAAGGTAGCTTGATCAATGAGATGATGTCTTGCGGAAGATAGTAGAAAGCTCTTGCAACTATAAATAAACACGTAGTCAAGCCGAATATCGACCTTCTTGCGAGAGAGTACTTCTTGCCCGAGGTATTCGATTTCATTGTAGTTCTTCACTTGGGCTGAGACCAAACGAGGTGACGACAGTGTGTTTAGGATCAGGGAAGAACGGCTGTTATCTATGCTGAAGAGCTTATAAAAATATCATTTTTTTCTGTGTTTCCGTCTTTTACTGTTATTCACTTTGCTATATATAAAGTTATCACATGATTATTAGCACGTGGAAGGCTTTGCCAGGGATTAAATATCAAGTTTAGCAAGCTTGACCCTGCTTATTCTGCGCGCAGGCGCCTACGTTTCCTAGACGCCTAAGGCATAAAAATAGAACATTTATAATTTTTAGATGTTAATAAGTTCGTTGTGATGTGCGCAAATGTGATGGCATGCCCATTTGGAGGAGAACGAGTTCGCGGTGTGAGTGCTCAACACTGAATAATCTAAAAGCCTGTGCAGAGGCTACTAAATGTCCAAAAAGACATGTACTAACGGGTTTAGTAAAAATGAGATCTGTGCGAGTTGGTATGCATTTATACTGTAGAACAGCGCAATAAAGCGTGACGAAACAGCGCTTGCTTCGTCCTTGTCCCGCCTTAATTGCGCTGTTCCCCAGTATGAATGTACTAACGGAGACGAAAGTATCTGGAAAGGGTGTTTGACCATTTTGGACTAGAAGCATGATGTAAACGAATTATCTCCTTATTTCTTCAGCTCACATGAAAGAACTAAAATCCAACTTTGTCGCCGAGATGTGTAGTCCGAGACTGCTGGCCGATACGAAAGTAGTGGGCTTTGATTGCCGTTTGCGTGGTCCACAGACTTTTGTACACGATAGTACAGCCGCCCTGATTTTTAACAATATAGCGCGAGCATCGACCAAACTGCTGGTCAGCGCCTTATAACGGCGATAAGCGTGCAACAGGCAGAGAGTTCGCGCACGCTCACTTATGTGGAATGTCGTCTGCTCCGCTATTCCCATCACGAAGACACATGCCCAGCCACAATATCTGCTCGCAAAAAAAAAAAGAAAAAGAAAAAAGCAGGGGGCAGAGGAGCACAAATGCTTTGCTCAGTGCCTCTTTTATCGTGTTCGCACCTCACTGAGGGCAGGTAATACCAGCAAAGCTTTCCACTGCTGGTATATTTGCTTTCTTTTACATTTTTCTTATCTTAACTCTGTTTCGCCAGCGCTGCCTTTCGTAATGAAAAAAAAAAAGAGGGAAATCTCGTTAAAGTATCACATTTTATGCGCATTTTCTCTACGGCCCTTCGGTTTTTCGCGAACAAATATTGTGGCAGGACGTGTGTCCTCTTATCGGAACAGCGGAGCGGAAAATGCTCTCTCTTCGCGCGCGTTCGCGAACTCTCGCCGTGTTCCAAGCTATCGCCGTTATAAGGCGGTGACGAGCAGTTTGGTCGTCGCACGCGCTATATTGCTAAAAATCAGGGCGGCTCTACATATTGACATGCACACTTTACGTCTGCCTTAGCACCATAAAAAATAAGCGGCGCGGCAATTGACACCCATTCAGAGCTGCTTGTCGCGAGAAGAATTATGCACTTGAGGAGGAACCCATAAGAAAGTGATACGGCGCATGAGAGTTCGAGTTTTGCAACGCCTGCTAAAGAATTTATTTCGAACGTTTAAAGCGTGCAGAGTACTTTCCTTGGTGTAAAAACATTCCCATGTATCCTTCCTCCGATTGGTGACCATTATATGAGCCAAAAGCTATTATTAGTGACATTTTGGTTAGAGGGTGATGCTTCGAAACGGGTGACAATCTTACTGCTTAAGAGAGAGGCTACTACAAAACTCAATCCGCGCAAAAATAAAAAATGCAAGTAAATAAACTCATGCATCAACGACAGCTACTCGCGGCCTGAAGGAGCGAATGACTAGTTTTGCCAACGTGCAGTTTCAGTGCTGGAGCGACAAACACAACGTGATTGAAAAAGGGGACCGATAAAAAAAAAAAAAGTGAACAAAGAGGCAGGCAACGAGACGGGTGGTTTCTATTTTTGTGACAGATCCGAAAGGACGTGAAAACCAAAATGGAAGGCTGGTCCGGAAGCAGGGCACATTACACAAGGCCTAATGTCAAGGGTGATGAGCCCTTCGTCGGAGACACTAGATATGTAGACTGACGTATTTCGTGGATATTCTAAAGAAACGATAATGTCATCGAGTAGAAAGTAAAAAAAAAAATTAAAGTAAGGAAGTAAGATACTTCCCGTCTCTTTGGCATGTCCCAGAGGTGTTTAAGCGGTCCACGTTTTTGGAGTCTTTAAGAACTACACTGCAGAAGCAAACTTTTCGGATGGGGAGTGAAGCACACTGGATAACTTTTCTGATCAAAAATAGAGACATATGCTTATTCGAGTTCTGCTTTCACGTCGCGCTGGCCGCGTCATGCTCTGTCTGGTAATATTACTGTTAGGCACAGAAGAATAATCTAAATACACTGTTTTTCTGCATCGTGTTAGTCATCGTCTTCATCATCATAATAATCATCGTTTGTTTTTTTCATTCCCAGGCTCAACTGGATAACAAACGATTTCGCATTCCTCCTCGTCTTACAGTGTGCCCACCTGGTCCCTGTTGTATTCGATTTAAACTATAGTGGACATTAGAAAATTATAAGGAGTGCACCGATAAGTCCTCTGCGTATGAAAATAGAAAATTTTACACATAATCGTCGCTTCTACAATGTGGCCGATTTAACCACTGAGAGCAGGACAAAAAAACAACAACAAAGAACCTTGTGTCGAGGAAAATGCTTCTTGAACGCGAACGGGATTGTTAAAACAAATAATTTCTTCTTTGTTTCCTCTTTAGAGCCGGGACCGTCACATTATCACTCACATTCTTACTGCCTTTTTTTAGTTTTAGTTTGAGTCTTGTGCAACATTGACTTACTGTGCCGCTCCCTGGCTTGCTCCATTCTGCCGAGCGCTGCCCCACAAGCCCATTGTTGGCTTGGGCAGGCTCGTATTTGTATGTCATTTTTGAAATAAATAAATAATTTATATATATATAACAAAAATGAAGAGACGGGCCGGCTACTGCTCAGAGGCCTGTCATTTCCACATTAGGAGTCGCTCGCCGCTTTAGCTCATTCTTCGTTATTTACAAATGTAAAGCGCGCAGAGCGGTTGCCGCGCACTTTTGGGGAGGGACCCTGTTAGCACTAATGAACGCGAGTTATGATCGTTACCATGTAGGTTTTGCACACGAGTGCAGTGCTAAAACTGTTTTCAACGTGATCCTCCATCGGAAGTGTTGGCAGACAGCGACGGTCTGGCGGGTCCATCCTGCGCAGCTAATGTTCGTGTTATCAGCGGCGCTGGTGCAACCGCGCTGCTTCAATCAGCATTCGTCGCATGCGCTTTGAATGCTTAAGACAATGTTTCATTGGCGGTATGCCTTGATTCTGTAGTTGAAGCGCAGATTGATTTACGGGGTTTAATGCCCCAGAGATGTTCAGATTATAAGGGGCGTTGTAGCGGAGGGCTCCGGATAATTTTGATTATCTGAGATCACCTGGAATAATTTAGATTTTTTTAGGAATAATTTCAAACACTACTATCGCAAATGTTTTTGACCGCTCTCGCACTTAGATGTAGCGGTTACGTTTTTTTTCTTTTGTTCGGGATTGTTTTTGCGCGGTCTAGTTCGCGCGCCGCGTGAATAAAATGGCTATAAGCATGGCAATTCCAAAGTTATAGCATTCTTCTTGCTTGCATCCGCCATATCTCTACCTAACCTGGGACACGTGACACTACTGGATAGTAAAAAGTAAAGAAAACAAATTCTCCCGTTGGAACATCGATAGCGGGTGAGGATTCTACGGCGTAAATGCTATGCTATCGTTTTTGCCAATCTGGCGTTTACAAGTGGCGCGATCAAAAGTGTAGGCAAATAATTTTGTTTTAGTCATACCCTATTCTGTGGTGTTCCTTGCGTATGCATGACATGTGACTACTGCCCAGGAAAAACACAAGTAGTTATAGTTCCCCCCCCCCCCCCCCCCTTTCGGGGTGGCGCAGTGGTGACTCGACTACTGTTCCCAAGGACGCGGGATCGAATCCCGGCCTCGGCGGCCGCTTTTCGATGGAGGCGAAAAGCAAGGCTTCCGTGTGCTGTGCGATGTCAGTGCACGTTAAAGAACCCCAGGTGGTCGAAATTTCCGGAGTCCTCCACTACGGCGTCTCTCATAGCCTGAGTCGTTTTGGGACGTTAAACCCCGCAAACCAACCAACCAGTTATAGTTTCCGACGTACGACATCCCAGCTTTACACATAAGTATTGCGTGCTTAATGGCATGTATACGTTTGGCGCCGCACTCAGGCAGGCTAGCCCTGCTACGTTGCATGTCCAAGTAAGACTATAAAGGAAAGACTGCAAAGAAAATTTTCCTCTGTACAATGTAGCTTGCATAAAGGAAAAATGGCACCACTGCAGCGATGCCAGTACTGAATTCAGCCTTCTCAGCTATAAAATAATACTCAGATCTTGAAGCTCAGTGCTGCCGGACAACGTTCCGACTTTACTACATTCGATAAAGAGCAAGTTCTCGATAATGTAGAAACAGAAACATCATGTGGCCACTTATCTGACTGACGACTTCCGACAGCTCGGGCCAGTTTCAATGGCGTGAACCGATATGTGACAGACTGACAAGGCCAGGAATGAAGCTTCTCCCCTGACTTCGAGTCCGGATGTTTGAAGGGCGCCCGAGGACAAATGCATGCGCGCATGTCAGCGGACATTTATCAGCCGAGAAAGTGGTGACAGTAAATATAAGAAACAACCCTGATGATACGGCTACCAGTGACTCGATCGTATATCTACTCCGGAAATGTGTTGGTGGCAATGCATTCAGTGTTTTTACATCGCAGTAAACAATATAGTAGCAGAGAGCGCATGGCAAGTGAAAAAAAAAAAAAAAAACAACAACACAAGAATACAAATTACAACTGCAATTTCGGTTTCATCTGAAAGTGGCAGAACACAGCTAACCTGAAACGACAAAAATTACGATTAAGTTGAAATTAAATTATTTATAGAAGGAAATGTGATCGCGCTCAGTGACAGTATGGCGGAACAATACTGTCAGTTTTAGAAGATAATGATTTCACCCCTCGCCAAGTTCGCAGCAGCCAAAGAATCACGCGTCGTAACGCGTAAAGTATTGCCATTAGGCGGCGTCTTCTCGTGCTGCAAGAGTCAGTAAATAATAATAGCGTAAACACGTAACAAAGCAAGAATGGACATGCACGCAGCGATTCTGGAAGTGGCCACAAGAACCGAACAACATTGAACTCGCAAGGCTTTCGTTTTCTACAGTCAGCAAGAAATTGAGCCCCATTTGTGGCCGGAAAAATACACCACCTCTCTTCTATTTTGTACTGTTTTTTTTTTTTTTTTTCATTCTTACTCTCATGATGTTCTTGTCTCTTGTTACAAAATGGTTTTCGAAAGCAGTTCCTTTCAGAAAATGTTTGATTATGTATGAAACTGTACACGCACGTTGTAGTTTATGCTTTCACTAAAAGGATCCGTTGCACGAATACGCATGCAAACTAGTCCTCGACTCAGGGTAATAAAGCAATCTCGAAATATGGAAAATTCTATGCGCTATGTTAACAGTGACACATGCGCTGCGGTACGTATTTTAATTTTCAAGCAACCCATCAAAATAAAGAATATCTTATATAGGGAAAAGGGCAGGATATTTGCACAAGAGATTTCAGATGCACCTATAAAAGGTATATGTGATTATGCGGTGACCAGGAAAAATCTACAGACAGCACATACCTTTTCTTTAATGAAAACCACGAGTTTTATGAAAGCCGATGGTAACTTGACATGAGCGTCACCCGCATGTTCTTTGTTTACGCCGAACTTAGCACATGTAAGTGTACTAAGCTTTACCAGTTTTTTTTTTTTGTGAGCTTAGAGAAACAAAGGCTCTCAGAAACCGGGGTAAACACGGATATAAGGTTCGCGCATCCGCAAAAATGCGTTTTAAAATTTCCAGGTACTCCTATAACGCTAAAACAGTCACCAAAAATAGTCTTTCCGCCGTTGGATGGGGAAAAGTTTTTTTTTTTTTTTCTTGAGCTAAAAGTGAACTCAGTGTTCACAGAGTGCATAGCGAAAAGTGTGCAGTTTTAATGTACCATCTTTGCCAAAAGTAACCAAGCTGCTCCGCAGGCTGCCGGAGCAAGCGCACGGCCGTGTGGCGGCGTTGCGCTCGCTGTGGCTTATCGGTGCTCGTCAGCTCCGAGGGTACAACAGCCGACGTAACTTCGCACCCTCACTCTCGCTCGTTGGATGATAAAAACTAGGCGCGTATGATGTGCGGTCTGACATTTTACGTGCGCAAAGCCTGGTTGGGATTAGCGAGGGCGCTCAGTATAAGCGACCGGGCTATTCGCTCGTCTCGGCAACTGCCCTGAAGCAGATATTACAAGTCGCGTTTATCGCTATATAATTATACGTGCTTGCGTTCTGTAATCCGGTGCTGAAACGCACTTGCACAATTGCGCTTTCCTGCGTGTTTGATGCGCCTGTACTTTCAAGCATGATAACGCACCTCGAAATTTCAATATGCTTTCTCCGAGGTGCCTTGCGTACTGCCACTTTACAGGCCGTGACTACGGTGCAAATATATGGGAAAGCTTGTGAATCCTTTCAAGCCACCTTATCTCTCTTGTAATCATGCAAAATTATGTTAGCCCCTTGGGGAGGCTGCCTATAAATAAGTGCAATGATTGATTCTGACAAATTCTTGCATTTGCTTGTTGGTAAGTTTTGGTTTAAGTAACGAACTATAATGATACCTTCCTCACGCTTAGCCATTAGATGCACATGAAGACTTTCCCGTTCACGGAACCCTTATTTCAGGGCAACACTGTCTGGCAAACCTAGCACATATTCATCCTAGAAAAGAAAAACCAGAGCTCACCGTGTGTACTACCACCTGTTTTTCTGTTTTCCGCAGTTGCCGAGAAGAGCAAACAGCCCCGTCGCTATACTGAGCTCCCTCGCTGGGCACAGCCAGGCTTCGCACACGTGAAACCGCAGCGCGCACCAACGTTGGCCCGCACATCACACGCGCCTAGTTTATATCATCCAATGGGCGACAGTGAGGGTTCGAAGTTACGTCAGCTGTTGTACCCTCGGAGCTGACGAGCACCGATAAGCCACAGCGAGCGCAACGCCGCCACACGGCCGCGCGCTTGCTCCGGCAGCTTTCGGAGCAGCCTGGTTACTTTTGGCAAAGACGGTACATAAGATTGTGTTTACAGCGAGTTGCAGACGATAAAGAAGAAACTTTTCTGTGGAAAAAGTTGATAATGAAAAACGAATCATTTTCGTGAAAATAGCTGACGTGACACGAAAGCTATACGCAATCAGTACTATTTTTTTTTTTTCAGGCAGGAGAGCTGAACGTCAACTGTGATATAATATATTTCAATACTTTCTTCTACCCAAGGTCAAATTTCATAAAGAGAGAGAAAAGAAAAGTATCTGCTTGGGTAAAAGAAAAACAAATCTGACTTATGCCGAAATAAGAGCCCCATCTGGCGAGCGGGACTGAATTGGATGAAGTCCTTTCTTCTCGAAATATGCCTACTGAAATAAATTTAATGGTCTAATGTTGTTTTGTTAGGCACACGAAGCCCATCTAAAAAGAAAGACCCAGGTGCCTGAAAACTTCACGCCCGCAGAAATGCCACTGCTAGGACCGGTTTAAGAACTGGGGATGCATTACTAGCAGTTTTCTAGCAGTTTTGTCGCTGAAAAAAGGACGGAATAACAAAGACGGATAATGTTTTGCACAGGTGTTTCACGTGTTAGAAAAAAGTAACACATGCAGAAAACTGTTATTGGAATGTTGCGGTTTCAAGGCAGCGTGATTACTTTTAATTTAAAACTTCAAAAACCTTGAATACAGTTGCTTAACGGCAAATTTCTTGATGGTCTACAGACACCCAATTTAGTGGAGTGCTTTCTACTTCCAAATGATACATTAGGCGCTAGAATACGCGTATCATCACGCGGTATTCACCTGCGACCGCTAAATAATTAATATTAGCCTCTCTTCTTAGGCAGTGTTTCGTTATTAGCTTCATCAAGCAAACGATGGCTTTGGCGTGTAGCTGATATCTACGTCGCGTGAGGCACGAGAAAGCTTCCGATGTAATCACCGATAAGTAGTTTTAATTTTATAGGACGCCTAAGTTTGCCTGCTTCAAGAGCTGCAGTGTCAACAGATGACTTATAGCAGTTACAAATTTTTACGCTTCGTGTGAACTAAACGTCAACATGCGTAAATGATGAAATCAAAACTAAAACAACACCGATAAAAAATTAAATTTTTGACCACTGAACTAGTGGATCCGGGCACCACAGCGTAATGCTTTGCACACTAATGTCCAAAGTAAAAATCTGAACAGGACAACACGCAAGCACAAATTAGGTTTTGTAAAGTTTTCTAACGCTCTTCGGTGCTGTCCTTTTGCTGAAATTCGCCTTAAAGGCGAAGTCTAATTATGGGAAAGGCCACAGCGCTATTGCTGCATGGCAGTAGAAAAACAAGATTTGTCAAGCTGCATAACAAGAGGCCAGCTCTATTGAAACTACGATTTCTGTAGAAAAAGAGCAAAAAAAAAAAAAAATTAACAAACTTCTGTTGCTTCTTGTTGTGTTAGATAAATTAGGTCGCTAATCATTTCAGGCAGAAGGTATATTCTACAACGTAAAAATTCGAGGGATGGATGCAAGTCTGCTTAGTTGCAGAAATGCGAAAACATTTCATTTACTATCAGGCCTGTCACTATCACTACTAGTCCACTATTTCCACAAATAACGTTTACCGCTGGGAACGGCGTTTTTTTACCTACGTTAAATGAGGGAGCGGCGCGGATTGAACTTGAGGGAGCCGATGTTTACTGATCAGTGAGAGAGTGTGTTGCAGTTTTACACAAGGCGTGATCGCTGGGGCTGCAATGTACATTCAAGACTTCCCTACTGAAATATTCTGTATCAATTTCTTACCGGATTCGGTATACCGGTTTACTGTACAGGCTGAACCAAAATGCAACCGCGTGAAGTTCTGATTCCGGAATTTCGTATATGGTCGGTGGCCCTCGTTAAAAAAAAAAAAATAAAAAACGCGACGCCAGGCTGGAAAAAACATGCAGAGCTATAAAATAATACGACTACATCCGAAACATAAGAAATAACAAAAATCAAGACGAACAAAAACCAAAGAACCAAAACTTCTGCGGAGAAGCCGGGATTCGAACTTCTTTCTTTCTTTTCTTTATTGCCCGATTTGGCATAAGTGCAGAAATAGTTCAGCAGGTAAAATAATCTGGTTGCAGTGTCACTTGGCAGACAACCGTGTCTAATGGACTTTAATATAAACCAGTTTATCCAACAAACTTAGTACAAAATCATCATCGTACTTCTGATGTCTCACGGCTTCCCTCCATTTGCATACAGTTTCAATAAAGTAACTGCTCACTGGTCTCGCCTCCAGGTCTCAATGGCGAAATGCCATCCTGCTGCGCCAAATGCTAGGAGGACCCAACAATATACGTTCATATTGAATTCACTCGTTTTCAGCAGTTAAATACCGAATTCCTCGTGCGGGGCCTCACGCTGCACAGACCGGCACTTTAATCACTACTTCACGGCCATTTTTTCGGTTATGGTTATGATCGTTATATTTTTGTTTATTTAGTATATCTTTTTCGCACTATGTATATTTTTCTCTGGTGTAGAATTTGTGGTCGGAATTGAGCGATCGCCCTTTAAACACGCTCAATCTTTTTCCTGGCTATCACAAGGAGTCACCAATGCCCCGCATCTTTATAACGCATCGATTTCTTGCAGACCAACCTCAGAATATCGCAACTTACTTGTGCTGATGCATTTTATTATCTTTTTCGAGTGCTTGCAATTTTTTATACATACGTTAACACTTGTAATGCTGCCTGTTTTAGCTTCACGTGTTGCCAGCAGAGCAGCGACGTCTATGAATTCACTTCCGACTGTTTGCCCATGTAAACACTCGAGCTAGCTGCGCCCGATATGCGGCTAAAGTTAATAAGTTAAATTGGTTCACAGGAAGGGAAAGGCGCAGTAACTGTCACACTTGCTCTGTGGACACCCGAACTGCGCCGTAAGGGAAGGGAGGAAGGTGGGAATGAAAGTGGAAAGAGAGAAAGAGGAGCCGTAGTGGAGGGCTACGGAGTAATTTCGACCACCTGGGGATCTTTAACGTGCGCTGACATCGCACAGCACACGGACGCCACTTCGTTTCGCCTCCATCGAAACGCAGCCGCCGAGGTCGGGTTCGAACCCGGGAACTCCGGCACAGTAGTTGGGCGGCTTACCACTGCACCACCCCGGCGGGGGCTATCTCTGCATATTTCGATGGTCAGCTTTGTGTTTTATTTATTCCCGAGCATATTTTTATCTTTGATAACGGAACGCTATGTTGTTTCTTTCACTTTCGTGTTGAAGGCAGCAGATCTTCAGTTGCAGAAGCTACCGCAATATCGTACGAGCTGACGCGACCTTTGCACGCGCGAAAGCGACACGATGCGCGTATGCACTTGCTAGCACACACTTCGACGGCTTCGTACCTTCGAGGTATTGTGAAACAACGCGTACTCTTGATATACAGAAAAGTTTCAACGTATAAATGTATGGTTTCATGCTTATTAAGCGCGCCATAGTCATTCTGGTCGAGCTTCATCGATCGGCCCGGCTTGAGTTGAGAAGCGGAAATACTCTGCCCGGTATCAGTTCCATAATGACGAGCTCGCCCGATTTCAGTTAAACCGGGCATGGCCTGTCCTGTATATGAGCTCTATACAGGATTGGTCTACCCCATTTCAGATCTATATCGGACTCAGATGCACGGTTTGAGATGCATACCGGAAATGGCCCCTCCGGTATTAGCGCCATACCGGACTGTTCCTTCCTGATTGAGATTCATACCGGACATGGCCTGTGCGGTATAACATGGTTAGTCTTCATACTGGACTGGGCACACTATTTTGAGATTAACCGGCATGAGGACCGGTTAAAACCGGTTTAGCGCCATACGGGATTTTTCACTAGTGTTATGGTTCTTGTGTAAATTCATACGTTTTGAATGCAATAAAAAAAGCGGCGATATTATAGTGCTCTCGTGCCTGGGCCAAGGAAGCTGATTAGGTCCGATGCTGGTTCGACTCATGGTGGTGACACAATTTTTTTCTCAAGTGTCAGTGCGAAGGACGTCTTCTGGCCACGCTTTCTTGTCACCCAAAACATAAGGCAAGAAATGCTTTCGCATTAAATGGTATGAAACATGCCGCCCATGTTAGGTGAACCTGCACCCTTCATGATGCAGCGGCTTCCTCCTGCTTTTTCTTTTGCGCAGAAACTCGCGTTAATGCCAATTTGGAAGTGCTCACTAGTGGCCGGGATAGAAAACCATCCCGCGGATCGAGACCCGTTATGCCCTCGTATCGCCAAGGCAAGAATAGTAGTAAAGCTTTGTTATTTTTGCCACGCTCACAAGCAAATTTTGTTCTAGAACTTAAGTGGCAAATGCTTGAGAGCGCGCTAAACGACATTCGTTCTACGTCTTAGAGTAAGCAAACACAAAAGAAGCAGATCTTCTTGGTGAACCGCCGCGACTGACTTTAGCGGCGATCTATATTTGCTCTCTCTACAAAGGTGGCGTACATGTGACAGAGTCACGGCAGTGCTCTGTTGCGTGAATTTGGACTTGCAGGTTGTTCCTATGGCCGCTTTCATGTAGGAGTCATTTTCCGGATTGTGTGTCTCGACCTTCCTTTTTGCTGGTATTTAGGCTCACATCGCTGAAAAACTGATATTGTTCGCTGCCTGAAAAAAAAAATAGCAGGGTTTAACTACGGTTAAACTGAGTTAGACGTGCGCAAGCACGGTTTAATTCGGTTTAGCTGTTGGTCGGTATTTGTTTTTTTTTTTTTTGCTCTCAGTTTCGATTTGGGTATACTTTAGGATATAAGCACATTAGGCCCCGTTTTCAAGTTCACGGCGTCTTCTCTCCAGTTTCAACTCACCCGCAGAGCTCGGCGCGCTTCTTCGGCCGAGACAGTAGAAGCACCCGGCTATCCTGGCGTGGTCTGACGTCCGCATACTAATCGCACGGTGCGCCTATGCAGGCAACCATGTCACGCAGCAAGAGTCACGTCGCGTTGGAGCACAGTGCCCTAGAATATCCCATATACTAGAGCACTGCAGTCGGGGCTGAGTCACTGTCGGTGCAACACGAATGAGACAATGCAGCTAATCTAATAACGACCCCTGTCCCGAGGCGTGATGGGGGGGGGGGGGGGGGGGGGGGGGGGCTTTCGTCATCCTCTGTCGACCCACATATTAAAGACGGCGGTTGCGCGGCCCTCTCACCCACCTCCCTTGTGCAACCTCTTTAGGGCCTGCGGTTCATCTCTGAGTTGGGGCTTGACTACGGGTGAGCTGTTGCTGCTTGGTTTAGCAAGGTAGCACTCAAGGTCATGCCACGCACATCCTGAGGGGACCCCATTGGGACGGCGGGTATACAAGACGTTCCGAATATCGTCGAATAGTGACGGCAAAACAGAAGGACATTGAGGTCAGCTTGCAGTTTGCCTTCGGTGGACTACACTTGAGCCAATAGCTTTACATCGCGCATTTTGATAGCGACAAATGTTTGAGAGCGCTGTTTGTGTGGGTGAAATTTTCCAGTGCGAAATCATTACGAGCCGCATTACGTGAAAACTCGTTGACGGAGAAGTTGTTAGCACTCGATGGCACCCATGAAAACGGCGGGGATTGGGACGGCTGGAAAATGGGAGTAATTGAATGAAATAAATTGGCCAGCATTGGGGTTCGAACCGAGGCCCTGGTGCGCCGGATGGGTGCGCAACGCTAGACAGTGAATATTGTTTTATGTATTGCACAGACTGCGCAGGTTAGGTTAGCTTACTTAGGGGCACCTACTGAACGTGTTGTGGTACGTTTAACTTACTAACGTGTGTTCGGGATGCGTACTGATGTTACGGCGATGATAATCGTCGAATGGAACTGAGGATTGTGATGGCTGCTCCTAGCCATTGATTTATGATCACAAGTCTACGTGCTGAGGTTCTACGTGGAATAAACACAGGAGAAACCTCGAATGTACATTTACCACGTGTTTGCAGCAGGCCGTGAAAACTCAAAACTCGTCCTTTGTATCGACAAGGTCCGAAGACTGCCGGTCTGGTACGCAATGACTACGCAAACACATTACACGAAAGCAGTTCAATGAATTGAAAGATTCGCAGCGAAATTGCGACCACAAGAAGTGCGATGCTTTCACATTTTCAAACGTAAGCGGCCTCAATTGCCCCACCGAATTCGTTAAAATAGTTTGTTTGCATTCCCCCAGATCACCCAATTTTCTCTCGGACAACTTCAGCTACGTGCTATAGCTGTTCTGGCAACAGGACGACTGAACCGCGAAGTCGTTCCGACTAATGAAAAGGTTTGGAAATGCGTGTTAATTTGCCCTCTAGCGCTACAGCCCGTTGAGATGTAATAAGCACTGGTAGGTTTTCTCTTCAGACGTCTATGCAGCACGCGGTTTACTCAAATATACAGCCAGCACATAAGGCGCATGTAATAACGTGGCCAGATGCTGAAACCACAACACCACGGGCACGAGGGGGTATCGTTGCCTGACATTGCAGGTCGCATTCAGGGTATGTTGTACTTTAAGATAATATACATTGTTGCGTATGTACATTGTGTATTTAGAAGACCGCTTCTAATTTACTAGGCCTCTTTCATATCACAGTCTTGATTGTAAAGTGTTTTCAGGCTTGAAAGTGCGATTTCATATCTGGTTTTATATTTACCTTTACAATTCAGCTTTGCTGTTCTCATCACGTCATGGTTGCTTTTGCATACAGCTACATGTTTCTTTTTTCATTGAAGCGCTTTATAACAATTGAGTACTCTGGTCTTTATCTGGCGTTCCGCACTGTTATCCAAAAGTAAAATAAAGATATAATGCCTTTTTATACATTTTATCATTTCTTGTGCGAATGATAGCAGTGGTTGCGCGCATCGTTTCCTCGCGTGTATATCATGTTTTTTCGGTCATAAATAAAGAGTTGGACGTCTTCGGCCGTGGCGTCATTTTCCGTTCCTATGTTTGTTTTCCTGTCTTATTCGAACAGTCCTGCATTTTATCTACGATGAAGCAATTGGCCCGCGAGAACGTTCTACTATACATTGTTATATGAGAACTTATTTGTTATCGCAATTGCCAGCACTGAAACACAAGTTTTATCCGGTAGACCAATCAACATCAGTCCGCGAGAAATGTGGATAGATAACAAGCAAGATGTTACGTCCAAATTTTCATTTTTTATATAGATTCGCATGGAACAGTTATGTCTATTTGAGTTCAGCCCATGGAAAGGGATGGTGACAGACGAGATTATCACATATGAATGTTGGAAGAACTATTTATCAGCATTCTTTTCATACTCTAAGTCAATCAGTTATGAAAAACCTCACTTTAATATGTAATTATATTAAAATAAAAAAGAAACCAACATGCTGTCCCGCCATAATGTCGCAGTGATTAGGGCGCTCGAATGTTGCGCCCAAAGATGCAGGACAAGAGCACAGTCGCGGTGGCCGTTTTTTGGTGGAGACGAAGGGCAAGATGGTCGTGTGCTGTGCGATGTCAGTGCAAGTTAAAGAGCATTAGGTGGTCGAAATTTCCGTGAGTCCCCCACTAGGTGGCATGTCTCATAGTCCGGACCGTTTCAGGATGTTGAAACATATTAACCAAGCAATGAACCAACGCAACGTAGTTGGTCTTCAGCTTTTATTATATAGCATGTAGCAGAACCTACCGCTCAGAGAAGCTGTTTCAAAAAAAAAAAAAAAGAAAAAGGAACGCTGCGTCTGTGTCGTGTTTAAACGTTCGCTAGAGTGATAGCCCTTGGCCTTGTAGACAGATACAGTCCGGCCATCTCACGCTCCTTTCAAAATCGCGCGTCTATAGCCGACGCAAATTGGTGCACGTTACTAAAATGCGAACTGGTCGCATTACCTTCGCTCTACAGCCCGCTGTGCGGAGGTCGCCAGTGTAGCCTACCAGAGCAGAAGGTACAGTGGCGGACACCTGACACTCGGAGTGACGCAATTATGGACGTTCATTGTAAGCTGAGTGTTCCGCCGGTAATTCCTTTTGGGGAATTGAAAAACAGATATGCGTAATAACAACGACCGGCTACAAATTTCCACCGTGAGCAGTCGCCCAGATATAACAGTTGAAATTTAATACCTATTTTTCTAACGCACAATGAGAAGAGGGGACACTGGGGAAAAAGCTGCATAATACAGCTTGATGTAGCACCCAGTGCCTAAATATACATTGACAAAAGTGTGTTCACGAACATCAGCAGGCTTGAGGAAAGCATATTTCCATAAAAATGAAAAAAAAAAAATGGCTGTGGCTTAGCTAGACTAAGTTCGGTCATGCAAGCAAAAACTTTGATAGGCTTCTTTTACTGGTTGACCTCCCTGCCTTTGCTCCTCCTCATCTTCCTCCTCCTCTTTGTTAGGCCGTTTACAAAGCCAGGTTAGACTCACATTGACAACCACATGTTTTGCACCGTTTATACCCGGTCTGGTTTCCCGGCGGCAAATACTATTCGACGGTCGGTGAAGTAATTAGTGGAGTATAGTATAGACACCAAGCCAATACTAGTTCCCTATTGGATATAGTAGCGCATTTGCCTCCAAAGCACTTCGCGGCCGTCTTTCGGCATCCTCAAATTGCCGTTGATCCAGTCGACGCTCCCGTTCTTCGTCGGTCTCTGCCGCTAGCGCTTCACGTTTAACTTCCCCATCTAAATACTTGAAATTTTCCGACTTACAGCGTCAACGGAATGATCAAACTCAGCCTGTCGTTTACGAAACCGCCCCGACGGATTAGACCGTCTCGGCCAACTGGCTTCATTCATACCGAGAAACTGCGAGGCGGCTGTGTGAATGCATGCTCTTATGCATTGCTTTGTGTATCCCAAGGATCATCAGATTCAGCCCGGCGTTTACAACATACAGTCGAAACACTGGCTTCAGGACGACGTGGTTCCTCTCTGGCTGCTTGCGAACGTCAAGCAAACGCCTCGCGCTTTATTTAGGGCGAGGGGAAAAACACGTGGTTCTGCGTAGGTGCGAGGCGAGTAACAGGCTGCGGCGGTAAGAAACGTGGTACGCCACGTGGTACGTCACGTGTCTGAGTCTGACACATCTCCACTTCCCAGTTCAAATTTACCGCGCCGATGACCTGGCCTGACGAGGCTAGTAAGATCTCGCTTTAAAATGATAACTCTACTCAGTAAATCTGCTCTTCGCTGAATGCCCATGGCTAAGTTCCACAGTGACGTTCGTGCTTCAAAAAATCTGCCAGGTTTGTCACTTTATATGACGGCTCTTTGCGCTGTAATCTAGTTTGGAAACGGAAAAGGATGTGTGCGACCTACCTGACCTGTTGCCACCATGGCTTCTTGTTTCGGAGTTAATTTAGCTGTACGTATCTTTGCATTAGAAAAGAGAAAATGAAACAATCAAGTGAAGACTTGGGATTGTTCTTTGCTGGACGTTGTCGTTTCGGGCGTTCGTGTTGGAAAGAGATGGCTCGATCTTGGGTGCATTTGCACCCAAGAACGAGAGCATTTGCAACAATAGCTGCAAAGTGCGCAAAATGCCACGACCGAAAAAGACGTGGTCAGTGCAAGTCTGTGCAATAAAGTTTTTACGAAGCTGTCTAAAACACAGGTACCCCCCAATTTCGGACGTCTGACGCTGCAATGGCAGTGCCGCCTTTCGTGTAAGATAATTAGTTTATTCCCCGCCAAAGTGCTCGCAAGAACATCAAGCAGTTGGAATTTGAATGTTAATTTAGATGATGAAGGAAACAGCCTCGAGATTCGGCTGGTATAACAAAGGTTCGTTCCGCAGACGGAGAATTTAAACCATTTTCAGTCATGCGTGTTGTTGCAAGGCTAACTGGTCTTACAGAAATATCGCAGTGCGAGCAGCCAGCTACTGGCCGAAAGGCTGCGTTTTTATCATTATTTTGCTGCCTCTGTACTCTGCATACTTACACTGTAAAGGTTCGCGCTTGGCATGCTCTAATTACTGAACAGCTGCGACGGGCAGCTTCAGAACAGAAGGAGTGAAAAGCGAATGGGGCGTCAAGAGGAGACTTTAAAACAAAATTAGTTTCCGAGAAGCATCACTGGCTCATTTTTAGTCAACTACGCGCTCTTAACTTCCTAATTTTTCTACTAAAACGAAAGGAGAGCGATTTTCACCCAGTTACCTTAATGTGCATTCACTAGGCTAGGCTGCGCGCTGTATATGTCAAGGGGTAATCTTCAGGTAAACCACCCTGCGCCGTGTGATTACAAAGTTTACTTTTGCAAAACGCACCGACTGAAAATAATCCACTGGTCCCTGCTAAAGTGATCTCTGCTTAATTTTGAGGTATTTTCCTATTAATGACCACATTCTACAAGCGTGTTTTCAATTAAGGCGCGTCTGCGAAAGCAACGTAATGCCTCGGTTTTATTCCCTGCTTCTAAGGATGAAATTGGACCCGGTGGAAATCTTGTAATGCGTTTTTTTTTTTCAGAGTAGAAGAATGTTGTTTAATCCTTCCGGTCTTTTTGAAGATAATTTCACACTTTGAAAGTCAGGCTCTGAATACAACGAGACATTTACTGAAATTGAGTTTGTTGGTATGTGTCCATTCAGGGAATCGTTGTGCTTCATGACTAGTCATCGCACTGGGTGTCGTGTCCCATTACTACCACTGTGTTAAAACATATTATGAAGCCATAACGTTTATAAACGAAGTTTTTATGGTAAAAATTTTGGGGAAGTCATGCCCTTAAGAGTTCCGCCTTCAAGGCCATGACGGGATATCGTTGACGGCCTCCGTATGCCGATTGCCTTTGCGGATCATAGTTCAAGTACATGAACAGTACATGATCATAGTTCAAGTACAGGTCATAGTTCTAGTACATGAACTCTGGTATTCATATGTCACCAATATTTTAAATAAAAAAGCTGCAGAATACAGTTTGGTGAAACCAACGGCACATTTTTTTTTTTTCCGTCATTTAGCGCTCCTCAGATATTTTGTATTTTATATAGTTAGTTAATTAAGGGAGATGAATTATGCAAACTTTTCAATATTCAGTCGAAGAAACTACAGAACTGTGTCAAAAATACGACAAAACATCCTGTAGTTCTGTTGTAACCATTAGGTTTTTCTGTAGTTCTGTACCTTTTCTGTAGTATATTTCTGTTGTCTGTAGTTCTGTATCACTTTTCTGTTGTAACTACAGAAATTTCTGATGTTGCTACAGAATGTTCTGTTGTCACAACAGGTTTCCCGTCAAAAACCGCACAGAAATTCTGTCGTAACATCAGAAAATTTTCTGTAGTTTTTTTCCGACTGTGTAGTTTTGGGCAAGTCGGTTTTATCAAGTTATAGAAGGGGTGCGGAAACAACATATATCCAGGTTTTTTTTTACTAATATACCTCCGACGTTGTCGTTTTTCCTAATATATATATATATATATATATATATATATATATATATATATATATATATATATAAAAAGCCGCAAAATATGAAAAAAAAACCACCACATGAATGTGCTGATGTGCAACTACATTGCAGCACTCATACCGATTGCAAGGTGAGTGCCATTCCCACTATTCTCCATTTAGCACGAAGCTGCTTCATTCAGGCCACTCCGCAAGCTTCTTTACATCACTCACCCATCTAACGTCCTGCCAGCCCTTGGTCAGTTTTCCTCCCCTTCGATACCGGCACTTCATCCTTGAACGCGTTTATCTTGTCTCCGCGCCACATACCTCGGTAATGTCTCCTTATTTCTGACTCGGATGGCGTTAGCTAGGATGTCCACTCTGCCCTTTTCTTGTCTTTTAGTTGCATATTCATTTCAATAATTCGCAGCGCTATCCTCAATTTAATTTGAACACTTTTTTAATACCCTAGGCGTTTCTTACGAGTGTTTCTTATACTGGTAAGAAACATCTAACGTATACCTTTCTTTCGAACAATACCAGTAAAATATCATTGATTTCTTCGTTCTTTCTAGCTATTTCATTTTGATGGCCCGAAACTATGATAACTACCTGCCCTATGTAGACGCGTTTCCTTACCAGTTTCAACCCCTCGCTTCTTGCCGTAAAAAAAAAGAAAGAAAGAAGCGTTCTCTTTCGAGACTTTTAAATATGAATTTAGTTTCCTGCGCAACAAGTTTTGCTCCCATCATCCTGCTCTTCGTGCTTTTCAATTCATCCCAAGAGTTGCTCAGGAAGGCAATATCATCACCGAATCGCAGATTAGTAAGGCATTTTCTATCTACAGTTGTTCCCAATACAGGTCTCAGAATACCTCCGGTGAAACATGCTTTTATCGATTGCTATTTGCTCCGTGTTTGCGCGGCGAATAGCGCAAATAAAAGCGTGCTTTCCCGCTTGACACCCTTCCTTACCGAGATTTTGTGGTGAAGTACGTTGGCTGTGCGGTCTTTATAGATATGTTTTTTTTTTTTTTGCATATAGCTCTTCTACCCGTTGGTTCTGTAACGCTTGCCTAACAGCTGAAGTTTAGACCGCCAGGATAAATTGGACTTATCAGTAAAGGCTATACATAGGTGTTGATTACATACCTATGTGTCACCTGACTGTATGAATACGAATTGTTGCCGAGCAGCCTTTAATAACTGTTGCCTGGCTGTTAATTGTAATCTCAGGTTATCTTCATCCTGTTAGTTGTCACCTTAGCGAATTGTGGTAATCCTGAATTAAAAGTAAATACTACTTGCGAGAATTTGAATAGCAGGACTAATTTAATCGCATTTATTACGATAAATCCTGCTGAATTTACATCTTTCGTGTCGTCAATTCACCCGATTTGTTACACACCGAAACTCACCTGCTTAGCAATCCTCAAGCTACCTGGATTCAAATATTGTACGTTGCGCTTAGGTTTCTTTATACATTTGCTCATTGTTTTAACCACCACTACGGCCTTTTGACTGCTCATTGGAGGGTCAAATTCTAAAGTTAAAGCTCAGCTACTTTGGTCATCTGATAAGAAGAGAGGAGTCGCTGGAGAAAGATTTGATGTTGGGAAAGGTTGAGGGTCGCCGGAGAAGGGGTAGGCAGCGAACGCGATGGTTAGATGGCATCCTCGAGGCACTGCAGATGAAGTTATGTGATGTTAGGAAGATAGTGAGAGACCGGAAAGCGTGGCGTGAAATGGTCCATAGGGTCACGAGGAGTCGGACACGACTGAACGACTGAAATGAACTGAACTGACGGCCTTTTCAATAGTAGTCACGAGTCACCGAGCAATCTACCAAGCAAGGACATGAATGCCTTCTGTTGCACACACAAGCATAGCCGGTTACTGTTTTCAAGCTAGTTTTAGTGCTTTAAAGAGTGTTGGCTTTGTTGCTCAATTTCTCGAAATAGCCAGGTGGATTGTTCCTTGAGAAATAAAAAAAAAAATGCTCAAGGGAGCCCTGAAAAGCAGCGAGCCGTTCAACAATAAAACAAGTCTTTTCCGCAGAAAGGAAATGAAGTCCTTCAACATACAAATAATACGACGAGTCAATGACAGTGCCAAAATTTAATTCTACTGAAGGTGGGATAATATATGTATATCGTCATTTAAAGAAAAAGAAAGAACCCGTCTATACTATCCACATTAGCAGTTCTCAACACTCGTGTATGATGCAATTTTCGAATACACTTTCCAGATAACGGGGCGGCAGCATTTGCAACAAGCCCGGTCTGACACTTCTGGCAGATATTTTTGTTACCGAACGTTGGAGGATAATAGCACAAGTTTGAACTTATACAGTGTAGTAAGGAAAGGAAATCCCATCTTCAGAGTGACAGCCACACATGTGCATCGACGCTGAGAAGCCGACAGCATATCTACTACAACCAACCCATATGCAACGGATAAAGAATTCACACAGCTGAAGCGAAGACTTCGGGAGAATGTACAATTGTGGAAGAAGTAGAAAAGAATGCGGCAGGCGTGATACTGTGGTGAGCCGATGCAGGTGCGCATTTACTGTTCCGCAAAAGTGCGTAAATAGATACACGGAAAATTGCTGCAAGCGCATTCATCTAGATTAAAGTCTCTGACACCCTCTTCCTACTTCCGTCATAAGCACTTTTTGTTTTTGGAGCGTTTGCGAAACAGTGGATGAATGTCTTGGGTTTGTGAGGGATTTCCATACGGTCAGGGCATGTGTCATTTCATAATCCACTTGTCATTTCCTAACCCACGTACGTCATCGCAGAATAGAAAATGAAAAAGTTGCGTCAGTGTCCACCGGCTTCTAGTTTTAAGCTTCTGCAGCAGTAGATGAGGGGAAGAGATCTTCGGTAAGGACATCATCATTTAGTGAATGTAAAGTTTTTTTACAACAGGGACAGAGGTGGGAAGTGAATATGGTGCTCAACCTTTTGCGGCTATAAGCAAAACAAGTCGAGTATGAACGAACATTTGCAGCTTCTTGACAAGACTACTTTGTTTTTCTGATGATATTATGGGACATATTTCTTTTCTGAGTGTTTGAGTCGCTTTGATATTTTTTTCTTTTCTGGCACAAACGTTGGACAGAAAGGTACAGCTCTGCGGAAGGAATCATTGGCCGGCATATTTTCCACAGCCCTCACTGTGGCCGCATGCAATTCCTAAGCACGTAAAACTGCTCACCTCGTTCCCCGAAACGAGTTGAAATATTTTTTCACAATTGAATTTGTTTTTCAGAAACTGCACTCTCCACTGTGATAACAAAAGAAAACCGTCATTGACCTCAGTAACGCGTACACAAATATTAAAAACACACATTTGACACCAACACATTCACAAAATTGTAAGGCATCAACCAGACGTGAATGGGATTCAGAAGTGTGAACATAACACACTCTTACTCTATCCGGCAACGCTGGCTGAGCGGTTAGAACACTTGACTGCTGAGCCTGAGGACGGGGGTCGACCTTGGCTGCGACGATTATGTTTCGATGGACACGGAACGTATGAAGCTTGTGTACTGTGCAGTGTCAGTGCAAGCTGAAATCATCTGGTGGTCGAGACCTGGGAGCCCTCCACTACATCCTCCTTCACATTTTATGTCAAGTTGGAGCGCTAACCCTCCCATGTTATACCATGCTGTACAATCAAATCGTGTCCCATCCCATTCCATCCCATCCTGTCCCGTTCTATCCCGTCCTGCCCCCACCTTTTCCGTCCTGTCCCGTACCATACCATACCATACCATACCATACCATACCATACCATACCATACCATACCATACCATACCATACCATACCATACCATACCATACCATACCATACCATACCATACCATACCATACCACCGTACCGTGCCGTACCATACCATACCGTACCGTACCATACCATACCATACCATACCATACCATACCATACCATACCGTACCGTACCGTACCGTACCGTACCGTACCGTACCGTACCGTATCATATCATATCATATCATATCATATCATATCATATCATATCATACCACACCATACCATACCATACCATACCATACCATACCATACCATACCATACCATACCATACCATACCATACCATACCATACCATACCATACCATACTATGCCATGCCATACCGTACCATACCATACCATACCATGCCATACACAACTTTACTCCCTTAAACTTTCAGTTGCAGCCCCGCGCTCGTCTACTAGTTGGAGCTCCAGCATCGAAGCCAGCAGCGTTTCGACTGCAGGTAGTCGAAATTATACGGAGTCTCCACTATGGCGTCCCTAACAGCCTGAGTCACATTGAGCCGTTAAGGCCGATAAACCAAACCAAACCAAACCAAACCAAACCAAACCAACCTTTCATTATAGGAAAAGTTAGCACCATTTGTCCTTGCTTGTAAAACGTTATACGCCATGCGTATGCACCATTCGAATAGGTATGGATGTCATTCCACACATCACGAAATAGCGTATATTAAGCAGCGTTTATATGAATGCGACGGTAGCTCATCGTATTTCTTAGCGCATCTCGATAAGATGATGCGCTATCGTTTACATGTGCGGCGTCAAGTCGGTGGCGCCGCTCAGCGTCGCATTTTTGAGTGACAGCGAAACTGATCGCACTCTTCTGGTGGCGTTTATGTCCTACATACAACTACATCGTTGCCTTCGGATATGACGGCCTGCAGCTACGCGCCCTTGTGTGCTACCGGACGTGCTGCAAGCTGGACTGGCAACGAATATATTTTAAAACAAGAAGTGGATTTTAAAATGAATTTAATACAGTGCAGGCTTGAAGAAGCGTCTCCAGAGCGCTAGAAGAATGCCCAGCTGTGTAAAGGAAGCTAAGTGTTAAAACAATACCTGCTTCGAAAACATTTTCTCTTAGACCAACAGTTCACCGCTTCAGAGCCCTATACAAGTGTGCCGGTGCCAAGACTCTGCCCGTCCATCAGGCGTGCTGCATCACGCGATAGTGTTCCTTTTGGCATACACCAGCCGTAAGACAAACGTGCTGGCTAACCGGCCGCGATTAGTCAGATGTATCAAGTAAGATCAAGGTACGTTTAACGAAAATTTGCAACCACAAAGGCGTTTAGAAGCGCTGTGGAGGTTACGTGATGCACTTACGCCAACCGGAACGCTGCGGTCGAACTGTTTCATTTTCTGTTAGATGACTTGAAAATGCGTTTGATTGCGCTGCCGTCTTGAATCGAGTAGCTGAACGATTTTAATATTGCTTATTATTGCGAGAAACGCTGTTGTTTCCTCGCGAGATAAGAGAACACGCCCAGCGCACGCCCCATCCTCCGACATCGTGCGTGCCATCTGCCCGTCTGCACGCCGCCATTGCGGGCCGGATTTCACCGGAAGTGAGCACTGGCGTGCCTTCCCACCATTCGCAATACGATGCGCCACTCTGTTTACATGCATCGCGAAAGTCGACTTCTCTCTCTCGATCTACCCCAGTCCGGCGAATTAATGCGATGCGCTTTCCTGGCGCATTGTGCTGGTTTACATGAAGGCGATACGCCAGAAAGTTAATACGGTGCGCTCTTGTCGCATTCATAAAAATTCGGCTTTAGTGGCCCTGTTCAGACACCTGTAGACTCTGTATTATCCTGTAGTACTAGAAATTACTAAGCAGTTGGACAATCTTGGAGAGGGCACACGTTAGTGGCAGCACATCCCTCGGGCATTTGTAATACACCCAGATACTCCGAGGTGATCAGGTGTTTTCACCAACTTGCCTCCCGACATATGCTGCTGAGTGTAGATAAATCTACCGCTCCAAGTTATTCAGATCCATTACTATCTCCTCATTGTCCTGTCGTCTGTGAAGGGGTACATGCGGAAAAAATATGCCTTATCAGGATTGAAATTCCGACAGAGTTATACATAGTTTAAAATCTTTTAGAATAGCCGTACAAAGGCTCTACGGAAATCATGGATGATTGCGTTGAGAACATGACTCGAGGCTCTGGCTGCATCGTCAACGGCCGTATAACATATTATGCTGTTGGCTAGTTAATGTATATAGGTGAGAATTGTGTTTCAACAGATAATTTCGTAATGAACTACTCATTGTTTTAGGCGCCAATAAGCCGACAACGAGTAACGGTGTCCCCATCGATCTTCTCACAGCGAACAATGTTGTTTCGCGGATTTAATGTTCACAGCATACTTATCGAGCAGCGGAGGTGGTTGCGATGTACACCTCATTAAGGCCATCCGTATGCAGAGTTTACGCATGTGCTAATGATACTTCTTTGCAATGACGTAATCTGACACCGGTGAGTTGCGTAACGTTGCTCATCGCGTAAAGGAGGACAAGACGGACCTTACAGGAAAAAGTGGCTATAAAAAGTGGCCTATGTATAATGAAGACCACAATAGCCGAGACGGAATAAATGTCCTTACAGAAAAGCTGACGAATGGAATAAGCCTTGCTTGTTAGGAGCGTAAAAACGTATTCGCCTCGACGATGGGTTAACCGTCAATAGTGAGAAAGCCAAACACTGAGTAGTCCGCACGCAATGACGACACTGGTAACATCACCAGTGTCGTGACGTCACCAGCAGTAGTGTATAGTCGCAAACTTATAACAATAATAAGGTAGTGCATGGCGGTGGTAGATAGTAGTAATAGTTGCAGGCGTGATCTGTAGGTGCGTTAATAAGGTAACCACCGGAAGGATGGCTACCGCTGGAAGAAGAAGGCGTGATGAGTGACTACAGCCCCTTCGAATTCTAGATTTGCGGTCGAGCTCAGTGTAGGTCACCGGTAAATCCAGGAGAGAGAGAACGACGACGGCAAAACAAAGCGTTCGAATGACGTTGAAACGCGCTTTCTCTCGCACTGTGGGCAGTGTTGAACGTTTCTCTCTTTGCGAACAAAATCAGTGATTCAGACTGTACAACGGTTCGTCATCGGATGCTAAATGCGCGAATCGATTAGCGGCTCAGGTTCAGCGGCGTCGATATCCAGAGTCGCGCGCCGCGGAGGTCGAAGTGAAACGCTATCGACGAGAGGGAGCAAATTGCGTGCCGCATAAACCACTTCAAAAACAGGAATACTGTTACGGACGAAGAAGAAGCGGGTAGTGGCGTCGGCAGAAGCCTGCACGCTAGGCCTGCCGCGATTTATTTAAAAACAAAACAAAAACCAAATAAAAACATCTCACGCTCATTGGACGTCACCTCTTTGTTCTCTGTTCTTTGTGTTCATCTGCTTGCCGCCCCGTAACATTTTGGTTGGTGGTGTGGGGTACGTCATCATCACACGTCAGCTTGGCCCAAAGCCTCGGCGCCCTGTGTGTTTTTGCGCCGTCGGCAGTGGGTCCCATGGAGCACATCGCCTGGCTGTTCCTAGCCTGTCGGACCCGACGCGACCTTACCGTTCTTCTGGCCCGTCCCCCGCCCCGACTACAAGACATGACGGAGAGACCAAGTGATCACACCGACCCGAGACGCCAGCCACACGACCACAGGACACTACAAGAGACCCGGCTGACCTGATGACCCCACTGCCGAGACGCTGACCAGAAGACCCCACCGACCCAAGGCGACAGCACATATGAGGACATCCCCCCGCACATGTCATGCGGTGCGTGCCTGGGCTTTGGCTATCAGCCATACAAACCTGTGGCCTGAAGGCGTCCTGGTCCAGGATTCATCGGGGAATCATCATTGAGGCAAGCAGTTGTCTTCTTCCTCCTCCCTGTTCTTCATCCAGCCACGCCTATCGTCATGACATGGTTCTTATCGACATCGTTGTTGTTGTAGTTGACCAAATAACGTATGGCACATACCCAGAGAGGGGGATCGGCCAAGAATTGGGTAGCAAAGAAAAGTTTTGAAGTGTACTTGCATGAAAAAAAAAAAAAGTAATTTGAGGGGTAGAGAAAAGAACACAAAAGGGGGAAATAAGCGAAATATAAAATGAAAAGTGGTAACACACACGGGCGATTGACACTTCAAATGTAGAACAAATGATGCTTAAATATTTAGCAAGGCAAACGATTTGATTTAAGTAAAAAACTTTGCATGGCGGTGAAAACAGACCTGTGACTGTGTCCAAGGATGGTGGCGCCAAATGATGACAATATCGGGCTACTTAAACTGAGGCCAAGCTGTTGCAATGGCGTTGTTATCAACTGTCTTCTAAAGGAGTGAAGCGGCGGCAAAACAATAAAAAGTGATCTAATGATTCCTGTTCACCGCAAAATGCGCAGACTGGAGAAAGTGCCAAACCAGACCTGTAAAGATAGAAATTTAAAGGTGGGATACGGCATCGCAGCCTTCTTAGAGAAATCTCAAGTTGCCGTGAATGACATAAATTTCTATTCCAAGAATAATTTAGATGCAGGTAGTCATCAGATCGTCAAAAATGTCCATTTTACATATTTAATAGAACGTTTCTCCGAAACCTCGTTGCGATGATGTATGCTGTCGCCGGAAGGATAGATAATACGGGGCCGTTGAGGGACACTTTTGCCAAACTATCAGCATACTCATTTAAACTCACATTGCTGTGGCCTGGTACCCATACCATATGTACAAGTTTCAAATGTCTAGGGATCAGGGAGAGGAAGGTTTTTACTATTGCAGAATCCACTGACGAAGAGTGGGATGAACCCAAGAATAGAGAGTCGGAAATTACAGCCACTTTAGAATAAGAGGAGTGTAATTTCCGTAAAGCGAGTACCACCGCCAGAAACTCCGCTTCAAAAATTGGGGTGAAGTCCCGAAGCCGGACAGAAAAAGACCAGTCTAAATGCGAACAATATATACCCCCACCCGGCTTTTCATTACATTGAGATGAGTCAGTAGCCACTACTAAACTAGCAGAAAGGCTTCTTACGACTGACACAATAAAATATGTTTTGTCCTCCTCTTCATCCTCCTCGTCCACGATAGGGACGATCGTTCGGTAGCCCCGGGTCATGCTATGGACGAGGAAGAAGCGGGCAGTGGCGTGGGCAGAGGCGCGCGCGCTAGACCCGCCGCGATTTTTTAAAAATTCATCTCACGGTCATCGGACGTCACCTCTCTTTTCTCTGTTCTTCGTGTTCATCGGCTTGCCGCTCTATAACAATACAACTAAAAAATTACCATAGCCATGGGAGCCGATGATAATGTTTTGTGATGTATGGTCCATCACATAATCACTGGATTCACGTCAGCGAAAGGGGAGAAAGGCAAAGCGTGAAGTCGAACGCCCACCTAAAACCAAAACCAGAAACTTGCCGACTAGAACAGTGCTATGCATTGGTAAGCCATATGCGCTTACCCTAGATATGAATTTCTGCCCGATGGCTTGGCTAACGAGCCGCCGGCATAATGGAACACATCTAACAGGACACGGTAGGAAAAACTTAAGCTCAACTGGTCTCAGTTCATTGAGTTTGGTTCCAAACTTGTGACTGAAACAAAACCGCGAAAAACCTCCAAGTAATGCGGTTGACGTTAATTTTACCGAAATTGAGCTCCTGCAGTAATGTGCACAGTTAAACCACTTAAATGCGTTTTTGATACAATAACTATATACCAGGTGCTCCAAATTCCAAGGACGGTGCCAGAAAGTTTATAGAACAAGCTTTTTGAGATACAAGAAGACGGCTTCTGCGGCACAATTTTACCAGTGTTAGTGGACGTCGTAAAACAGGGGAATAATGTTGACTAGTAATGCGGTTAAATAATTTATGATTATTGCCTTTTTAGCCGTACATTCTTCAATTACAATTTCGAAAAGCCGAATTCCTTCAGCATTGTGGCTCCATGTTTTGGATATCTTTCCCCCCCAAAAAAAACGCGCGCATTTATAAAATCCGCGCTCTAAACTCTTCGCGCAGCACCGTCAATTCACTTTTCAAATACCCCTTAATCTCATCTGTCCAGCCTGCTCTGGGGTACTCGCTGCTGCTTGCTACTCCAATCCAAACGGGACAAAGGAGGTGAGGTCGCCCTTGCGCAAAAGCAGCGCACTGAATGTCAACATTTATATATTTTTGAATTTTGAGCGCCATGACGCAACTTCGTGATGTGACCGAAAAAAAAAAGTTGTGGTTTAGGTCTGGTTAACCTTAGTTGAATAGCGAAAGCAACGGCGGAAGCTTCTTTTGCCTGCTACATTATTCTCCTACGTGCCTGCATGTCGTAGGGGTAACGAGAATGCAAGCGGTTCTGGTAGGCTGATTCTGATATCACCCTCCAACATGAAAGGAGCGACCCTAGTTGGCAGCTCCTGCTCGTGGCATAAAGGTAACGTAAATTCAAACGTCATGGCAGGCTGATTTTTCTGTAAGGACACGGACACGGCACGCAGCGACGAGCGGTTAGACCTGGTGTAGTATTGCTTTGGCAATAAAAGAACTGAGACTGAGGGAAGTCGGTAGTGATCCCGGAAACGTGAGGTAAAATTGTTTGTGGAGGCCTCAACCTCAAATCATGAGGATGAAGTTAATTGCCGTCCGCAAATTTCATTTCAGGCTCATTTGAGGTAGAGGTTTTTGAGATGTAATTATCACGGCTGTACTCTACACTTTTGAACGCGCCAACGCGTCATGGAAGTACGTTTAGCGGTGAGAACCGAAAGACAGACAATCGCGCGGACGACTGGAATAGTGATTCGTGCGTTTTTCGAGGGCATCGTATCCCACCAGTCTGACCGTGGTAGCCAAATAGGGTTTGGCCTCCGCCTTGCAATAGCAATGCTGCAGTGCTGCTCTCCAACTCGAACCACACCACTTCCTTCCCCCTCCTCTTGGGCGGCTACCCTGTCTAGCACGGAGCCGGCTGACCAGCGAAGGCTGATCGAGCGTGCCGGCCGGATAGCTGTGGGAAGCGCGAATTTGAACTGAAGGCTCCGAGCACAAGTGAGAGACGATGGCACCACAGGTGGCCCTTTGAAACGAATCTGTGTAATAAAATTTTTATCGCCATGCCTGCCCTCTACAACCCGAACTGCTTACCGCCGAGGTGGAGATTGCACTCAGATGCACAAATGTCCACGTGTCACTTAGGCAAACCATTCTAGTGAACACTTCATATGCTGCCGTGTATGGTGTTGGGAGGGAAAGAGAAATTAAATGGAGTTTGGGTCGTTGTTGATTCCGGTGTGTGGAAGTGCTGCGGACACCTACAAATAAGCAATGCCAGTTCGAAATAGGTATCTCTGCGCTGCATAGCAAGAACCCGCTTCGAGTTCCTTGCGAGACGTGAGTTGCTTAGACAGACGAGGACAAAGTTAAAGAAGACAGCGCGAACGCAGCAGAGTTGGTCGATTGCGCTTGAGCGTTTTTGTTTTGCTATGCCTGGCAGAGAGTCGTGTTCAAACTAACATAATCAAAATAGCTTTTTTTCGCCTTATAGTTGGTGCCCCTCCACTGACCTAATTACGGTCTCCTTGGATGCGTTTTTCAGGTAATGTTCTGCACTAACATTGGCTAAATCGTACTGCTTTACAAACTTTTAACTGCTTCTTGCAAGGAACTTAGGTTGCAGATGGACTACAGTCCACAAACGCAGGACTGTATTGGGCAAATGATAAATGGGCGCCGAAAAGGCCAACTAAAGAATATAACAAAATCTTACATGCCTTCAAAGGAAATGTTAACGTTCCTTTCTTTAAAGATAACATCCCGAATGTTTACTGCTTAATGAATTTTGAGTGCACTGAGAAAAATCTTTCGTCGCCTATCTAGTCACAAAATTTAATTCAATGATAGGAAATGTGAAATCCTTCTAAGCGCTTTTGTATTGTTCATGAATGTACCTAAACGTCTTTGACGTAATTTTTAGAGCAAATTAAAACTGAATAACGACTAAACAGGTTTTGTTACAGAGGATTGATTATGTTTGAAATTTATCGCTACAAATTTTAAAACATATCGCGGACTTTTATGAAAATGCTCCAAAATGAACGCGAGTCGTGCCTTCTCAGACAATAAAACCATTTGAAGTAGCACACGATCACACACACACACACACACACACACACACACACACACACACACACACACACACACACACACACACACACACACACACACACACACACACACACACACACACACACACACACACACACACACACACACACACACACACACACACACACACACACACACACACACACGCACGCACGCACGCACGCACGCACGCACGCACGCACGCACGCACGCACGCACGCACGCACGCACGCACGCACGCACGCACGCACGCACGCACGCACGCACGCACGCACGCACGCACGCACGCACGCACGCACGCACGCACGCACGCACGCACGCACGCACGCACGCACGCACGCACGCACGCACGCACGCACGCACGCACGCACGCACGCACGCACACACACACACACACACACACACACACACACACACACACACACACACACACACACACACACACACACACACACACACACACACACACACACACACACACACACACACACACACACACACACACACACACACACACACACACACACACACACACACAAGAGAAAAAATCACCAAAACAGTTCTAATTGAATTGTTGCAGAATACTGCATGCAGACCTGCGGATATACTCGGCTTACAAAATCAAGATTAAACCTTCCTCCAGTCTCTAGATCGGAAGTAAACAAGCGACGATGTGTCCAAACAATGTATATCACCAACTGTATCTACCCGAAATAAGTATGCACTTATTGCAATGTTTTTGGTTAGTTTTATTAGGAATAGGCAGGACGTTTCCCATGCAATCCAAGTGGGATTTCCCTTATTCCTTGTTTCTCACTGCTGGACTACTATGGCACGCAAAAATTGCAAAACCTTAGAACGCCGGGGCAACAGAAAACAATTATAATGGTAGGAGTAATTTAGCGCTATAAACTGCACTAAAAGTGTAGTGATGAAACCAGGGCGCGATGGTTTCCAATCTTCTGAAGAGGGTATCGCCAACTATCGAAACAGCGGAAAGTCGGGCGAAAAGGAATAATGGAAGGCAGGGAAGCGCGTTTAGCTTCGAGTGCGCCGCCGAAGCAATTTTGGCGAAAGCAGAACCGGGTGCGAAGGGACGCTGTTGTTGCGGGATTCAAATGTTTATTTTGCCCACACGCAGCGTATGGTGCCCGTCAACCAGATTGCAGCAGCTTCAATTCTCTCGCCTTCCCGACGAAGCTTTCTGTGCTGAAGGAGCACTTCACTGCCGTGCGGCAGCTATTTATTCCCCAAAAGCCTGCTTGCTTTCCGCGAAAAAGAGTGCAGCTTCGCAGCGATCGTAACGCTATATTTGCAACACCGTGTGGTCTCACAGCTGAAGTTTCTCTGCAACGACTATAACTACGATGCTGCAGGTACGTCGCTTGTTTAATAATAAATATTGAGCGCTAGTTACGTAGAAAAGAAAAACAAATGTAGGAATGAAATAAATGCACACAAATTCGTAGCTTGAGCTGGAACAGCATGTCGCATAATTTTTTTTTTTTTACTTCGTCCTGCTTTAGGAATCGCGGTCAGGCGTATTTTTTTTTATAGACCATGCGCCTCTAAGTAGCTAGCACTGCATACTAAATGTTAGACGTCGCGTTATTAGGTAGTTTTTATGAGAGTTGGGTAGTTAGTTCTAGTAATTAGTATGCAGGCGCTTGTAAGAGTGGCCGAGATAAAGCGAGGACGCAACGACACTCTACCTTTCCCTTCCGGTCCTTACGAGTACGAAACCAATTTGGTGAACCGGTGGGCGCACACGACTATCTGTGTGCGATTACAAATGTTTGTGTTATTTCAATTGAAATCAGCGTTGCTGCACACGAGGTATCACGAATGGCTAAACATCTTTGAGTGAGTGGTGCCCACACACGTCCAAATATTGCGAGTGTGATTGGCTTCATCTTGTGGACACTTGAAAAAAAAAAAAAGAATATCTTGCACTTTTTAGTACAAGTTTTCTACGGACAACTTGAAGGAAATGGTGCTAAGAAAAAGCCTCGCCAGAAGGGAGAGCGCATTTTGCCTTCTTTTTGTTGCTGTTCATGAGAACGTAGTCTGCTCACTACCGAATTCATTTTGATCCTTCCTTTCTTAAGCAGATATTTTTCTTCATTAACTGGTCTCTTTGTGTCGTTATTTCAAAATGAATGCTGCCAGATGCAATAAAGGAATGCGACAGATTATTGCATTATTTAAAGGGTGTATAGCTCGCGGGCGAAACACAACACGACTCGGTGAACGAACACTGAACTTTTGTAGATAGCGCATCAAAAGAGTGCAGCTGACTGTGGACTCTCCGCAGAAATCCCCGTCTAGCTGAATGAGGAAGGAAAAGATGAGAAAATGTGTTGTATCAATGCAAGTCTGAAATGCCGCATTCTAGAAGTATACAGTCGCCAAAGAGTGCGCCCTATATTTCGACGCCTCCTAGTTGAAACGCAGTTAGGGCAAAATATTGAGAAAGAGAGACTATTTATTAACGCTGGCATAAAAGTATCCTGAAAGCATTTCTAGTGAAAAATTTGTACCATGGTCGTAAGGTACATACAATACAAAACACTGCGTCGAAACCACATATCTTTGCCTGATATTTAGTGCTTGCGCTTCACGAAGAACAGCGGGCCGAACCATTTAGGAGCTAAGGCTGAACGTCGCCGAAGCTTTCGTGAGTGTTAGTCAGCGTTAACAGTGGAAGCAACATTGTCATAGGTATCTGCAGTATGACTATAAATACCTTGACATCTTTTGTAGCGGAAGTTCCATCAGGGAGGTTCCTCGAAGTGTCATTGTCATCGTCTGTGTAAAATTACATCAGTCGACAGAAAGTTTGTTCCCCAGAGCAACAAACAAAGGGACACGAAACAAGCGCAGTATTCTATCCTCGGGAAATGAAGCGCGAACAGTGTAGCGCGTGGACAAATGTCTAGCTTATGCTGTTCGCCTGTCGTCGTCCCGGAGCGGCGCTCTCATCCGATATGCAATAGCTTTGCTTCTGTTTGTTTGGCTTTCCTTTTCTGGCTTTGACACTCGAGCGCCACATTCGTAATTTCCCCGATCGCAACTTACGCAACACGGTTTTGCTGCCTGCACCGACTGTGGTTCTCGGCGGTGAAGTGAGCGCTCGTAGCTGACTGGCTTGCAGCGCTTCGATTTTGTTGGATCCATTATTGCTGCGCTACCAACGTCTGCTGCGCTCTAGCGGCAAAGCAAGAAAGCGGGATTAAACAAAAATAAACAGAACCAAAGTTACTGCAATTCGAATAGACGCGTTTATCACTGAAGGCGATCGGCTTATACCAAACAGTCCGGAGGATTTGTAATTTTGATTCTGTTACTCGATCTGACGATTATATTTATAGTGTGACGCCCAGAAATAGAGGAAGAGAATGAAGAAGAAGCGGCTGCTGGCGATGCTGCCGTAAGCTGCTAGGCCCGACCTTCGGGGCTTCGCCGTTAAGATACATCGTAGGTACCGATGACGGCAGGCCAGCGAGACGGTGACTTCGGTGCGGTTCAAGCTGGGGATCCGTATTCTGGGTTTCTGGTGAATGTCCAGCCCAGAACCTTTCACCTAGATATTACGAGCGAGACTTCATTGGCCGAAAGACGAATGTCGGAAACCAGCTGTGTCCACTTGCGAGTCCCAGCACGAGTCGATTCTTCTTCATCCTCATCTTCCCCTTCCCCTATTTCTGGGCGTCACACTTAGCGTCCAACTTAGCGAGATCAGTAATCGCATCGCCCGGTTTATCACAAGAGGCCGTTGTTCTGCGATAAGTGAAGTCGCGCACATTGTTCGTTTAAAGCCCTACTGATCACGCGACGCTGTTTAAGTCGCCCAACGGGCTTTGCTGTATATGGGGAAGTGCGACGCCTAGAAACAGAGGAAGGAAAAGATGAGGATGACAAAAAAGCGGCTCGAGTAGGGACTTGCAAGCGGACTGAACTGGTTTCCGACTTTCGACCTCCGGTCAATAAAACCTGGCTCGTAATTATATATAGGCAACCAGAAAATTTCTAAAAGCGAAGTATTTTTCCTTGCGGAGGAATTATATGAGGGAGTTATTACAAACAAGAGTTGTACCAGACTATCAACACGAGATTTTTTTTTTTCTGTATTTCGAGGACCCCCGCGGTATTTATGTGTAGCGGGGAGTCCTTCTCTATTGAACTCTACTTATTGCATTTCGAGAGCTTCCTTTGGAGCTGGCAGGAAATATACGCGTTTGCCTTTCCTTATCGCAAATAAGGAAACTGGGGTTGGTAAAAAGGCTTTATAAGTTTGCAAATTGCGCTTACTACTCAATGAAAATATTTAGTGATTTAAGTTAATTGCCCTAATAAATAATTAGTCAATTTTAATGCATAAATCGCCTATGGTTCACAAGCGACAACTTTTAACTGATTTTCTTAGTATAGGTAAAATATTAATTTTTTTTTACCTCTTGGCTTATGTTAAGCGGGACAGCATATATATGGTGTCAAATAAATCTGAGTGCAATGTCTGCTTTATTTTCGGCTGAAAACTAATCCTTCGATGATCTGAATGTTATGCGTGCCAGGTATAATTTAGAGCAAGTGTTTCTCTCAGGCTAGAATAATTTTTTCTCATTGTCGACTCGATAATACAAAAGGCTACAGTTATGACAGACCTGCAAATGATAATATTTAGCGATCATCATGCATGATAAATGGCACATGCTCGCAGCTATGTACTAACTGTAGTTTGTCGGGGATTTGATTATAATATACATCTATTTAGTATGTTAAATGTGATTATCGCAATACTCTGTGCTACCGACGGTGGTACGATATAATTTACAAAAAAAAAGAATGGTGGTGGTAACAATGTGCTATGACACTTAGCGTCATGTTTTAAAAGTAAAAAAAAAACAAACAAACAAATCGAATACATAGTTCTGTAGTTCAGCAACTAAATGACAAAAAATTCACACGCTTTCAATTTAGTGTCGAGACTAGCTTCTTGTTCAGAAAAGAAGGAAAGCCTGAAATAAAAGGATTACTTACCGCCGAGGAACTTAGTTTGACGGTTATAGCTGTACAGCTTCAAGCCAGACATATTCTGTCTGACGAAAGTAAGCAACGAAAGCTCATGCCGTTGGGAATTCCATATTGAAGAGGCAGCTGAGGCCTTTACCATGTGGGCTTTTGCCGATTACACACGCTAGGTTAGGCTGACAAAAAAAAAAAATCGCACCCTATCCACTGCTCTTATTGCAGAGTGAACTAAACGTAGATGCGCTAGGTCTTTTGCTAAACTACAGACGGCAAATTACAGTCGTTCATCCGACGGCTGTAGGCTGCCAATGACGTTGTAGCTGCAGTAACACACGAGGGACCCATGTCCACCTCATTTCGCTTTCTGCCGTGTTAACCAGAAATCTGATCATGGTGGTACGCCGCCTATTCCCATCACTGGCGCTCGCAAAACATGTCAGACGGCAATACCAATGAGGCCCCGAACGCCCTGTTAGAAATGTGCAAGGCGATGGCCAGATAGAAGTTACGCCTTTCTGATGCACGGGCCAAAGACAGGCGCCAGGAGCAGTAGCAAGACTCCTTGAGGCATAACCGTGACCTTCAGTTATCCACTTTCATCATGCTTGGTGGTATAGCTTGCCTAATCTCTCACATTCTAAGTTGTAGAGCCTGGTGCAACTACTCGTCTGCTGGTGCAAGTCTATTGCAGCTTACTGGAGCGAAAGGTGAGCAAGAAATTCTATCTCACATTGCAGGTAACGGCAGGCATTAATGCGGCGCCGAGTCATTCATAAGGCGATTCTTATTTTCTGCTGTATTGCTTTGGCGATTCAGTGTGTAGTTATTTTTTTTTTACCCACAAAAAGTTTACATCATACCTTTGCGGCAGTGCCTTTTTGAGTGGTTAATAATGGCTTATTATTGCTCTATAACGATCGGCACCTCTGAACCGAAGATTCCTTTAGAACAAATTAAGTTGACCCCGGCTTTCTTTTATACGCGCTAAAATATGGCACACTCTACCACACCAAGTGAAATGTGCTCATACATCAAAACAACACTTTCAGCGTTTGCCCAATGTATGCTAATTTTATTTTGCCTCATGTGTACACTCGTTTCTTATAGTGTAAATCAATATGTCTGATAACTCCTAAAGTACAGTGATTGTTCCTGCTTATGTATGCTAAAATTTCTATTTCACACACACACACACACACACACACACACACACACACACACACACACACACACACACACACACACACACACACACACACACACACACACACACACACACACACACACACACACACACACACACACACACACACACACACACACACACACACACACACACACACACACACACACACACACACACACACACACACACACACACACACACACACACACACACACACACACACACACACACACACACACACACACACACACACACACACACACACACACACACACACACACACACACACACACACACACACACACACACACACACACACACACACACACACACACACACACACACACACACACACACACACACACACACACACACACACACACACACACACACACACACACACACACACAGACAGACAGACAGACAGACAGACAGACAGACAGACAGACAGACAGACAGACAGACAGACAGACAGACAGACAGACAGACAGACAGACAGACAGAAAAGGCTTCAGGCTAGGTCAGGTACTAAAGATTTCTCAGTTGGTATCACTCGTGCTAGGGCACTTAGTCTTGTTTAATAGCTTAGGTAGGATTTTTCTGGGCCACCATATATATGCGATAGACCAGGATTTAACGAAAGACGAATATTAGAAAAGCCTCGAACTTAACGAAGGTCTCGGTATAGTCTCCTATATTTTTCATGCCCGGTCACTCCCTCTGGATCTGGAGAGGCCGTAAAATATTGTTATCTAAAACTCCTGGTTGATAGCGTCGCTTCGTGAGGTACGCTAAAAACTAGATAGTAATTTTACGCAATGAGGCGTTCGAATCTCATACTCACGCGGTGCGTTTCTGCCTATTTGGCGATCCGCGCTTGCCATTCTTGCCATGCGATGCGCGCGCCTCATTGAGAAGCGCCTCATTCATTCATTCATTCATTCATAGCGGCGAAAACCTATAGTTTTGTCCCTCGACGCGAAGTGGCGCTTCAAAACCGCCCACCCACTTGTACTGCCTAACGCTGTGCGGTTATCATCTGTTTCGGCTTGGCTTGGCTTGGCTGGCAGCTGCGACTGCGATAGTGGATCTGCGGCGCAAGTGTATAAAAGCGGAGTGCGAGAATAAACTGGGGGTCATTTTCGTCGCTTGGGAGCACGGTGTTTGGACTGCTTTCTCGGGCAGCGTTCCGGCGCGGGTGCGGCGGCCCCCCCCCCCCCCCCCCCCCCCCCCACCTGCCTGGGCTAACACGACAAACGCTTGATGGAAGAGGCGGTCCGAAAGCGCTGCGAGACAAATTTTGCTACCTTTCTAGGCGCAGCCCAGGTGCGAGGATCAGCACCTGTACCGAATGCACTCTTGATTGGCACGAGTTCTAACGCACAAGTGCTAATGTTTGGTGCATATGTAGTATTCGAGTATTCTGAACGACTTTTGTTTTTAGGGTGGGAACACGTCCGTTAATATCCCTGAGCTTCGAATTCTGGCTTCAGGAGCACTGAAGAAAGATGCACTATCTTTACACGACACGTAGCTGCGACTGCAGCAACATCTATACAGCACTTCCTCCCATCAAGCACTCAGTTATGTTTTTCTTGCCGTAGGCAGATGCACAAATTATTTAAGACTGCTGATCAGATTAATCTGCAATTGATGTTGAAGAGAATGCGCTAGTCGGCCCTGCACATTACAATACCCTTGCCAGCTGAGTTGCCGCTTTTGTAAGCAGGGATTGTTTTTGGCGATGGCTTTGTCAAACGAGGGAAGCTGCCACTAGAGTCTTCTGCGGTGCCGTCGGCATCGCTGCTCGAGCAGGCGCCGCTTGTCTCTGTGTTAGGCAGTTTGGCAATCTGGACAGTTAGAAACGGCACGACACCACATACTTGCTTTGAATTAGGAGTTAAAGTAAAACAGGCGTGTTTGAATGTTGCAGTGTTTTATTGATGACGTATCTAGGTCACGAAAGTTAGCTCGCGCCATTTCTCCATAGGAACGCTAGCAGAATCGGCGGAAGGTATAGTTTCCTAAACAAAGCGCTGCCACTAGCACCGTACGGAGGCCTCTATCTCACCGCAGCTCGGGCGGGCCGGCGCAGCCCTGTTCTTTCTTCTGCCGTAACCTGGAGCATGAAGGTTGGCATGCCCTGTTCTAGATGCCTATGACAGGGTGTATGTTGCATAAGAGGCTATGATCTCAGATGTAACGGCGTTCACCTGAGGCGATGACGATGCATAACTCAGCAAAAGGCTACTAAAAATCGCTCCACACACAAGATGAAAATATCCCCCGTAGACTGCGCCACGATTATAAGCCGAGGCTGTGCAAGTACCATTGATAGACCGTCAAATAATGTTGCCAAAAGTGTTTTTAACGTGCCTCTCATGATTATATAGGCGGACTTGGAAAGGCGTATGCTTTAGCATATCCTCAAACAGTCCAATCGATTTTTCCTCAATTTTCGGAGTTGCTGTTCGAGCAGCGGAGATGAATTCGAAAGCCGTTTCGTGTCATTCCTTTAGCCTTTATTTGCATTTTTGGCGACGACCTCGATTTACAAGTTTTCTTTACACGCCATAAACGTCTTCGGTGCTTAAGGGATGTTTTTCGATGCTGTTGCAGTGCGAATGTTATTAGCCCTGATACCTTCAACAATAACTGAAAAACAAACTGTGCGACCAAAGTAAACAAAGCCGAAATGTTTTGTTTATCTTGGCAGCTACTGTAAGAATCGATTTCCACGAAAGGCTCCCGTTTGATGGAGATTTTGTTGCTGTTGCTGAAAGCAGAACGCCGCTAAGAGTGATAGGGTAAATCAAATTTATGTGCTGACAGACGAGTCATTCCACACTTGTGATAACTTTCCGTGGGCGTTTTGCATTTACTGGTGAAGATGGAATCCGTCCACTATATAGGTGGAACTTCGAAAGAAGAACGCCTGCGGACACTGTTGCGCCTCATTTTTTTTTCGGACTGCATGTTTACGTAGGGGGTTTCATCTAGGACGAATAAATGTCCGGAGTGCGATGGAGCCAACCCTTATGTAATTTATTGTTCAGTGTAAAAATCTCGTGTAGATATTGTTAAGGAAGTATAATAAATATCCTCGACAGAACCAAGCTCATACAAAGAGATGATCTGCGCCGCAAAAAGAGCGGTAAGGTTCATAAAATACCATTAGGCCATTTATGTGGAAGTAAAATGCATAGTATTGTATGAATTATAATAATTTTGAATTGCGTGGCATAACACAGAGAAATGCTTAATTTAACTTGAGCGTGCGCTTACACCGCAAATCACGTTGTCAATTTAGTATATCCTATATTGAAAGTGGCCTCCGCAGCCGGGATCTTGAAAGTACCGATGAGAAGTAGGCAGAGTCGCTGGAGCGTGGATGGGTTCGCGAGTTGTACATAGTGAGGGCATCGAGACAAGCTCAGGTAAATAATAATAAAACACGAAATTTAATGATTTTCTACCCATGAAGGGAGACCCGACAGAGGGAAGACACAAGTAACGTAGTGGGAAGTGATCTCACTGAAGAATTATGGATGACGTAATTTTTTTTTGACAGACGTAGCTCATATATGGCATTCCTACAATAACAAACTTATTTTATGAGCAAGAGACAGTTTCGGGGACAGAGAAGCAGCTGCTTATAAAAGGGCCCCCAAGGGGCAAGGAACCGTTTATCTGAAAGCACGTGCAGGTCGCTGAGCAAAAAGCAAAGGCTCTAAATAAGTAAAATGCGTTCAAATATACTAGCATGCAGGAATAATAATATTTTCTTTTCTTGTAAGCCTTCACGAGTGTCTTGTCTTTTCTCCACGGAATGCCCTCACCTAATTAGCTTATCTTATGAAAACAGTGCAGAAGAAAAACAATTCAGCAGCCTGAATGCAAACAAAACATTTTAGCTCACACTGCGCTACTGAAGCGAATAATAATATTGTTTAGCACGAGCAATGCTATTTATGCTATTCCATTACTATCATGATATCGCTTTATTTATTATTATTTACTACGGCTATATAATCTCCGTCGCGACAGTCACACATAATGCAATGAAATCGAGGCTTCGAACTCTCCAGTGAAATAAAAAAGCGCTTAATTTCTTTTTTTTTTCTCTTCTCCTTTAGACTCTCTTCTCCGCCTGTAGACACCCGACTTTAATCGATCGGTTACCCCGCAAAGTACATGTATTTTTTTGTTGAGGTACACACACAAATTTGTGGTGGCCTAAGGTGGTTTCCCAACTAGGAAAAGAATAATGAAAAACTTATGCTGAAAAAGTAACAGCCCCTTTTAGTTCTACACGCAGTAAGGCCAAAGAACAAGTTCACAGGTTTGTAGCTGCTCAAGCCTGCGTGTTGCTATCTAAACCTTAAAAAACCGACGAGGAAGCATGTACAGAAAAACGTGCGTAGAGCTAACGTCGTGCGAATGACACGGTAATTTTACTTTTTCTCTATCTTATGATGTGGTGGCTTGAAGTAGTTGGCGTGTATGAGATAAGCAGGAAAGCATTTGCACCAAATACATATTTCCATCTACAAGGGGCGAGCTGACATAGTTGCATGATAGGTAAGTGGACCTTTTGATTATAAGTAGGTGGGATATGCAGCCCGTGTGTATAAAAATTCTACCTCTGTATACGCGCTCATGGCGTTTTCTTGTTTGACCCTCATGCGATATTATATATTATTTTTCTCTGTTTGCAGTCTTTACCTACTTCTAAACTGCAGGATGCTCCATCCAGGCACTGAAATCAAATGCATTTTTTTGATAAGTGAAATAAATAAAGCTGAACTGGCATTCAGAATCGAAGACGATTGGTTTGGACGTGGGCAACGTTTGATATTCCTTTGTAGCCGTATAACTGGATATTATAGCTCCCCGTGTGGCATTGATTCAAAGAGTTTCTCAACGTCCAGTGCAGCGCGTGACGAGATCGACTTGCACGGAATTGTCGTATTACGGTACGTCTGCGGTATCACCGTAGAGCCCTTCCTCGAGCCACTTACCCGGAGTCTACATTTGCGTGCTTCGGCAACCATGTATACGCAATGCGATGGTTGTCTGACTGGCTCATGCATCGCTCCAGTTTATTCTTAGCTCATTTTGACCGTCTGCTGTTGCAGGAACTGGACACTCCTCACTCAAGCGTAGTTAGAGTCTGCCTCTACTCTGAAAACATTGTAGTGGCTTTTCACTTATCAGACACGTCTCATCTATAAACAACAACAGACAAGATTTTAAAGTCTTTTAGCAATTGCCATGAGATACTGAGTTCTACCATGGACATTCCGAAAAGCAAAGTCCTTCAATATTCAGACTTAGAAATTCTTTTAATAAGCCCCGACGATCACGCATGCCTGGGACACATGCCTACGTTCAGGAAGTCACTTTTTATGTTTCACTCGCAACACTCTGAAATGATAAAGCGAGGTCTGATGGCGTTTTACTTGAAGGCAGCCCTGTCTGAGTCTTGTGAGCTTGGGATACTGTTTCGTATGCTATACAGTTTGAGAAGTTGAGCAAATCTGGCTACCTCGAAGCTCTGGTGCATGCTGTAGCAGAGCCACTTTTAAAGAAGGCCAATGCTCTCATTCTGATCCATGCAAGTCGGAACACCAATAAGAGGAGAACAAAAAGCATGAGGTTATTCCCTACAGGCAAAAAGTCTCGCATAATCTCAAGAGATTTGCTCGAAGTACGGCGTAGAGTTGGTGTTTGCCGTGCCGTGCAAAGCTTTCACAGCTTTCAAGACTCGTAGAAGAAGGAAGACGTTAACGAGATGATTGCAGGAATAGTCACCATTATGTGTAAGTTCCCTGCCGCACAGGTGTCGTCTGCCAGATACCACTCAACTGCGGAACAGTGTGCATCAGCCAGACCGGCCGGTGTAGTAATGACCGCATCATATAGCATGAACGGCCCTCACCGGGGTGGTGGAGTGGTACGGCGTTCGACTATACTGTTCCCAAGGATGCAGGATCAAATCCTGGCCTCGGCCGCCGCTCTTCGTTGGAGGCGAAAAGCTAGGTGGCCGTGTGCTGTGCGATGTCAGTGCACGTTAAAGAATCCCAAGTTGCCAAAATTTCCGGAGCCCTCCACTACGGCGTTTCTCATATCCCTAGTTGCTTTGGGACGTTAAACCCAACAAACCAAACCAAGCCATATACATAAACACGCTTTGGGAACAGGCAGTGAATTGAACTTGCTGCTCAACTGCAAGAATTTCTCAGGCTGCTCCCCCGAACTGTACAAAACTATTATCGAATTAAGACGCAAAAAACTTCTCGAAAAAGAAATATTGAAAGCTTCGCTAATTGATGGCTTGGGGGAAAAGTGCGTCATATAGTAATACGTCAGCGATATTACTGCAAAGAAAGAGTTGCTGTTTATATGCAAAAAATGTTAGCGGTTAGTAAACGCTCATTATTGTACATTTAGCAGTACGCACACGTGACTTATGTCCTTTGATTACATGTTCGTTGTTTTTTCTTCGGCTCACACCAGTTTGCAGGTTGAACTCTTCGAACAATAACGTTCACGTGCGAACACATGCCTGAAATGAAAGTGAACTGGCTATGCAAGTTATGAAAACCAGCAAACGACTAATTGTGCATGGAGCAAAATGAACCATGAAACTCAGTTCGTTGCATCCTAACGTCGCATGCAAAAAAAAAAAAAAAAAAGCTCTTTGGATATGCCCCATAACTCAGACGGCTGCATCGGGGCTAGACTGGTGGGCATGCTAAGGATGAATTTTCGTCTGCTCTCTAGTAAAGAAAGAAGAGGGCGAGAAGGCTGTTTGCTCAGTAGATAAAGGCTGAACAGCCCGCAAGCTCACTTCTCGAGAGACGAAAACTAGCAAAGTTTGAAAGGTAATGAACCATGAGCACATTCATTGTCGATTCCTTTCTTTCATGCTCAAATTAATTTTGTCAAATTGTCGCGTATTATAGCGAAATTATACATTATCAGTTGATGTGTCTTCTTTGCTGATAACGCTGTTAAACACTAGCACACTGATGTTGAAATCTCGACTCAATATTCTTGCCTGCTGTCGGGCCACAGTTTTTTGATCGATGGACCGACAGCCTCCTTTAGAGCCATCTGCTCAAATAGGGAATAAAAGATTTATGAACAAACCATGAATGATGAGTTTAGTTATTTATTTTATTATTAGTACCTCAAATAGCCCTGGGGAGGGATCTTACGTGAGGGATGGGCATAATGTTCCTAACGTCCGAGTGAATAGTTGTACAAATGAAGTCTCGAACAGATGTGTGTGGGAGAGGTGGAGAGCATAGGCAGGCATATTATTCCAGTTCAGGGCAGTCTGTACAAAAAAGGAACGAATATGGACAGTAATCAGTGTTGGGGGTGGATTGGTGGATTTTGGGTGACTGGTGTAGCTTGACTGTCCATTAGCTGGTATGATTGCTGAAACATTTAGTGCGTGACCGGATTTGTGAAAAAGACAGTATGAACATGCAACATGTATTTTCAAGATTAGGTAGGTTTGCGTGTGACTGAAGTGTAGTGATACTGGTATTATAGGAGTAGCCCCCAAAAATAAACATGGCAGCGCGATTCTGAACAGCTTCAGGGGTGTTGACAAGATTAGATTGTTGGGGGTCCAAGATTGAGCATGCGTATTTTATTTTACCCCGGACGAATGTGAAATAAGTTAATGCTTTCACTGATGCAGAAGCTAGGCATAGGTTTTGACGGACACAACCAAGAGTGCGATCGGCTTCATTAGTAATGTTCATCATGTGTTCAGACCGAGGTAGTGTTCAGAAAGGCTGACGCCAAGCTACTTTTAAGACTGAATACGTGATATTGGCGAGCCGCAAATGTAGCAAGTAGATGTCTGAAAGTTTTTCCGGCGCTAAAAAGGGAGCAATGACGTTTTGTTAGTGATTAGGTACATTAACCATATTTCGCACGAAGTTTCGATTCATTTAATATCATCTTGTAAAATGCTAGATTCAATACCGTTATAAATGGCACGATAAAGCAAGCGAGTGTCTTCCTTATCCAGCTGAAATATCTGTGAAAGTCGGTGCTTAGCACAGGAGCTCTTTCGCGGACGTTAAATAATATATTATTCTTAATTTCGGGCGAAGACACGCTTTGGGGAATTTTCGAGGAATTACACCTATTAAGCCGGCCTCATCGCTAGACTTATCTTTGGTATGAAGCGCGACCACTACCCATTCTGCACATTGGGCGCGGGAATTACCTAATCGTGCCGCACCAGGACATTCCAGATCATTCCCATTAGTGAACACCGAACCGGGGGCTCTCAGCCATTCTGTTTCACTAGCCGCTGTTAAAAAAGGAGACGTCGCTCGCTTCCTCTACTTCGCCCTTACAAGACGCTTTCCCTTGGGCCAACCGTTGACTCTTGGTCACATCATTTGATCACACGAAGCAAAAATCTAGGGTGGCGAAAGAAAGCTATTCGTTCTAAAAGCAGAATCTGAGACAGAACTACTGACAAGCTGCATTTTCAATTTAGTGTGGTACACAAGGTAGAAAAAAATGTTTTAACTCATCCATATAAATCTCAAGCGTACGGCCACCATCCCGAAGGTGCTGAAGGTGAAACAAAATGCACTCAAAGACAATTTTATAGGCCAGCAAAACAACAGAAAAAAGACTCGTTTAATGACTTGAACAGCAGAGTAATGCCCGTTTAGCGCCGGTATTCATCATTACAAGCGGTGAAAAGAAGGCATGTCGCGTGTGGTTCATTATGCGTTAAAGATCCATGCCACGTGGAAGTAATCAACCTCTGAGAGCCGCAAGACGATCTCTCTGTCACCATATAGATAAAAAAAAGCACAGAACTATGTCGAAAATACGGTAAAAGATTCTGTAGTCCTTTAGTAAGCGTCAGAATTTTCTTTAGTTGTGCGGTTTTTTTCTGTAGTAGTTTTCTGTTGTGTGAAGTTGTGTTACGTTTTTGTTGCAACAACAAAACATTTTGATGTTACTATAAAAAGTTCTGTTGTAACAACAGGTTTCCCAGCACAGAGAATCTGTCATAACAACAGAAAAAATTCTTAAGTTTTTTTTTTCCCACTGGGCTAGAATTATACAGTAAGGCACGCTGTCAGGCGTAGATTCAGAACACATTCTGCTGCGTAAAGTTGCGAGGAATCTGCCAGAAAAACACAAGGGTGGTATATCTCGCTCTCTTATTTGTGTCTGGAAAACATGTATGTCGCTCAAAACTCTGATATTGATCCTGAGTGCCAGAGACAGCAGTGCGACATAGTCAGTTCAGTTCAGTTCAGTCATTCAGTCGTGTCTGACTCTTCGTGACCCTATGGACCATATCACGCCACGCTTTCCGGTCTCTCACTATCTGCCTAACATCACATAACTTCATCTGCAGCGCCTCGAGAATGCCATCTAACCACCGCGTTCGCTGCATACCCCTTCTCCGGTGACCCTCAACCTTTCCCAACGTCAAATCTTTCTCCAGCGACTCGTCTCTTCTCATCAGATGACCAAAGTAGCTGAGCTTTAACTTTAGAATTTGACCCTACAATAAGCAATCAGGGTTTATGGTCGACAATATCGACTGATTTGATCTTCTGGCAGTCCAAGGAACTCTTAAGAGTCTTCGCCAGCACCACAATTCAAACGCGTCAATTCTTTGGCGGTCAGCCTTCTTCACAGTCCAACTCTCGCATCCATACATCACAACTGCAACGACCATAGCACGAGTTATACGGATCTTGGTTGGCAGTGTAATGTCTCTGCTCTTTACTAGGCGGTCAAGGCTAACCATTGCTCTCTTTCCCAGAAGCAGGCGTCTCCTAATTTCATGGCTGCAATCTCCTTCCGAGGTAATCTTGGAGCCCAAGAAGAGAAAATCTGTCACAGCTTCCACTTCTTGCCCCTTGATGCTCCAGGACTTGATAGGGCAAGACGCCATGATCTTTGTCTTTTTAATATTCAGTTTCAGCCCAAACTTCTCACTCTCTTCTTGTACGCGCATCAGAAGTCTCTTGAGTTCCACTTCACTTTCTGCCATAGTGCGATAAATGTTTTTCTTGAACTCGGCTCGCTACGAGGGAAGGGAAGAGCAGACATTTTTGTCTCCTGCGTATGTACTTAAAGCTGGCCGGATATCGTTGCTGATATAACACCCGGAGCTATAAGTTGTCTCAAAATGCAAGCAACTCAAGTTACTACAGAGAAAAGCATGTACATTCACACACATATATTTATGTGAGTCAGTTGCTAACACATGCGGAGTCAACGAAGTGGGTATTGCCGTACGTCCCGAAAACAAACGGACAATGATTTTAATCACGAGGCGTTATCATCGACATTAAAACTTTGCTGATTGTCGCCAGAAAAGCACAGCCCGTTTTATTTCGTTTCCCCTCTAAAGTGCCACTTTTGAATCCTCTGGCTCAGCGTCAGAGGTCACCGTCATAAGTGGTGCTTTAAGGTTGAGAATCGCGCGCTTACAGGATTTGCAGTAACAACCTCCAACGGCGCGCTTGGTTTTAATCTGGGGAATTAAATATACGCGGGCTCAACAAAGAGGCTTAATCGAGCACTACAGCAAAATGCCTCATTAGCGAACTTACCTTTATTGTTTTCACAAAACTACCTCACGCAAGTACACAGTGTATGAAATTAGGTTCCCTCTGTTATTTTAGCGAATCAAGCTAGTAAAGCGCTAACTAACCTCAGAAGGAAGATTATTTGCACATATATTGCTTACTTTTGCTTCGAGTTTTGGAGTTGACTAATGCTGGCACAAGACTGTATTCAACTTTTATGTGTTTTTCCTACAGTTAAGTACAATGTCCAGCGCTGACGTCGAAATCTGGTGCTGGCAAAAAGAAAGGAACAGAAGAAAACCCTAACACGCTTGCTAAGTTCAGCAAGGAAAGTGCTCGTAAACTGGCGAGTCACTGTTTTTAGAGGCATTGACTTTAGCTTAAGCATCGCAAACTATTTCAACAAAATTATAAAGTGTGCAAACAGAGCATGGCTATTGGCAGGGGTCATATATGTTAAACAGATTATAGGTCGAAAGCACGTTTGTTTGCCTTACTTGTTTAATGTATAGTGTAATTGCTGTTTTTTTTTACGTGATACTTGATATCAAATTTCTGTGCCTATGGGCCTGGAACGCTGCAATTTCCGCCTAGAGTTACTATATAGGCTTTTTAGGCGTAGAATTACTATATAGGCTATATAGTCACTTTATTTCAGCCGTATATGTAGCGCCATCTGTGAGCCGATGCATCAAATGGAGGATGTTTACACAATACTTAAACTTAGTTATAATGTGCGAAAGTACCCGTCGTGGTGGCTCAGTGATCAAGACACTGTTCTACTGAATCCGAGTACCCGGGTTTGAACCCGGCTACTTTGAAACTATTGATATTGTTTTCTTGTAGTGTAAAAACATTGCAAGAGGTCAGAGGTACTGTTCAGCCATAGGCCCCATTACTCTTTTTTATTGGATGGTGAAATCGAAGCGTGGCGTGATATGGTCCATAGGGTCACGAAGAGTCGGACACGACTGAACGACTGAACTGAACAGAAATCGAAGCACTCACGCTCTGAAGACACGATACCGGACTTAGTTTGAATTAACCGCGCAGGGTCACGTGGTCGTGACCCAACGAAACAGCACGCACTATCAGAGTGCCGGCACAAACAAGACCTGATAAGATTCTTGGTCGTAGGTGCTGAGTGTATCAGTGCTCCCGTACGAAATTATCGCTGTTTCGTCTTATTCCTTTAAAGCAATACGCTTATTACGGTCGAATTTTTCTTTATGGCACATTTTGTTTTCATAGTATTTACACAATAGACTGTGGGTAATTTGTAGCGGTGATAATTTCAGCAGCAGCAATGAATTAACGTTGTCCTTAGCGTAGATAGTTCAAGCGTGTTTTCCAGGAAAGAAAACGCCTGGGGTAGCTTCTAATGCACCCCGTAATAGTTCTAATGCATCTCTAGAATACCCAGAATCGCTGATATCTGGATTGCGTTTTGCGTCATAAAGCTGAATGGATAGGGAGTTGTTTCTATTTGCACGAGTACAAGTTTGAAATGTCTTCCAGGTTTCGAAGCTTATCTACGTATTGCAGGTGCTGCATTGCGCAATAAGCAAAGTGGAGGCCATGCATAGAATGTTTGATACTTTTGTGTGGCGCTCTCAATAGGAGCCTACGCATCGAGATAATTTATTTCTCCTTCTTTAGACTGGTGGAGCTGGCCTTCAGCACTTGTTTGTTCATCAGCTTATTTCAAGGTTGTTGTTTTTTTTTTTAATCAGGACGCCATTCCTTCCTCTTAGTTGTGTTTAATAGGCAATCAAGTGCCCATTTGCCTAATTTGTTTGCGCCCACTGGTCATAGGAGGGAGGGTCCTTTGTGGAGTTTTTTTTAAGGAAGGCACGCAAACATTCCAGGCGCGCAAGCATTCCGCGCGTTCGAAGAGCGCCTGACCCGTAGTGTACAGAAAACACAAGTCTCACGAGGCGCCACATGACTCGCGCCACTGAGCAGTCAAATACTACATGGTAGATTGCTTCCGTCGCGCCCAAACTCTCCGAGTCCTAACTTGAAAGAATGGAATTACTGTATAATTGCTTGAACTACGTACAACACCGGTAAGTTATACGGCAGCGGCTTTTTCTCCGTTAAGAAGTCGAACGGGTGCAAACATTTATGGTGTGTTTGTGATTAGCTGTTCCTTTGAGCACAAGCGCATAAGCTTAGTAGTACGTCACATGCCGTTTTTGTACGTTGCTGCCTGTCGGCTACAAGGACGGCCCCGGATAATTATCGAGGGCTCGTTACCCCTACTGACATCCCAAAATACACGGCCGTCTCTCGCTTCTCCTTATTCGAAGCGCAGCTGACGCGGCCAGGTGACGAACAGCGGAGCGCTCTAAGGGGAGTGAGTCGTTGCGGCAACTGCAGGGCTTGAACCCCTGAGGCATGACTGCCGTCATGCGGAAGTCACGCAGAACGAGTATCTTTACAGGCTGAGGAGGGGGGATGGGGGGATACGCATAGAGAAGTGAATAAATCAAATAAATGGGTAAATATTACGGATCATTGAAGAAACACAGTAATAGTTGGTCACCCATACTTAACGACTGTATCGCAAACTATAAAAGTCTAGCTTTTCAGACTCATACGGACTTAGTAAAGCAGTGCTACTTCTGCTCCATTTCGAATCTTCCGTCTTACTGGCGCTCTGCCTTTGAGATACTTTTCCGATTTTCCGATTCGTAGCAGACATGTTATGACTGCGCTTTTCTTGTGCTTTCGTATTACCTTGTAAGCGGCTGATTTGATATAATTTGTCGCTGCACTTTTGTGAGTACAGCTGCCCATGTGCACATGAAGATAAATGAATAAAATTAATCTATGTAAAAAGTGCAAGTGCTTTTTTCTATTTTTTTTTTCTTTCTTATGCGTCTTTATCCGTAGATCATGAACCGAGCGGTCGAGTTGCTGAAATCACTCAGAATCTTTTGTAGGACGCGCTCGTTTTGTCAGGTCTCCTGCATTTATGACCAGTCACGAGCGAGAATACAACCACGTGCATTCTTCAGCACTGCGTTCCACAATCAGTGAATGCACTGTCTTCTGGTATTGCATTTCATCGCGGGTCAATAAATTAACAAAGCTCGAGACAGTGGCATCACTGAAGACGATGCGGAGTTTCATTCTTGCCTGATTCCTCGATTATAACATGATATCTCCTTTCAGCCAAACTACTCGAAGACAAGAACTGTAGCCGTATCTTGTAAGCAGATATTTCCCACTTCATTTGGAGTGACGTCAGCATGACGACAGCCTAAGGCGAAATTAGCAAGTCGGGGGTCATACAAATTTCGAAGTAACGCGTCCCATGTTGACATTCATCGCCGCCCGCCACATGTATTGGCTGGCAATTTGCTTCGGTATGCAGCCAATGGTGAGATCTAGCTGCCAATAAACAAATGGCACGGTCGCTTTCCACGGACATTTGAAACCCCCGGTTCCGTTACGTACCTGATAGCAATGACGAATGCCAGTTAATCATTCGCATCTGAAGGGGAAAATAGACAAGGACTCATTATACAGGCTGTCCCACATAACTTGAGCCAAGATTTCTAAAATGAAATGCACGTGGGACGCAAATGGAACTGCATGCATGTTTTACACTAACTCTGATCATTTTTATTTACACCCTTAACTTGCTCAATAGTCGTTCTTAATTATCCAACATTTTAAATATTTGTAGCAGACCTCAGATGTTATTCAAAAAGTGGTAGAACATCCTCAGCTAATTCATTTGGTTTCTACGTTATACATATCACGTAGCCTTTTCTTTCACGTTTTGAAGGAAGCGTGCTGAGTCCGGCTCTGACTTCAGCGAGACTGCACGGGAGGCGACAGGGCCAATGTCATGCCCGATGTAAGCATTTGAGCGCGCGGCTCAAGTCACATGACGACACAAATAAATACAGCTGGTCGAGCTTTGCTTAAGCGCAAAACGTCTAAGAGTGTGAAAAAAAAAAAAGCATTCTGCTTGTGAGAAGGGAAGGACTAAGCGCGCGAGAATGAGGTAAGGCAATGGCAGCTGCTGCAAAATCGCCTTTGGATAAAAAAGACCTCATAAAGTTTGTTCTCTGTTTGTACCAGGCCCAGTGAGTTGCAATTTATCAGCTGCTCCTCTGGGGCCGTATCCATGCATGTTATCCTAAGCGGCGTTAACTGGTTGCTACCAATGTCGTACAGCAGACAAGAATTATTCTAGTGAGGAAAGAGCAGATATGGGCCTGGTTCTAGGTGCATCAACTGGGCAGAAAAGGTGGGCAGTTGAGCTATTTTGATGCTGGCATACGGATACGCTTCCAAGCGCAATGACGATCGTTCGTGAATATGAGACGCTGATACAAAAATGTAGCGAAACGACATAAATCTGCAGTCCTGCACGAGGTAGACCGCATACGTTCTCCTAAAAGTTTCTTCAGATGCACATGCAAGTATTCTTATTGTGGATGTTGAAGCTTCAGTGGTAATGGCTTTAGTGCGGTTATTAGTGAAAAAGAGACTTCATTCTTACCACGTGTTGATGTTGGAGCCCCGTCATATAGTTAATAAGAAAAATCTGAAAACTGGACTCTAATTAAGATGGAAGAGGATTCAGGCGTTGTCAACAAAATACTGTGGACTAATGAAAGTACTTTTTCGCGTAATGCCCTAATGAACGTCAACAGCGTTCACTATAGAGTAACGGAAACCCTCGCTGGGCTTTGCAGACACATCGCCAATATCAGTGGTCGGTTAATGTGTGATGTGGAGCTTATAGTTGCTTTATAATTGACCCCTCGTTCTTTTATAACACGCTTACAGGCGAAAGACACGTAAACGATATCCTTCATTGGGAACTTGAAGATTTTTTTTTGCCAAGCTTCATTGGCTATCATCAAGTATATTTGGCATCAGCATATCAATGCTCCTGACCAACGCAACAGCAAAGCTTCTAATTGGTTAGATGGAGTTTTCCCGCAGGAGTGAATGTGAGTGTGTGGGCTCACTGCATGGCTGGCACGGTTGCCAGATTTAACTATCTCCGATTTCTTCCCTTTAGGGTAATACAGCAAGGATCAAATATACCGGACACACGCCGCATCAGAAGAAAAAATAAGACTTCTGAAACTCTAGCCATGAGACCATGATCAAGAACGCCACTGTAAAGTTTCCCATCTTAAAGTTAAAGAGAGTGGTTTGTAAATGCGGGTAAACTGAAAGATACCGGACAGTACTCCGTCTGACTTTTCACCGAACACTCGGCTCGCCCGCAAAAAAAGAACTAGTTTTATTTGACAAACCCCCCGGCAAGCAAATACAAACTGCGACACAACATGTTAATAATGAGTAACATCACGGGTTTATGATCATGTTGCTGAGCAAATCACCGAGCTTCCTTTGTAGCTATAACCCTCATGTAATGCCCCATTACAGGGGCCTTTGAGGTACAATAAATAAATAAATAAATAAATAAATAAATAAATAAATAAATAAATAAATAAATAAATAAATAAATAAATAAATAAATAAATAAACCTAAGCCACAAACTAAGCCTAAGGAGAAGCCGGAAATATGGCCCTTTTCAATTTATACAGTAACGTTAGAAATATTTTGTCGATGGTTGACTCACTTTTTAACCTTGTTTTCTTCACCGAGAGCAATGTTGTCCTTTTTAACTGAAACCTGGTTAAATCAAACAATCCAAACTCTAGAACTCCAGATTGCTTTAACCAACTTCGATTTCTTTCGTTGCGATCGTTAACAAAGGCTAGGTGGAGGGGTGTTAATAGCAACTAACCGTAACCTTCCCTACTTTAAAACTGATATATCTTCTCTGTTGGAAATACATTTCTTTGGTACTAAAATATCCCACACGCCCTTAATTATAGGAGCATGTTACCGTCCCCACGACGCCGATTCAAGTTTTACCGTATGTTTTCACAAGGCTCTTTGTGCTCTGAAGCATTCTTTTCTCAAAACACCAATTCCTTTATTCGATGATTTCAACTTTCCATCGATAGTATGGTCTGATATGGCAGTAACATTGTCGAAGAATAACGCAGAAAGCGCATTCCTTAGCATTTGTCTCACGTTTGGCTTATCGCAGCTTATCTCCACCTCTACAAATTAGGATAATTGGTCCTCCAGCCTCATTGATATCTTGTTCGCCACACATCCTGATAACCTTTCTGCATTAACTTTCTTACCCGGGCTTGTGGATCATGCCGCGATTCGCGCTACTTATCAGTCACAATTTACATGTCAGAGAAAAGTAAAAAAGAAAATTACTCTCTACGATAAAGGCGATTATGCCACGTGCAATGAAAACGTAACCCGATTTAGTGTCTCCTTTCTGCATACAATTTATTCTCGTTGAGTTGATGGTAACAGGTCGATTTTTAAATATAAAATGCAGCAACTAATCGAAGAACACATCACTACCCTTACCGTAACCGAACGGTCGTCCTCGCTCTAGTTTATAACGCACTAAAACGCTTCAAGAATAAAAAAAAGCGGCTTATCGAATTGCCAAACAAAGTAACCTGCCACATGCATGGGACAAGTACCACTGCATAGACAGAATGTTCCAGTCTCAAGCTGCCAAAATTAACAGATTATTCTATCCAAATTCGCTTCCTAATATTCTACGCAATAACTCTCGTTAATTTTGGAGGTTATCATTCATGTCCCAAGAAATCGATAATGATACGAGACACTAGCGATGCTCCACTCCCTGACACCGAACTAGCCTTGGAATATAATTCAGCATTTTGTTGAGTTCTTTCCGATAAACCGGAAGCTATGCTTCTATGTTTTTCTAACTTTCATTATCCTGTGGTGTATGTTATAACGTTCGAACCACGTGGCATTTGCGAATTAATTGAAGCTTTGAAACTGATATCATCTGCTGGAATTGACGCCATTAATGCAAAGGTATTTGAAACACTAAATAAATTGCCACTGTCTAATTGTCGTACACCTTTCAACAGTCCTTGTCGTCTGAAGTGGTGCATTTGGACTGGAAAACCTGTAAGGTCATTCCAGTCCCCCAAAAAAGGACCTTCGACATGTTGCCACGACTACCACCGGATTTTCATTACAAGCGTTTGTTATAAACTAATGAAGAATGTAATGTTTTCTCAAATAATGCGGTTTCTTATTTCTTACAAATTATTTTATCAGAGTCAGCATGAATTTCTTAAGGAGTTATCGTGTGATACTTGCACGTTTCGTTAACGACATCAGCTCTCAACCCGACGTTAACATGCCTGTAGATTCACTGTTCTTAAACTTCGAGAAAGCTTTTGATAAAATTCCTCATAACCGTCTTTTATTGAAGAATTCATGATTAAACATTAACCCCCTAGTCTTTACTTGGTTGCATAGGTTTTGACCGAAAGCCATTAGTTAATTTTTTCAGATAACCATTCCTCCTCTTTGCCTCCTGTGATTTCTGGTGTACCGCAAGGTTTTGTCCTGGGTCCCTTCCCTTCCTAATCTACATAAATAACCTCTCCTAATGATATATCTCCTGTCATGGGCCTATTCACAGACGCCTATCTTATTGCCGATCCAATGACAATAATTCAGACGTCCGCATTCTACAACGCGACTTAAAAGCATTAGAAAAGTGGTGTAAACCGTGGTTTATGTATTTAAATGTTAACAAAACCGCGCTACCTTCTTTCCATCGCCGCCATTCTTATGTATCCCCCACGTATTCTTTTGGTAACTTTGTAATTCGTTCTGTGTCATCTCAGAGATATTTCAGACTTATACTTACACACAATCTTTCATGGTCCTCACACATTACGAATATAGATAACGAAGACAACCGCATCCTCGGCTTTTTCGGCGAAATCTCAAATTTGCCTCCCCTTCAGTAAAGGCCGTCGATTATAAATCTCTTATCAGGCCCACGCTGGAGTATGCATGCTCAGATTGGGACCATCACCAGTCTAATATTTCTAACGCCCTTCCCTACACAGGGCATTTGAGGTGCGAACAAACAAACAAAACGCTAAAGTTATAATGCAGAAAGTGGCGATCCGTTCAAACACGCATTATACTCAAGGGGTGCCTTTGGAATGCTCTAGAAGTCATTCCGATTTTATCACACACCTTACGTCCCAACTACACTCCGTCCGCGCCGTGCCAGGGCTTGCCTATTTCGAGAATAGAAAAATAAAGGTATATTATTTTTTTCTCGAATACATTTGGATGCTTTAGCACTTCGGCAACCTTCGGCCAGCGGCAGGCACTTCCGCCGTCATGCGATAACGGCAACAGTCCCAGATATATACATCAGGCTTAACACCCTGTCTCTTCAACATGACCACAGTCTCGCTGCAGCTAAACTTGTTCGTCTATGACATGCATGAGAGTGGTCCAATAGGTGAGCTCAAGCGCATCCTTCCGTATTATTTTTTCATATTCCCCGGACTTGCTTTGTAAGACTGGAAAAAGGACTACGTGAGACATATTTTGTAGAAACCAAGTGCATGAATGGTTTCTGAAGCTGATCTGTAATTCTGCAAATTGCTACAGGAGTATGCTTCCAATATTTAAAATAGTCGAGTAATTAAACGTAATAACGAACAAGTTAAGAGAAAAAAGCCTCAGTTACTCAGCACTATAGGGCAAACATTATGCATGCGGTTCCATTCGCGTCCGATGTGCCTTTCATTTTAGAATTCTTGGCTCAAGTTACGCGGGATAACCTGATGAATACTGCCTTATAGGTTGCAAATGTATAGTATCTACCACATTACTCTAAAGACAAACCTCACTGGATGATGAGCACTTCAGCGTGATTGAGGAAGAAAAAAAGGATGCGAGAACTTCGATCACTGGGATAGCGCGTCCCGTTTTTATGATTCGTTTATGTTATGCCTGTCCAGTAGAACGCGACGAAATGCGCAGAGACGAGAGTGATTTACGTTCAGTCTTACGTTATTCAGTTTCCTGTGGTGCAATATTCGTTGGTGAGTTTTGAGATCACCGCCATCCCGCCCCAACGGTGCAGCCAACTGAACGACTGATGTCTTTTGTCAAGTGTCCGTGGCACACGCAGCCCGGCTCAGCCTCAGCGGGAATTGTTCTGACCCGATCCATTTCCTCTCTTCAGCTTCGTCCCTCCGCTTGACCACTAGATGTGATGATCAGAATAATACGAGCGGGAAAACCGATGGCTAAGACCCAGCGACCAGCCAAAACGCATCACATTACGCCCAGACGCAATAAAGAAAATATCCGGCACAAAGATGACTTTTACTAGAGGCACACGGACGTGGGCCAGAAATTCAATGGTCGTAATAATAGTGAGGCGTATCACCATCAATCTCCCTCTTACATTTTTTCCTGCTCATGACCGATCGTCGTGTCACCGATTATGTTTTGATAGAGACGAATTGGATGATTTCTTTTCATATCTGTGCGATGTCCCAGGACCCTCAGCAGGCGGTGGTGCGGAGCGAAGTACTCGGGCTAGGCGCGCCTGCAATGAAGAAGCTCGTTCATATATCCAGCCACCTTCTCATGGTCTTCAGCTTGTGCTGCATAACATGCCTGTATATTTGTCTTTACAATCCCTTTTTAAGTCACACTGCCCTCAGATAAATAAGCCAGAAAACGTAAGAAGGTAAATGCCTGTGTGCGAAGTATTTAGTCATGCGTGAATGCAAAGCTGTTCTTGAAGTTTTACAGACAAATAATACGAAGTTCTCCTAAACAGAGAACACCTCTAAAGCTTAAAAGGTGCATACAAGTATATAAGACACTAAAAAGTTCAAAAGGAGAATACAAAAAAAAAAAAAAAAGAGCTCTTCGTATTAACCTTATTTATTGAGCTTAAAAATCGAGAATAATTTCTGACCCTGAAAATTTATTATACCTCTAGATATTTCTTTGGTGGATGTTTGCAACGTAAGTATATCAGGGAGCTCAGTGTTTCACTTTATGCGAAAATAAATGTTCGAATAGGCTCGTCGGCACTTTGCGAGCGATCAGATTCTCTTTATAACGATGCCTGCAACTAAGAACTGGACACAGCTAAAGACAATTTTTTACCACGAACCCTAGTGATTACGGATAGAGTGGGAAAGCATGCGTGATGCTTACATGCGTTAGGTGTAACGTAATATATTTAAGAAAGTTAACAGGTTGAGGTGAATTTTGTGATTTATATCTGTGAAAAATGTGATGGCAGCTGTAATTTGAAATATTTAAATGATTAAAGTTTTGATTTCATTCAATATCATGTGCCTGCTTTAGCGGATCGCCAAAGTTAGCAGCATCTGCGTTAGAATGCGCAAGATAACTGGTAACTGAACAACTGGTTATAGACGGCATGATGTTTACTGCTTTTGCCAGAGGAATTCTATAAGAAAAGAGCCAACAGCCATTACCGTAAAGAAATTCACATTGGAGTGCTCTTGTTTTTGTGAATATGAAATAATAATTAACCCTAGAAGTAAATGGCTAGAAAGTAGAAGGAACAACCGCATGTTGCTGGTAGGATCCAAATCTACGACCTTCGAATTTTGCGTTCGGTACTCTAAAGCTCAGCTTCTGCGACGGCTGTTTAATCTTCCACTTTCTTAGATATTTATGCTGCGTGTAACCTGTTCTTGAGAGTGTTCGCTAGGGCTCTCCTCCACCACAGCGGCAGACGTAGAACGTCACGGGATAACGGGAGCGCCACGCAGGACGTGATCGAACGGGAAGTGCGGCGGCTGTGATACTTTGCATTAAAAATGACGTCAAGGTCGCAGATTCAGAACACTCTCAAGAATTGGTTAAAGGTAATATAAATACCTAAGAAAGCTAAAGATTAAACAGCCATTTTTATTGATAATCGGTTTCTAATCAATTTTAACCTTTTATAACTGGAGGTATTCCATGTAAACCGGCTCACATGCGAAGAATCGGCCAGCTTGTATTGCTTCTGAAATTAACGCAATAAAGACAAGGTTTTCATAACTCACCAGTAGGGCACCGAACGCAAAATTCTCCGGTCGCGGTTTCGGATTCCACCGGCGGCATGTGACTGTTTTTTCTACTTTCTAACCACTGATTTTCATGATTAATTATTACTTCACATTAATAAAGAAAGCAATCCCATATGAGTTTTTTTTTGCGCTAATGACTATTGTCTTTTGATGTATTCCATTATGAAGCTCCTCATCTTCCCTAAATTTGTTTGATGATAGAGAAATGTTCCTGCATTAACAGCAACAGTCATGGATTAAATATCTATTCGGACGATGTAGAGCTTTAGCAAAATAAGCGGAGCTCGTCCCTCAGCTTTTCTTGGAAATTAGAATTGTAACGTAAACTCTTGGCGAATTATGTAGCTTCTAATTCAAGCGGGTAGAATGCAGAAAACAATTTTCATATAAATTTTGTAACCCTGTGTACAGAACATTGAAATGTGGGATTCTCGGATACAGCCTAATGTGCGATGGGCAGTCACGAGGAGGCTGCGTATGGCCTTTAATTTGAAAGAATGTTTTGTTGGGCTTGTTAGTGACAGTTCATCGTACGATGAAGGCACAAAAACACACAGGGACACAAGAAAGGTAACGGGACGGAGCGCCAAGAAAACGCTCAGTCCCGTTACCTTTCTTGTGTCCGTGTGTGTTTTCGCGCTTTGATCTTACGATGAGGCCTTCAATTTGTTTATGAATTCTTATTTCATGTACTGCTGTCCCGAAAGTGTGTTACCAGGAGTGCAGAGCACAAGAAAAATGGAAGAAAATGCAACAATACAGCAATGAAATGAGAACAATGATGCTAAAGCGTGAATATTGATTCCTATATTAGGAGGGAAGCGTTGGTACCTGCTAGGGAATTCCAAAATTCACTTGTATGAGCTTCTTACCAGATAATGTTATGCGACGTCTGATTGGCTGGATGAAAGGGAACTTTTATACACTTGAAGGCGTTTTAACGTGCGTAAATATAGTAATGTTAAGCGTATGATGTCTCCTGGTAGATGAGAATTTAGAAAAGATGGACATTAGTTACTGGAGACGTTACAGGCAGAATGAATCCTGTCGTGAAAAAAAAACAAAACAAAATTCTTGATAGAGCTGAAGTACTGGCGCCCCGCGAGCGCTTCGACTGAGTGATGACAATGATGATAGCAAATACTGATTACCATAACGGCGGTAGATAAGACTAATGGCTTTCATTTGAATGTGCACTGCTGTGTCAATTTCGCACTAGCCTTAAGAGTTGCAGATCACTCTAGCAAGTGAGGCGGCACGCAGATAATTTTATGCATGACGACTAGATAATCTTGGAAAGCAAAACAGCGCACTTTAACACACAGACAGAGAAAGGGAACGAGTCTGTGTTTTGAAGTGCGCTGTTTTGCCTTCCAAGATGAATTACCAACTAGCCCGTTCCTTCACCCTTGCGACTAGATAAGACGGATATCCATAAGCTGCCACGTTGATTAGGGTACAGCTTAATTGCTAGGCCAAACCGGTATGCATGACAGTCTTCCTAAAAAAGAAAAGGCTTAAAAGCAGTTCTGCAAAAATATTTTCGGAGTTTGCGCGCGCGCCAAACCAAAAAAAGTCCACGAGCGCGCCAAACCAAAAAAAAAAAAAAAAGTCTACGATACTCACAGCGCACAGCCTAAAAGTCGAATGTGGAGATCGTTAGATTATACGGGGTACATGGCATGGCACGGAGATAGAAAATGTTGAAGTTCTTCCCATATTCTCTCAGTGAGAAACGCTTGAGCTACGGTTCAAGTCTGAGAAAAATGAAATGACGCATAGATTTCAGAATGTTAAAGGAGCTCTTCTGAGCAGAATAAATTACCTTTTGCCCATTTCCGAAGTGATTAGAAGCAAAACGCGCGATAAAAAATATGGGATTCTAATATTCTATATGCGGAAGAGAAAGTGTAGCCGATTTCATTACTTTGTGAGGGCTTCGTACTTCCTTACTTTTATGGCAAGTTCAATTTTACTGCCTGTCCCGGAGAAAGGACTGCATTTTATCGAACTGGGAAGCAAAGCGAAAAGAAAGAACTTGTTATTTGGAAGTAAAAAAAAAGTTCGATTTCCGCGTTCGCTACGCAACAGAGCAGAAAAGAGGGTTGGTTATGGTAGCCCGCCGGCAGGCAAGGTCTGGGCTGTGGTCCCTTTCAGAATTGACCGAAAGTGCGTCGTGCACCGTGGATGATGTGCCTGTGGGGTTGTAAGGAGCCCAGTAAGCAGAAAAGAATTGAAGGATGCCCCGAAAGTTAGTATTGCCGCGAAAGTAAAATGTGCTCTAGTATACACGCCCTTATTTTCAAGCCAAGCTTCAAAGCTTATTTTCAAAGGTTATTTTCAGTGTAAGGCTAAGAGAAACGCATACTTCGTGCGGGGCGGCATGCTGAGACGACATGCTGATGATATTGACTGTTACTCTTGTTTATAACTAGGCCAAAGTAAGTCGTCAGACAGCACTCTGGTTTAAGTGGAAACATATAACGTGCCCGTCGTCAACCACTGCTTACCTAGTTTGAAGGAAAACTTGGCTCACTAGCATATGAAAGATATTGGCCACGATGCCCCAAGAGCATAAGCTGTGCACTTCGTAAGCGTTTTTGACGTCTTGGAAGATCGCCGCATCCATGGGATCTCTTTAACCTTTACTCAGTATGCTTCTGACCCGACGCTTAAAAGTAGATGATTTTCAAGCGCCGGGCTTACTAAGTTTCAGGGGGAGACGATGAATACGGCATTTTATTTTTTTTTTTTATTTAGTAGAATCGCAATGTTCCTCGATCGACCGTCCTCATGTCAGCGTCTTGCACTCAGCCCCGCTTGCCATGTCTAGTGTGCCTGACTTGCAAAAGGAGCGAATGAAAGAGTGCTGTGAAAGCTAGTTTACAGGATGCTATTTCGTTTTTGAAGACACCGAGGCTTCGACAAGGCTTTTCTGCCTGGCGACGTCCATATGCTCTTGGAACCTTCTGACTTTCGACAATTTACAGAAGGAGATTTTCATTTGAATGTTTTACGTGACTAACACCCGGGTGGGGTGACGAAGCTTTGGAAAAAACAATCAGAGTAACAAAATGCGATCAAAGGTGGACCAGTCATCAATCTCAGCCAAGATGTATTTCGTTAATGATCATTTACGTCATGCACTTCGTTTTGAGGTCAAATTAGAGAACTTATTATGGACGTCACTGGTTTTTGATGCTATTATGTTCGATTTATTTTAAATGAAAATAAAAGCGATTTGCCTGAAAAGCTATCCCATCACCTTGACTGCAAGTACAAGCGGACACTTGCTAGTGTCATGTTCGCATGGGCGATCTCACTATGTGCAGGACAAAGTGTAAATGAACACGCCTGCCAAAAGCCAGGCCATTACTGTGAAGCTCTCGATAGAAAACAACCAATTCTATTTTAGTTGCTTTCTGCGACATAGAACAAGAAACATCTACTTTTACTTTTATGTGAAGCAGAATGTCAGACGGGTCATGATTTGAGGCTTTAGTACTGTAAGTCATTTCCTCTTCTCCTTGAATATCTTGGCGACATTCCAAACAATTTTTGATTGCTGGCACATCGCCTCGAAAAGACGTGAATACGAAGCGTCTGAGAAACATAGTTTCAGAAATCTGTTTAATGTCTTCCTTTGCAATTTCGTTAGCATCAACTTACTTCAATATCTAGCATGAGTTAATGCAAAAAGGCATGCTATGCTACCAAAATTTATGAGCCCGAAAAAAAAAATAATAAAACAGGGGAAGGTACACCCTCAGAAACAAAGTTCGGTATTTGCACATATAACCCCGACATCCAAGCTTAAAGACTACTTAAACTTGGGAGTATCATCATAAGCATGATTACATTCATTACAGGGAAAAAAAAACTCCTCCCATATATCTCCAATTAACCAGGTGCTGTGTTAGCTGCATCCGCTTGACCCGCGCCAAATTCCTAACCTCATCCGCCCACCTAAATTTTGGCCATCCCATACTACGTTTGCCTTTCCTGGCAGTCCCATTTTAAATGATTGATTTCTAATAATGTAATTAAGGTTTATTTGCTATCTGACCCACTTTGCAGAACTCTTGTTTCAGCGTTACATCAATTTTTCTCCTTTCAGTAGTTTGCTGGGTTGTGCTCATTTTAATCTTTTCATTTGCCTCCGCGTATCCGTGCTGAGACATGCACCGATAAGATACAGCTCTTACACGCTTTCCATTCGAGGATAACTGCCATTCTATTTATGGTCTGAAATACTGCTAAACGAATTCCGTCACATCCTCGCATGATGAATCGTATGATGCTGCATGATGAATCTACATTGCGAACTTGTTTCTACCTAATCATAATTAAGCGAGATCATTCTTCACACATAAAGAGAGCATAATTAGACGAACTTCATATGAGAGTAAAATGATCTACCCCTTGGTGAAATCCTCAGCCTTGCCAAACATCTGGTGACTGTCGCGTTATAAAGTTTCTGGTGTAGGGAAGATTTCACTACCGCTTTCAGAGGGCTTGTGAATAGGACATGTAAATATGGTATTGTTCAATTGCATTAAATACCACGTTAAAAAGCGCATTAAGTTGCCCTACCTGCGGCGTGTTTGGTTTGGAAACAAAGGGAAATGGGTTTTAATCTCACCTATAACTGAATAATACACGAATTGCATTGTTTAATAATACCGTTTTAGACATGCGAGATACTTTTATGCCCGTTGCATATTGTGTTTTAAATCTTTCTTTTCGCGTGTTACGCCACATTTAACGTGTGTGCTACAAATATGAGGATGCTTTCGTTGCCACTCTTTCCTCTATGGCGATGACGGCTTTCGTGAGTGATGGGGCCCTTAATTATTTCGCAATAAAGGCGGCGGAACATACAAGGAAATAGTCAGCCCATGGGTGTTCAAATTTCTCTCGTGAATAATTTTTCTCGTTGTATGACTGGGGTTTCACCATGACGAGTGCTGTCTCTTAAAGGATTGGTTTCGGAGAGTGGCTATCGATGAAGTTGCACTTGGGCAACAATTCTTAAGGATTGTTTGCTATATGTAGAGTGATCAGAAAATCAAACGAATACAGCATATTTGATATGCTAGCAGCGTGTTATTTGATACCCGCATTTGCTCGCACTTTGTTGATTATAATAACAATTTGATGTGTCAAGAATTCATATGTGCTTTGATCACTTGGGAAGTGTGTTATGTAACCTTGACAGAAATGATGAAACGTAAAGATGAAATGAAAGGCAAAAAATATGAACGGCTAAGAAGCTCGGTTTACATTATCAAAGGAAGCGTCTCGCGATACAGTAAGTCCTTGAGAGTATGGCTTGTCGTCTTAGGAGACACATGGACGTTCTGAAGGCGAGGATTCACTGTTTCATGGCCATGACAAAGAGATGCAAAAGGAGCCAGAACGACAACCCTTATTTCCGTTCCCTCAATCATGGACAAGCACAATTTGTGCGCCACGAGAGTATGAAAACACTCTTGTAATCAAGGGCCAACATTAGTGCTTCTTGAGCTTCGGACGAGTGCCTGCTGCAACTTTGTCGAGGGACAGATGCGACATCGTTGCGAGACTGCGATCGCGACGGCGCCTCAGTAATGATCCTCCTCTAGTTTCGCAGTTCGCGGGGTCCTTCGGAGCGCGTCACTCTAGTGGAACTGCTCGCATGGGTCATAGCCAGCGCCAAGCCGCTTTCTATGTGATTGCGCGTCCCGCAGCAACGCGCGAGAGAAGGCGCCATTCTGGGCACGGGGTACTTGTTCCTGTGAGCTCACGCTGTACATAACTTGAGTGTATCGGTTCTTGCTTTGGCTCATCTTTGGCGGCCAATCTGCTAATCAAAGGTTTAGCAATGCTTACAGTTTCGGTCAAAGCAGTGTTGGCGTCGAACGTATTGGCCATTTAGTGTTTCCGTGTTCATGTAGATTTTCTGCTTTCATAATTGCCCTTCGTCTTCTTTCGTCGCATATTTTTTGGAGCTGTTGCCTCGTTTCCAAAAGGTTGCGCGCAGCCTGCTTTCCTTAATATTAAATATAAGCTACGAGGAACTTTCTTTGCTGATCGTATGATGCAACATATGCCATTCAAAGAGCACTTTATTTACTCTCTCTATAACAGTCATATCTGTACTTTAGTTTTGTAAGCAGTACTACATTTGTCATGTCTTTATAAACAGTAATACCAGTAAGCGTAATTATTTTTGATTATGTCGGATTCTTCAAAACGTGACGGTTAGCGAAACGTATAGTGTCACCTTCATCACTGATGTCCTCAAGATGATGACGATCCCTGTACAACATTTACTTCAAGAAAAACTCGACTTCTATTAACCAATCTCTTGGTCGAATGGTCTATGTACTCCTGTCCAATTCGTAAGTTGCGACATGGGCATGTCGTTTCCTATGGCAAGCAGGTGTAAAATGCAGAAGAAGAAGACGAGAAAAAATACAGAAATCTGAGACAGGAATTAGGGTACCAAGTACGCACAGAAATCAGAGATCACAAATCGATAATTACCCCTGAGGACGAGATGAACTCTTTCCTTCTTGCCTCGACAGCGTTTAATAGTTAAGCGGAGAGTAATTTGCCACAACGTTTACTGATTGGAATTCTGTAAACTATTTCAGCTGCTTTATTACACGAGATTTGTGTCGTAATGTAATCCTTTATAGAGTAAATAGGGCAAAATCAGAGAGCTTTTACCAATCCGAGCTGGATAGAGGGAAGTAGTTTAAATATATGGAGTGTTCATAAACCTTGCTGATAAAAGTCATGCTTAATTGATCAAGGACACAACTCTTTGAACACAACTCTTTTGCGAAAAAGCGAACACAGCGTACTCCGCAGCCTAGGGAACGCCTTTCTGAGAACGGGGATCGTCCTATTACATTTTAGGGATCATTGTGCAAGCTTTTTGTGGTGCGAGTCATTACACAGAGCCCAATCTAAAACACCGCTGTAGTGAAATCCATCCAAGGCCACTCGTCAAAGCGGACAGGAAAGAAATGTAAGGTATCGAACGCGGGCTGTGATAACAGACAGGATGGAAGAAGTAGGAGAAAATGGGGAGGATGCTGTCAAAGACAGATGTTCAGAAAGAAAGCGCCCATCCTTCTTAAACAGCTTGCTTTTCGGTGTCGGAGCAGCATCGGGCTATCCAGTGAACTCATCGCTGACCCGAGTGCAGCCAGAAGTTTATTCCTGTCGACCTCGCGTTCTCGCACTTAGCGCTCTGGTGCTCACTTAGCGCTTAGGCTGCCGCTCGGAAGCCGAAGGACTTAGTGGTGAGAGGAGAAAAACAAAAAACAAAAACAAAACAAAAACCCGCGCGAGTTTTGACACCGAAGATACTGCGCCCCAGTGCTACCGATGATGCGGAGGACGCTAGTTGGGTTCTCGATGTTCATGTGCCATGTCTCCTCCCAATCTGACTCTGAGCTCGTCGAAGCTGAGGTCGATAAGGGTCTAGACAAGGCAAGCAGAGCTAACCGGTAAACGACAAGCCGCCCAGCGATGTAGCAAGGCCGAGGTGCTACGGGCAACGAAGGCCTCGTAACTTTAAGAATGCGCCGTCGAGAAAGAACAGGGTGTGGACTTTATAAACTTTTCGAACTGCCGTTTCGTATGAAGGTAGTGCTAGGATGGCAGCGCTAGAGCGAAAGCGTAGGAAGCGCCAGCTTGAAGCGCAGCCGCCTACGACCCGCCGGCTCACGCAGGCCGATAAACACGGCCGTTGCATAACTTACTCGATTTTTGTTGTTTATTGCATTCAACAAGCGATTTATCAGTTAGTTCGTGACAGAGCCAAAGTGTTCCTTATTGAAAGTACTCTATTTTCCAAAACGAGCTATGCCTGCACGCACAAGCCTTAATCTTCTTAGTGACCTTCATCTGTTTATTTAGTCATTTAGAATTGACCTCGAAGGTCCAGATATGGGGTATTACATGACGGATAGCAGTAAATATCCATGCAGTATAATAATTAACATATCAAAAAGTTATTTCGTTGACGTAACTTTTGAAATGCTGTGACTGGAGTGGAGCACGGCAGCAGATGGATGATCATTACAGTCTTTTGCATTCTAAATGAAAAATGGGCAGGCGGTGGATAAACACTTTTGCTCTGGGTGACTAGTTGCAAAGTCCGGCGAGAGGGCAGGATAATAGAGCTGAATAGCTGCGAATTATGCAATTTATAAAAAAAGACAAAGTTAAAAAATTTTACGTCGATGAGCAAGGATTGGATGATTAGCTTGAGACGTTAGATACACTAGTGAAGTAGCTGTAGTGAGAGTAAACAAAGCGAGCGACTTGATTTTGTGCTGATTCCAGGGTGTTACCAAGGTATGATTGGTTGCTGAGCGTTATAGGGTACGCGTTCCCTAATTTGGTCGAACGAGGTTTAGATAGGCCATGCGTTTTACAGAGGAAGAGATAGATTTTAGATGACTGCGAAGGGAACCGTGAGATTGATTTGCATCGTCTGTTATTGCCGAGGTGTGGTCATTCCACGAAAGCTCTCTGGTTATGGTAATGCCTAAGTATTTTAAGGGGGGAACACAGGAAATTACTGAACCGAAAATGGCGTAATTTGGTAGTGGTAAGAGTAATTTCGGTAGAAATATATTACGGATGTTTTATTAGTATTAACGAACATTAACCATTTGTTAAACCAGGGTTTAATGAGATTTAGATCATTTTGTAATGCGGCTATGTCGATAGTACTACGGATGGGGTGCTATATGACGCAGTCATCAGCCAACAAACGAATGCTAGACTAAATATGTTTTTCGACAGATCTTTGATGTTCAATAGGGAAGAGTAAGAGTCCAAGAGTCCCTGTAATGTAATGTAAAATAATGTAATGTAAATACCTGAACGTAATGGCTCGCAGCTGTGCAGCAGGTATTATATTGTGAACTTTAGATATAATGCCCGCTGGACAGGGAACGCAAGCAAGCGCTGAGATGCACTTGCGGAACAGTTCAATCCCATCCAACAACACCGTGCACATTACCTAGAATGACGTAATAATTTTACCAACCTTTACTTGAAAATAACTTGCAGTAGAACATAAAGTCCTGCAGCATCTCTACATTATCTCTTTTGTATATGGTGAAATATTCAGTTTCTTATTGGATCAAAGGAATCCAAGACCTAAGAAGAGGGGAGGATGGGATGGAAAGCACAATTTAAGGATAACGATTTCAATACTGCATTGCGCCCATTCAGATCGAGTAAATAAAGCCTGTGCAGCTCAGCTCTGTCGATTCTTGTGGACGAAGCCCGATATGAAATACACCTATTGGCTACTATCATCACTGTGCAAAGAACGAATGGAAGCAAACAATCATTTTTAACCACATAATCCACTTACTGACGAGGATAAAAAAATTGTATTTTTACTTTCCAAATTTAGACTTTGAAACGAAAAAAAAATTCTGCGCTATGCCTGCCTGGAGACAAAAGTAACCAGAAAATTGTGTAAGTAGTGTTTATTTTACTTTTACATTGAAGTGAAAAACAAGGAAAAGTGCAAGGAGCCTCGAGGCTTTGGGTCCCATGTTTCGTTTGAAACAAGAAAAAAAAAAAAAATCAAAACTTCGTAGTCTAAATCAAACATTAAAACATGAGGTTCATCATGAACACGCAATATATGCTGTGGATTAGCACAACTTGTATGCTAACATATGAGATAACCTACCCTACACACTGCTAAAGAAAGAGTAATCATTTATCTATATGTAAAGGCGGATATAGCATGCGTGTGGTGAGTACATCAGTACATAAAAAAAACGGTCGGTGGTCATTAAGAACCCTTTATGCTGTAATTGTACGTCTTAAATCAGAGCGTAAGGTTGGTTCAGCATTTAGGATGGCTAAGTCCATTTAAAGCTTCATAATCACGATCATAATTTTTGCAGTTTTGAATTTTGTTGTTTTATGTATATTGTTTGAAAAGCTACAATTTGAATATATATTTACATGTCTACTGTAGAGCTTATTTTTTTTTCACGAATTAACGGCGCCAATTCAGAGTGGTATATGTGACTATCAAATAATAAATCATACATCAAAATAAATAGGCGGCTTCGCTGGCCACTTATAGCACATTTGTAATTATCGAATAGACATAGAACGCGTTTTTGTGCGACAAGCGGGGTGCCACAATTTTCTTTCTTCACAGTATTCCATTCTAATATCTCGCAAAGCATGAGAGAGGAAAATAACGTGTAACTTAAGGCTTATTTTTTTTTCAGTTAGAGAGAAATAAGTGGAGCTGTACGACTCATACAGCTCACACATGTGCTCACAGAATCCTGCGCTGAAACTGCAAGACGCATCGACCAGTATTATGGCGAACCGAAAACTGATCCTTTGTGGTGATTATGGAAGTCTTTCCTTGAGTATTTCTTGCGAAAATATTTCTTACAGATCACAGAGTGAAATAGCGTAAGCTTTCTCGTAACAGTAGTTCATGTTATAAACCCCCGAATGGCAACGTTACCTCAAAAGGAAAGAAAGGTGTGCAAAAATGAACGCTTTGGCAAAAGAGGGATCAGGCACGGAATATTGCCACAATAATAAGAAACTCTAATTTTACCCCAACGCTCTCCATGCCATCTATTACGTGTTTAAGTGAAAAACCGCGAATAGTGATGTCTTAATTTGAAGATGAAAAACCATAAAAGATGCTTTTCCGATCACATCAAGCACGCTTTGATCATTTTAGCAACAGGAAATATGCCGTTATGCGGTGACGCCTATCTAACATTTCGTTAGCTGCAGCTGCTCGTCTCTAATTAAAAAAATACTTTCGTCTTCTGTGGCACTGTTTTTCTGCAGTCAGTATACTTCCTGTCATCAACATATGTTGCCAGCTTGCTTCGAAGAAAATGTCAATGAAGCTGCAGCTTCAAATGGGCAACGTATTTACTGACATAAAGAACCTCGTCTTGCTAAGATATCGTACTTCTTCGGGTAGTGATATATGTGTCAATCATTCTGCTTTTATCTAAGGTTGAAGCTATCCATGGTAGCAGTGACCGGTATAACGTTTAAGGCTCCTGTACGTAAATGTTGTCTTCTATTAGCCGGCCTCTGACACGAGGTATTGCCTGCTTGAGACAAATGGCGCCTATTTTTTCTCAAACGTTCGCTATTATCGTTGCTAACGGATATTCAAGCTACACTCTAGCTGAAAAAATGGAGCTCAAAACATTACTGGTGGCAGCAAAGGTTTAGCTTGAACTTGGTAATCGCTACACAAACCAAAAAGTGATGCAAAACATTTCTAAAAAAACTGGAAGTGAAGCTATTTCTAACTGGTGTGAAGCGATGGAAGCTGGAGAAAGATTAATAGCACGAGCAAACTGTGAAAATTGCACCCATACATTGGCTAAACTAGGTGGAGTCCCAATTAAACAGCCGCCGTGAGCTGCTGGCTAAGTATCTGCCACTCCTTCGCACTGACGCTCCCTACACTCGTGATCCAGCGTGGCCCTCTTAGCCCGAACTTCGTACGAGGTGGCAGATATGAATGTTGAAGGTTCGCTATATATTCGTTGTCGTCGGCGCTGCTCTCGCTTATGCTTCTCCTCCGTCGCCCTACTTGCTATTTGCCGCCTACTGGCTTCTGGTCTGCGGCAAACACAACTTGGATTTGTCTACGCCGATACTGAGGTTCGCGAGTGCTGCTAGTGTCCTATAGGTCTGCATCACCAGCAGCCCTGCCAAACGACAGCATGTACGCCATGTGCGTGCGCTGGTTTACCGTTTGCTTTGTTTCGCTGGCCACCCACAGAGGGAATCTCGATTCTGCTCCGCCTCGCTCAGCACTTACGATTACAGGCTCTAGGCACTCGCCGAGGCATTGAAAATAATAATGTACAGAGCTAAAAGAGACACAGCGAGGTTGGTAGCAATGTCTGGAGGGATCCGCCAGTGACAATACCTCTCGAAAGTGTCACCCAGGGCTTGTAGCTAGATGACAGCAATTTTGATTTTTTTTTTTGCTTTCTACCTCTTCGTTCATGACAGCCGTTCATATAATTTATCTTTCTTTTCCATTTACTCTTGTTGTCGTCCATCTTCGCTTTCTCATTTTTAAGGCGAAAGCGTTGTAAGCTCATGGTGAAAATCTCGCGTCAGTGAGATTTGTCAGTGAGATGTGTCACCGAGATTCCGCGAGTGACAGATACTGCGACTTTCCTTTCCTGTAAACCAATTATAGAATGCCGGTGAAGGTTGATGCGTTAAACGGAACGCTGGTTGTGTTCGACAAGGGGTGCGCGGCATATTGTTTGCCGGCAGCAACGCTCAGGCTTTCGCACTTTCTCCACTGCAGATTCTGCAGTGCTCTCGGAACTTTTCATTCCTGGTTACTTTCATTGGTGTCCGAAAGGACTTCAGGCACGCAGCGGCTCAGTGTCCTCTGTATATTGGCTCATGTCGTGAAATAAACGAGAATTACGAATCAATGAAGGCTATGATAAAGCCGGGTAATGTGTACACATTTGCAGTTTAAGATAGTGGTTTAAGGGCTTACTTGAGGCGAATTACGTCCATAGCCGCTGAATTACGTTTTAACCGAAACATTGTGTGTTTACCGACGCCTTCACTATACATGTGCAGTTCACCTTCTCAAAGGTGCACAGACTGTGGGCGTGTGGTTACAGTCCTTTGTGGCGCAAACTTAGTCATGTTTTCTGAAAAGTAATTTGCGAATGTAGTTCAGCTATATTTTAAATGCAGCGCATCCCTCAGAAGCTAAAATAGTTAAACTAACTCTACTGACAAACTTCGGCTGTATACGTTTCGTGCAGCGGAAGGTAGGGTTCCAAACGTATGGGCTTGTACGCTTCGACTAATAACGAAATTATCTTTTATGACTAAAATTTCTTACGAAGCAAACAAGCGCCTAAAAAGCAAAGTAGAAAGTTTACACTGAGGTTTTGCACTCGAGAAGGAATGAGTTAAGCATTACTTTTTAAGCTGCGCTGAGTAAAGTTAAGACACTAAATAGCCCTACAAAGCAGTCTCACTAATAAACACAACAATACTCCATGACTTGCGCTACTAAGTAGCACTAGTGTTTATTTTAAAATCTTAGTAAGCACTGCTAACGATAATTTTAATTAGTAACTAGATAAGATCATCTTATCAACGTTGCATAATTCAAATAGGACAATAGTATCCAATCTAGTCTTAAAATTACTTAACTGTCCTCTACGTTTTTAGTTTGTCCTGCGGAGAACATCCGGTCGCAGCAGTTCAGATAATTTGAAAAAGCGCGATAGCAAAAGGAAAGTAAAGATTTTGACACAATTTTTGTGCCTTCCACGGGGATTTACAAGCTTTTTCTCGAGGGAAGCGCTTGAAGACACTCTAAATGCTGTTGCCTCAAAAAATCTTCATGAAAATTGTCATCATTCTCAGACAAACAGTGAATATTGCAGGACCAATCTACCTCACATATCATTATAATATAGCCGTGACCTGTGAAAGCTGAGGTCGCCCTAACACTGCCAACTTCTTAAATTCACTCGCTCAGCCTTCTGTCGCCTTCCGCTAACGCTTGCACTTTCTTGGAATATATTCCGTTACACTAAGTACGCATCGCTTCTCTTGGCATTACATGCCATGCCATGTGCATTTCATTGTGATTTCGACTGGGATATCAATAATTCTTCATGTTCCCTTTCGTAGCCTGCTTTCTTGCTCCTAACGTCCAACCTAACATTTTACATACTATTGTTAACTTCGCTGTCAACTCAATTTCAAGCCTTCTGCTTAGCCTCCAAGTTTCCGCAATGTAAGGCGGTACTGGCGAGACAAAAAGATTCCGAGTGGCACTTTGGACCACTAAAGTGCGATAAGGGGTAAGCCTTTGTTTGAAACATCGTTGATTCCTGGTTTTACTGCATCTGCTTCTATAGGTTGGGCGGTGCAGCATTCCAGGAAGCGCCAAATTAAAGGCGCCATACGATCGCCTGAATCGGTATGATTAGACAGCGTAAGCTACCAGCCAACATATAAAGCCCCGCTTTAACCGAGCCGCAGGGGCATGTCTGCGTGGCCTAGGAATAACGTTAATGCAAGGGTCTTGGCAGGCTGATTCTGATATCATCTTCCCATGTGAAATGAGAGGCCCGAGTTGACAGCACCTGCTAAACGATAGTGCCCTGTGATTGGTCGATACCTCTACGACGTCATCTCCACCTCAGCCAATCAGAGCGCCACAAAAGCGTGACACGTTTGCTGACGACAACGATGAACCATTAAAGGCTTTCACCTTAAAATTAGGGGGGACACTTAAGCTCAGCCTTTATGGATATGATGCGACTGCATAGGCTACCGGCCCACCCATAAAGCCCTGATTCAACTAAGCCGCATGGATGTGCCTGCGTGTCGTAGGGGTATCGTGAATGCAAGGGTCCTGGAAGGATGATCCTGATATCACACTCCCATATGAAAGGAGAAGCCCGAATTGGTAGCTCCTTCCAAAAGTAACATCAGGCAACCATATGTGCACAGTGAGAGGCCATGCCAGCTGCCAGCTACCGCCTGCCAGCGCCATGATCGTTATATTTCGCTCACAACGCCAACGCCGCCGCAGACGAAGGATTTTCACTGGACGAGGACTTCAACGCTGCCACGCTAGAACTGTTGTTTATTTCATGCTTGAAAGATACTTGTGGCTTGGTATGAATGACCTCACAGTACCTGCCAAACGCACAGCACTTTATCCTTAGATCTTTGGTTAATGAAACTAAAGCCTTACTTGGGTATGTTTGCGAAAATGTGTCCACAGAACATAGAAGCAAAATATGCAAGGGAAATGTAACGTATGATATGACGTAACATTAAGATGAAACTGGTTGTTATGAATGTGTAAGTACAACAAGTGGTATATAAATATCATTTCCCGCCTAGCCATGCCACGTGAGTCATTATAATTTAGTCATGAGCCACAGTCACTTGTCATGAGTTAGTCAGATCGGAGATCTAATGTGCATGACTATGAAGTCAATGACTTCTGTGCCCCACGGGGTGGCGCAGTGGTTACGACTCTCGACTACTGCTCACAAGGAAGAGGGATCGGATCCCGGCCTCGGCGGCCGCTTTTTGGTGCAGGCAAAAAGCGAGGCGCCTGCGTGCTGTGGGATGTCAATGCACGCTAAAGAACCCCAGGTGGCCGAAATTTATAAAGCCTTCCACTACGTCGTCTCTCATTGCTTGAGTCGGTTTGGGTCGTTAAACCCCATAAACCAAACCAAACCGACACTTCTGTAAGCCAAAGACATGACCATGACTGTTGTCTAGTAATGACACTCGAAAATGCTGAGTCATGATACTCAAAAGGGCTGAGTCATGACACTCTATAGGAGTTACTTCAGAACAGCCAAGGCACATGCTTTTTCATTTCTCCAGTGCTCCCAAGGTTGTTTTTTTCACTCACGTGTTAAGGTCATCAGTTTTTATCAACTCCAAGTAGGTGCTGTCGCGTGCACAGTTCAATCGTACCGAGCGCTGATACAAGAAGCGGAGCCTGTGTGTGATGATGTGTGTGCTCGCGTGCGAGCGGCCAAAATAGTGACACCCGCCCTGCATTGCAGAGCTTGGAATGCACTGGCGCGTAAATCGGCCGATGGGGGCCTGGGTAAACGAACAGCTTAACGGAATCGCTGGTGTTTCCTGAGTAAATGAAGAGGCTGTGTTCTGTCGAGGAAGCAACCAAGTTTAGCTAACACCAGCCAGGTTTCACACATCGACGCGGGCCTTTATGTATACTTCTCAGAGAAAAAAAACTCAAAATACTATTACAGTGAGCAAGGACCCCTCCCCCCCCCCCCCCCCACCCTCTCCCTCTCGATGAGAATTCTGAGGGAGCTTCGACGAGACGCGGCCAATGAGGAAAGAGGGAAAAAAACCCACGCATTTCTTTGCAGATTATTAACCACAAGAGGGAACTTTAAGCGCCGTGTATCTACTGAATAGGACTCATTTTAGCGATCAGGTGATTGTAATAGTAGCTCAAAACAGATTAGAATAAATTCAGTGATTTACAATTTGTGTGGGTCGGATTTTAATTGGGAGATGGAGTTGAAGGCAGAAGAAAAGTATTTTTAACTGTTTTGTTCCCTGACGACATTTAATGCTTCATCGCTTATTGGAACTTATTGTGCCTGTTTGAGACTATTGAAAATTAGTTTGACTATATCAGAAATAATTTTTGGCCTACCGTTCTGCCTCGCCTGTCTAGATCCCCCATTAGTATTTGTAGACTGTCCCCTGTGTTACTCAGCAAAGTGACGTTACGAGTCAATAGGAGTTTACATAGGCGTTTTTTCATGACATTTGTCTCCAAATCTTCCAAATGCGATTATCTGTATACGTACTCGAAGCACACGGTGAGTACTTAGACGAAATTGTGAAGTGATCAAGATCAGCCCGGCATGTGCCTACAGTTTAAACGCCATGCCCGAGGAGCGTGTAATAGCCAGCAGCGTCTGCTGCTACCAGTGTTAAAAAACAAAAACAAATCTTGACATGCAGCACTTTTTAAGCAAGAGCACGGAGAAGGTTAGTTTGTGCGGTCAGCAGGGGACAAAAAACAGTTATCCCGTGCTATTCTGCTCGAGTTATGTACACTTGGCGGGAGCAGTGTGGTTGGTTAGAAATATGCTGAAGATATAGAGACCACGGTTCCCACAAATCACCGAGAGATAGGTTCTGCAAGCTTAGAAGCCTGGCGCAGCCTCGTACGCATAAGCATGCCCTAGTGGCCCAAATTGCATAACACGTATCACTCGTGACTAGTAAATACTAGCTGATATACGAGGGTACAGAAACAAGCAACTCAAATATATTGAAGTTTATTGTTTGCTCAACTAACACGCACCAAATTATCCTAATTAAAGATTATTATTACTTGAACTGTAATGAACAATTCCACACCGGCACGAAAAACTGTAAATAGCATCATTTTTTTTTGCGCCTGTAGCTTTATAGCGAAATTTGCTGGCATGCTCTAATAAAAGCTTTTGAAAATTGGCAGCGCAACCACCAAGGACGCAGAACTAGCATATTTAGTGTTGAGGCAGGCGCTCTGAACTAGTGCAGGTCTTTTCTTCAGGGTTCTCTATTCTCCATAGCAGATAGTGGCTGCGGACGTGAACAACCACAAAGTGAAGTAGACAGTACGCAAGGACAAAATTAAGACATCAGTGGTGCAGACTTAATAAATACGCCAATGAAAGATGATCCAGCCAGGCGAAGTATTAGCAAACGAAGGACCTACATATTCCATGCACACAAACACACAAACCCACAAACAAAAAAAACAGAGCAGCTTTCAGGACGGCTTTGAGTATCACCGCCTAATAGAGAAGTGATCCTTTGTAAAAAAATAATCAAAAACGACAATAATTAGTACTAAACAATAAGAAAGGGAGGCGCATACTACATCTTATAAATCATAAGTTTTCTGATAAAAAGCCCTGATTTCTCTGAAATGATTTTGCCGGTATGTAGCCAATAAAGCATGTTTCAGTAATCGATGCCACTCACTTAAAAAAGGAAGTCTGCGTGCAAGAAAACACGATTGCGCAATCACTACAAAAATATACAGCTGAAGAAATGCTAATCTACCATATGTGTGATATGCTCTCAGGCAAAACGGAATTAAAGTAATTTATTCACTACAAAAATCTTTGGCTACAAAAATGCTAATCTATCGTATATGTGATATCCTCCCATGCAAAATTGGATTAGCAATTCTTGGAAGAAAGCGTCTTTGTCCGCCTCTGACAAAGAATAAAAGGAATCCTTGGGGGTTTCAGTGGCCAAAGCGAAACCGTATGCCATCGTTACGTTTTGATTGCATTTTCTTACTCTCCGGTATAGTTCGCCCATCGGCAGTCGGCAACGCTGCCAAACACAAGTGCCGTTTTCTCTATGAACGGTAGAAATACTGCCCCATTCATGTATAAATTCACTACATCAGAAAGCAAGAAAGTAATTACACAAACAACGAATTCTATGCTCGGGTCGAATTCTATTTCGACAAGACCATGAACGAAGGCTTTTAGAGGGAAGGCTGCTGTTGGGAGGAAACTAACTTTGCCAAGCGTGTGAGCCGTTTCTTAAACTTTAAAATCAGCAGCTTATATAAAAAACCTGCAGCCGGCTACAACAGTTTTCTCATTTCCGATTGGCGTGCACATAATTGGGTCCTATGTGAAGATTAAAGCTGAGACGAGCCAACTTCTCATTCTGAAAGGAAATTAGCCGGGAATAATAATTGTTACGCGCGGCAGAGGGACCTCTTGTGACATTTCTCGAAATGTCGGGCTGTTTCATCATAACAAGTCGTTGCCAGCAACCAGTCTCTGCCTGTGTTACGGACAGCTGTTCATGTCACCCCGAAGTAGAGTTTGCACGTGATTCAGTGAAGTGCTTTAGAAACTTATGATTAGCAGCAGTAGCTGTGACAAACGCGGTCCAAGCGCTCTACCGCTCGGGGATTTCTTGTAACCTGAGTTTGTAATACTGTACGTTTTACTCTCTATCGCTTGTAGCAGTATTTCTTTCAAAGTCTTCAACTTTTATCAGTAGCTTCCAAAGGCAGGAAATTGAATCGGAAGGGACGGGATCATGGCATATACACTGTCAGAAACCAACAAGGGCACAAAGAAGCAAGCAACACGGTTGTGTGCGAGGTCTAACGTGATCGAGGCTGCACATTGGCGATGAAAGATACGTTAGAGTAAATTGAATGTGGATTGACTTAAATCAGGGGGGATAATTTAAAGTTTGTTGATACTACGCATTGCACATGGGTGTTTATTGCATTTCACCTCCATCTAAATGCGGCCGCCACGATAGGAGGCAGCATTAATGCAGCTGGCTTTTAAGTGGATCTTTTACATTTGTGATTGACTAAACGAAAGCATGCTTACCGTTTCCAGTGATATACAGACAATGAGTCTCGAAACGAGAGCTACAATGGTAGCTTGAGAGGTGCCCAGGCTCCATAAAGCAACATCAACAGAGCTTGTGAGCGCGAACATATACGTACAGTGCGAAGTGACATAATAGTGAACAGTGAAACTAGCCCTTCTTAAAGAAGATCAAAAGCGAAGCATAAACGATAGCGACTGTGTAACAGTAAGACATTCTGGCTTTAAGAGCCAAACTAAGAGCCAAGCAGCCTGCTACTTGGCTCTTAGTTTGTTGCGCACTAATTTCATGAAATCTTTTATATGGCACGTTAACCTGTTTAATTTTTTCATTGTTCTAGCTTGTGCTACGTATTCATCTGCTCTCTCAGTATTCCTAGTCCCAATATGACTGGGGACCCAGCAGAATTTTATAGAATGGTTTTGAGCCACGACTAATGCTACGTTATGCATAATGTTTCCTATTAGTGGCTTAACAGAATTTCTAGAAGTTAATGCATTGAGCAAACTTAACGAGTCTGTGTAGATAATGCTATTGTTTATTTCTTCATTCTTTAGATTTCTCTGTTTCATTTTTCACTATCGCCCTTCCAACACAATCTATTTTTTGAACCATATGTATAAAATGCAGTGTGATTCCTATATTTTTCCTCTAGTGCCAGGTATTCTTGTAATATCAGTTCATGTGCTGTGTGCATTTTCTGAAATTGTGCGAGTGTGAGGTTGCAAACATCGTGGATGGTGTACCATGGGGGTAGTGGTTCACACCTTGGGGTAATAGTTAGCATTTGATTATGTCGAGGTGCTGGCACGTTTCTTCGAACCGTAGGAGGAGTGGTTTTATTGCATTGGACTTGCTGCTGAAAAGAATTCTGGATGGGAATTTTGTGACTATAGAATAAGAGAAACGTTTTGGTTCAGCGAGGATTCTAAGGATGTAAGGAAAAGTTAGGGCAGTTCTTCGATCTTTTAAGGCGGGTTCATTTATTTCCACATAGAGGCTGGCGATTGGATAGGTTCGGCTAGCACTGGATACCAACCGTACACCAAGATCGTGTATTGGTATCTAGTCGTTTTAAGTAGGATGGTCGTGCTGAACCATATACTATGCATCCATAATCCATCTTTGATTGCACGAGAAAACGGTAGGCATGTAATAGACAAGCTCTGTCAGATACCCAGCGTTTTCTTGACGGCGCGTTCAATACATTTAAGGCCTGTGATGCTTTTTTCTTTAGGTTGTTTATATGGGGTAGAAAAGTTAGCTTGTTATAAAAAGGTACATCTAAAAATTACGGCTTGGTTTGACTGGTAGTGGAATTTGGTTCAGGTACAGTGTAGGAACAGTTTGTAAGCCTTGTTATAGTGAGAAGTGAACGGCAACAGTTTTCTGTGGAGAGAATTTGAATCTAATTTTGTCCGCCCAATTTGACGGCTTGTCTTCTATATTTGTCGCTCGCAGGTTGATACGTTGGAGGAAGGGCACGCTATCTGGAGGTCTTCCATATGGGGAGAATACGAGTATATTATGAATTTCGGGATTGCTTTAGCTATGGATTTCATTTTTACTATGAATAAAGTTGTGCTATGAATGCATCCTTGGGGTACACCGCTCTGTTGTTTGAGTGTCGTGGATAATGTTGCGCCTAGACGGACTCTGAATGTACGGTTTGTCAGGAAGTCACTCAAACAGTTCAGCAAGCTGCCGTGGATACCTAGGTCTACTAGGTCACGGAGGATACTGAACCTCCACGTGGTATCGTAGGCCCCTCCAGATCGAAGAAGACTTCGATACAATGCTGTCTGTGGATGAACGCTTCCCGAACTGTGTTCTCGAGGCGGACAAAGTGATCAGTTGTTGAAGATGCCCTTTTAAAGCCGCATTGATGTTCTCTAGCAGTTTCCGGGATTGAGCAACAAATGTGAGCCTGATGTTTACTATGCTTTCAAAAGATTTTGCGATGCAGCTGGTAAGGGCTATTGGTCTGTAGCTGCCAGGGCTTGTAGGTGGTTTTCCACGTTTCAAAAAAGTTACTATTACTGCTTTTTTCCACGCTTCAATTATAATTTCAGTTATCCATAATTTACTGAAAATTTCGACAGGGCATCTACGGCAGCTTCAGTGCAAGCATAGCATATATACTTTGTCTGGGCCTGGTGCTGTATTTTTACCAAAGGTTAACACTGCATATAGTTCTTATAGTGTAACTGGTTTGTTGTAGGCTTAATTCGTGCCTGCACGAAAAGGGAGTTTTTGCTTTTCTGCTATTGCTTTGTGTTTTTGAAATGTGTCTGTATAGTTTGAAGAGCTCGAAACGTTTGAAAAATGTTCAGCCAAATTGTTTGCCTGTTCTTCGAATGTTGTTTGTGTTCCTGGTGTCGTCAACATTGGAAAAGTTAATGGGGTGTAACCTTCAGTGAACTTTCGAACCTGTTCCCACATTTTCTTTGCAGGAATTGAGCTGTTTATGATCGATACATAATAATGCCACGAGGTTTTCTCCGCCTTTCATCGGACGTATCACACTCTGGCCCTTGCCTTTTTAAAGGTAATCAAGTACTCTGCAGTTGGGTATCGACAGAGGATGCACCACGATTTGTTCTGTTTCTTTTTGGCCGCTTTGCAATCCTCCGTCCACCATACCTTGTGCTTTTTCTTTGCGTGTTCGGATGTTTGCGAATGGCTACTAAAGCTACTGATATTAGGCATGCATAAAACTTTTTATTTATTTCTTCTGTAGTTAATTCTTCAGGGTACTAATTTTCTAATGTGGTATTTGTTTTAAAAAGTGACCAATCAGCGAGGTGAAGCTTCCAATGTCGTGTCATTGATGGGATGATGGGTATAGAGAATGATAACTTTAAAATGGCGGGTAAATGACCACTCCTTCTAGGGTCATCTAAAACATCCCAGTTAAAACCGTTAAAAATGGATGGTGATAAAAAAAGCAAGATCAAGACAGCTAATTTTGCCCGAGCTGGGGCAGCAATATGTTGGCTTTTCCGTGTTCAAAAGACGTACGCTGTTTTATACTATAAAATCTTCTATAATTTGGCCTCTTGTGTCAGTACGTTCGCTTCCCCAAAAGGAGGAGTGCCCATTAAAATACACAACTACCACGTATGGTTCTGGTAATTGTTGAGTTATTTCTAAGTCACTGATTGTAAAGGTTAGGTGTGGTGGCAGGTGTACATAACATAATATTATTGTTTTGTGGCTGACTATGTTCACTTCCACTTTTTAAAAGTTTGTTTTCAATGGTATTTTTGTTGCAGGGGCATCGCTTGGTGTTATGATTGCGGCGCCTTCTGAGAGGAGAGTCTGTTGGCCTGTTCCCGGTCTCTTCAGAAGGCTTTATATTTCTTAAGCATATTTGTGTTTGGTGGACCAATGTTTGTTTCCTGAAGGCCTAAAGCTGTCGGTGCTATTGAGGTTAGCATATCTGTGATGTCTGTATAAATTCTAAGTAAACCCCTACAGTTCCATTGTAATATGTAAGACATATTGTGATGTGTTGGGAATTAAAAGTTATTTAGTTCCGGGTGGAGTTACCCGTTTTCTTTTTTTGTTCAGCGTGTTTCCCCGCCCCTGCAACACAGTTGTGTTGGGGGCTACGTCCATCGCCTCATTAGAGGGCATACCTTAGGGTCCGAAGACGCCTTGGTAGGTGCCAGGTTGCGGTATGGCACTCCGCTCCTGCGTGCCGTGTTCGCGTAGTGAGTTTTTGCAGCGAAGACGAATGGATTGCTTTTTGCCAGCCGTTTTCTTGCCTTTGGGTACGATTTGTTTTCTTTTGTCTAGATTGGGATAATTTTTTTTTCTTTCTTCCAGGTTGGACAATATCTTGAATATGATGGAAGTTGCTCTTCACAGTTGGCGCAGTGTGGCACTGGGGCATCATATTCTTCAGGAAGGTGTTCCTTAGAAGCACATTTAGCACAAGTTTTGTGTCCACGGTCGCTTTGTGACCTATGACCGTACTTCTGCCAATTGAAGCATCTTCAGGGGTTTGATATATATGGAAGAACCTTAATTATTAGATATCCCGCTTCTGTTGTCTCTGGCAGTATATTGGCGGTGCAGGTCATTATAAGGTGCTTTGTTGCGATTTCTCTATTCTCTTTTCGGATTTTGATTCTGTGGACATTCACAACCTTTTGGCCAGTAAGGCCATCTAGCATTTCTTGTTCAGTGAGATGCAGGAGGTCGGAATCAGGTATTACATCACGAACGGTGTTTAAAGATCTGTGTGCAGTTAGGGTCACAGGGACATCCCAAGTGATTGAATTTTGGTGAGTTTCTCTTGCGTCTCTGCATGGCTTAGCTCGAGAAGCAGGCCCCGATTTTATGTTTTATTCAATTTCTACTTTAAGCCTAAGTCATCTGTTAAGCATTTGGACACTAGAAGTGGTGACAATGTTCGGGCAGGCTTTTCTTCAACCTCGGAATGAATGACATAAAACTTTGCGTGGCTGTTCTTTGGTTTAAAAAAAAAAAAAGCGCTGTCACTTCGGTCCGCCTCCTTTTGTGAGGGTGATCATTTTTCTAGCAGTTAGAAGATATAAAAGTAGATTTGTTGTTCACCCACGGTGGCGGCCACCCACCAAGGAGCATAACGAGGCGACATGAAAGGAACTTGCAAGACAGTCCTGCCAACGCCAGTCGTACACCCCAACTATAACCAAGTATGGCGTAACGCAGGGTGGTCCGCCACAAAAGGTTAACACTAGCCATCTGGAAGGAGAAAACAAGAAGAGAGGAGAGTACAGGATAGGGGAGGACAGGAAGAGGCGACTGCCGATTTCCCCAAGGTGGGTCAGCGCGGAGGTGCCATGTAGGGGCAGTGTGGGCCAAAGTGGTGTGTTGCCTCCGCTAAGTGGCCTTAAAGGTCGTAAAAATCGGCATTAGCTCAACCACTAGGATCCCATTTTTCCCAGACACGGCAATGCCACGCACGGCTAAACGTGGGTGCTCGGGGTCCGTGGTTTTGCACAGTATGCACAAACATCTGCTTTAACAAATGCCCCCTATGGGGAAAAGCGATCGGGTCCATCTTTTTGTTTGAAGCATTCCAGGAACGCTATTCATACTTGCAGAGAGTACCCGGATCCGACAGGATGCCTGGTAAGTGGCCACCCGGGGCGTGAAGTGTTCTTTTTCGGATGGCATCGAACGCACAACAACTTCAAAGGAGGTGTACAGCTGTGCATTTGGCCAGGCATGCCTGTCACTTAGGGCTCAAGTATGATTGTGGGATTATGAGGAAAGCCCTACTAGTGACAGAAGCTGATTCATCTAGGCACGGAAGAAAAAGACCTCCCCTATCTTTCATACATGAATCTTTATTTCTGCACCGAATAAGTCTAACCATGCGGCATAAATGATTTACTTTATGGCAGCGGGCGATCATGTCGGCGATGGTTTTGTTGAGTCTTTCTGTGAGGCCATTCGTCTGCGGGTGATATGCAGTAGTTTTTCGGTGGCTGGTACGACTAAGCTCGAGCACGTCGTGCATGAGCTGTGCCGTAAACGCGGTGCCTCGATCGGTTACGACTAGGGACGGTGCACCATGACGCAACACGATTTGCTGCATAAAGAATTGGGCGATCTCAATTGATGTTCCCCGCTGCACTGCCTTGGTTTCCGCATAACGTGTGAGATAGTCGTTCGCGACTATAATTCATTTGTTACCCATCGATGACAGCGGAAATGGGCCCAGTAGGTCGATGCCTACTTGGTCAAACGGCGTGCGAGGTGGAATAATAGGTTGGAGCAAACCCGCGGGCTTGAAAGGAGGCACCTTTCGACATTGACACTTGCGGCAGTCTCTGACGTAGCGATGGACGGCGTCAGAAAGTTTAGGCCAATAATAGACTTGACGAACTTGAGCGAGTGTGCGTGCAAAGTCCAAGTGGCCGGAGGTGGGCTCATCGTGGCAAGCAAAAAGGATATCGTCGCGAAGGTCGGCCGGCACGAGAAGGAGGTGCGCTTGATTAACATTGCTGGAGTTTTTCTTGAATAAAACGCCATTCCGAAGACAGAATGCAGACAGGTGCCTTCCAAACTGACGGGGGACGTCAGCAGTGCGACCCTCCAGGTGGTCAATGACAGGTCGAAGTTCTGGGTCAGCTCGCTGTCGGGTCATTATGTCTGAGGCATTCACTAGTCCAACAAAACCTCTGTCATCCGTGACGTTATCAACAAATCCGACGGGTGCCCGGGAGAGCGCGTCAGCATCTTCGTGCTTCAGACCAGATTTGTACACAATGGAGTAATCAAATTCTTGGAGTCGAAGGCTCCATCGTGCTAGGCGCCCTGATGGGTCACGGAGATTGGCCAGCGAACACAAAGAATGGTGGTCAGTAACGACTTTAAACGCACGGCCATAGAGGTAAGGCCTAAATTTCATAGTTGCCCACACAACCGCGAGGCATTCCTTTTCCGTAGTGGAATAATTTGTTTCAGCGCGGGAGAGCGTGCGGCTGGCATACGCAATGACCCTTTCCACGCCAGCTTGGTGTTGTACGAGTACAGCGCCAAGGGCGATGTTGCTGGCGTCGGTGTGGGCTTCGGTGGCAGCGTCTTCATCAAAGGGCGCAAGAACAGGGGTAGTTTGCAGTCGTCTGCGCAGCTCCGCAAAAGCCTCCTGTTGCTCGGCGGCCCACACGAACTGTGTATCATCCCGCGTGAGGCGGGTCAGGGGTGCGGCTATCTTGGAAAAGTCGGCGATGAAGCGGCGGTAGTACGCACACAAACCCAGGAAACGTTTTAAACTCCTCGTCGTGGCAGGAACTGGAAATTTGGCGACAGCGGCGGTTTTGTCGGGGTCTGGCCTAACGCCTGCTGCACTCACAAGATGACCGAGAAACTTCAACTCTTTGTAGCCAAAGTGGCACTTCTCGGGCTTGAGCGTCAAGTCAGCTGACCGGAGGGCATCTAATACTGCGTGAAGGCGTTCGAGGTGTTCTCCAAAGGTTTCAGAGAACACGACAACGTCGTCGAGATAAACTAAACAGATTTGCCATTTGAGGCAGGCGAGAACGGTGTTCATCATGCGCTGAAAAGTAGACGGCGTTGAACATAGGCCGAATGGCAGCACTTTAAACTCATACAGTCCATCTGGGGTGACAAAAGCTGTTTTTTCGCGGTCCCGCTCATCGACCCCAATCTGCCAGTACCCGCTCTTCAAGTGAATGGAGGAGAAGTATTGGGCACGGCGAAGCTTGTCGAGTGAATCGTCGATACGGGGCAGCGGGTAGACGTCTTTTTTAGTGATGTCGTTCAACTTTCGTTAATCAACACAGAAGCGAAGGGTACCATCCTTTTTTTTGCACCAGCACGACAGCGGACGACCACGGACTGTTGGAGGGTTGGATGACACCATCGCGAAGCATCTCCTGAACCTGTGTCTGAATCGCTTCACGTTCCGTCGCTGAGATGCGGTACGGCTGCTGGCGTATAGGGCGGGCATTGTCGGGAGTAATTATGCGGTGCTTCACAAGAGGCGTTTGCCGAATTTTCGATGACGTCGCGAAACAAGCACTGTATTTTAGAAGGAGAGAACGCAGATCGTGCTGCTGTGTTTGCGAGAGATCTGTACTAATATCCAGACGATCAAGGGATGGGCGCACATTTTCAACTTCTCCGAACGTAAAACATTCAGAAACGTCCGCTAAGGCGTCGGCGAATGCGATTGCAGTAGGGCGGAAAGATGGCGGGGTTCGTTCGTGAAGTTAGTCACCAGGAGCTTAGATCGGCCGTTACGCAGATGGATGAGACTCCGCGCCGAGGTGACGCCGTGGGTGAGAAAAAGGGACTGGTTGCCCTCAGCGACCGCCTTTCCGTCACGTAGTTCATCGCAGTTAACAGTCGCAAAAACACTAGAACGTGGCGGAATAGAAACGCTCTCGGCAGAAATTCGAAGAGGGGCACGGCTTTGGCGGTCTGCGGCGTCAGTATCATCAGCTTTCTCGGTCGAAAAGGTCACGGTGCGCTTCCGGAGATCGATAATGGCCCCATACTCCCGGAGAAAATCGACACCAAGGATACAGTCGCAGGAGCAGTCCGGTATCACAAGGCAGCTGACAACAAACGTGGAGTTGCGAATTTGGACTCTCGTCGTGAACTGACCGCTCGGAGTTACGACATGTCCGCCAGCGGTTCGAATCTGCGTGCCAGAGCATGGCGTCATCACTTTCTTTAGAAGCGCCGCTAGCTTCCCGCTTAAAATCGAAAAATCAGCACCATTGTCTACCAATGCGCTAACCTTATAGCCGTCGAGGAGCACGGGTATATCCAGCGAGAGTGTACGAACTGTCGTCGGGGCCGTCAAGTCGCGTTCACTCACACGTCGCGTTGTCGGGGGGTCTTCGTCGCGTCTATCTGAAGCGGCCTCGCCCCCCGAGGCCGCTGTCTTTAGTTTTCCCGGCTCGGACTAGGCGACCGTCGCTGCGCCATCCCGGAGGAGCTGGGCTGCGAGGATAGTCGGCGTGGAGACGGAGATCGTGACTGTCGTCTAAAAGCTGGCGCCATGCGCTGCTGGGCTACGTAGTCTTCAATATCCCGGGGTCGTTGGCCTAAAGGAGGGCTACGCATGTCGATGGGGAAACCCTTCAGTCCCAGTTGTTGATATGAGCACTGTCGATACAGGTGACCAGCTTCTTCGCAGTGGAAGCACAGGCGCTGCCGATTTGGGGCACGCCACAGGTCTGCCTTTCGCTGGGGTGGTCGGCGGTTGTCGATGTACGGCTCGGGGTGGGCTGAATACAGTGAGCCTTGGTCGGGTGGCAGTAATTGTGTGGAATCAGTTGGGGGACGTCGCAAGATGTCCGCATACGTTGGCCGACAGGACTCGGTGGAAAAGGATGGCGGGTTAGCAGATGGTACCGAAGGCCGAAGCGCTTGATGGAGTTCTTCTCGGACAATACTAGCGACAGAGCCGACCGTCGGCTGGGGAGCACCGAAAAGCTTCTGGAGCTCTTCACGCAAAATGGAGCGGATGATGTCGCGAAGAAGATCCGGACTAGCCCCGAAGGCCGAATGCGGCTCCGTGAGCGAAGCGGCGAGTACCGGCCTGTCGTAGGTCGCAGACTGCTGCTGGAGCATCCTTTCCATCTTGATTGATTCCGAAAGAAACTCGGCAACTGGGCTCGGCGGGTTGCGCACGAGCCCAGCGAACAGTTGTTCCTTAACGCCGTGCATGAGATGGCGCACCTTTTTCTCTTCGGTCATGGCCGGGTCAGATCGCCGGAACAGCCTAGTCCTGTCCTCCACGTACATGGTTATGGTCTCGTTCGGCATCTGTATGCGAGAGCGTAAGGCCCTTTCCGCTCGTTCTCGGCGATCCGGGCTGGTGTAGGTGTCCAGGATGCAGCGGCAGAACTCGCGCCACGATGTTAGGGCGCCTTCGCGATTCTCGTACCAAGAACGAGCGCCATCTTCCAGGCTAAAGAAGACGTTCCTGAGCTTTGCGGCGTCGTCCCACTGATTAAACGCGGCGACCCGTTCAAACTGGGCGAGCCAGTCTTCGACGTCTTCCGTCTGACAGCCGTGGAAAGCCTTAGGCAGTCGTGGGCTTTGTAGAGTGTAGTACGTTGGAGTTTGCATGCCAGGTCGAGGGGCGGCTGCGGTGGTGAATTCCAACGGCCCGTGCTCAGGTGGTAGGCCTAGGTTTCTCCGGCTAGCGCGTTGAACAGGAGTGTCGATTGGCACAGGACCTGAATCCTGGGTATGCGGAGGAGTGCGGGACATATACTGGGATCGATACCCTGCGTCGACACCAAAATATGTCACGGACAACAGGGCTAGACTTGACTAAAACGACGGGACGAAGCTGTATCAGAAGGCAAAGTTCGGCGCACAGCACGCGAGAGTCAACTTCAGTGTTCTCTTCTTCCAGGCGCCGCAAGAACATGGGGACACTAGGTGGCAATACCTATACATCACTTTGCTCGCTTTTCCTTTATCGACTGACCGTCTAGAAGAGGGAAGGAGGGGGGGGGGGTGGGGTCATGAGGAAGAGAACAACACAGCACTGGCAGGAGAACCTCAGAAAGCTCTGTGAGTTTCGCTTCGGCCGGACGCTGCCGCCGCCTCTCCTTCATTCTTTGCATTAATGGCCTCGGCAGCCCTTGTGCGACGACATTCACAACCGCTTGGTTGAGTTGCAAAGCCTTCCTATGACTTGCGGTGAAAAACTACGCAGCATCTAACATTACCATGGTTGGTCGGGTGGATGTAAGAGACCCTGAAGAATTGACACTAGTAAACACAGACGGCTTTTCAGATCGATTGCGAAACAATTTCAAATGTCCGATGGCTCTAACGGGCTGGAAACTTCAAGGCATATTACGAGTTGTCGCCTTGATAAGCACAAAAAAAGTGAATCAAAATCGAAGGACACTCGTTCATTAGAAAGCAGTTCTATTATTTGCGTTCCAAGAGCCGCACTCGACATTTTTTCTCAAAAACTCACGGCGCCCCTTTCAAATACGGCGAATTGATATGGGAACACGCAAAGCATGTTCATGCAACTCAGTATGCTTGTGGAGATATCGCACTTTAAACCTGATGCTGAGTGACTAATGGAAAACAAGCATGTCATACTGCTTAGGTAACCGCGTTTCGTGGTGAAATGCTAATTTTTATTTAGCTGCAGGATGTGAGTTCACGGCAGCCATGAGCCAGTACTACGTTTCTTTCTTCATTATGTGCACAACACCAGGTGCGCTAAACGCATAATTCGGTGCAAGATGATCCCGAAAATAGCCACCTGATGCTGAAAGATTACTCTGCATGAGTGTTAGGCTTTATATAACCAGTGAAATGCCAATTGTTTCAAAATTACCGGTAAACGACTAAAACACCTAGCGCTTGTGGGAAACTGGCTCTTTGAACAACGATTAAAGTGGATATTTATGTAATGTGTACATTGGCGACGTGTTCAAACAAACACGTATAGTAAAACATTTGCATGCAGAATATAAGTTTCAAATTTGTGGTGAAGAGTTTTAACGTGCGAGGGAAGCTGTTTGACAGAAACTCGATCAAATGTTGGAATATGTCAGAGAACCAGAAGTCTCGTTGCTATGCCTTATTCACATTCTACACTCAGTTTAGAAACATCTCAAAGGTAATCTCCTTAATTGCTTTAGTGAGTTATACGACTCTCTTTTGTAAAGATACAACAACCATGAAGCAGCCTGACTCGTTGATGCTGGGTCGATATTAGAAGCTTTCGCATGTATCACGGCAACCAGCACGTGATAAATGGAACTGTTTCTCTCCAAGCGGGAACGCCCAAGAGAAACAATAGGAGCCCAAGGTCTCTGGGTAAATATGTTCTAAGCCCGTCTTTGGGCGTAGAAAGCTAATACACGAACAACAAAAGGAAGCGGCTGTGTCACGTTCCCGTCACATGGGCTGTCAATATTTTTGCCATGCGAGTATTTGGTAAGAAAGTGAGGTGCATGCCACTATTTTCATCTCTGGGAGAGGTATCACGTCAGACGGCGTCCTCGGAGGGTCTTTCCAGGACCAGCATATCGACCTGACGCAGTGGCTCTGAGGCTGTGATATTCAACCGCCATACGTGAGCACAAATTGGCAGGGAGGAGAAAAACAGACGACCTGTGCATTGTTTCGGAGTGCTTTAAAAAGAGCACACGCACGCACGCACGCACGCACGCACGCGCATGCGCGCACACACACACACACACACACACACACACACACACACACACACACACACACACACACACACACACACACACACACACACACACACACACACACACACACACACACACACACACACACACACACACACACACACACGCACACGCACACGCACACGCACGCACACACGCGCGCACACACACACACACACACACACACACACACACACACACACACACACACACACACACACACACACACACACACACACACACACACACACACACACACACACACACACACACACACACACACACACACACACACACACACACACACACACACACACACACACACACACACACACACAATTCTGCGCAAGCGTAGTTTTTCGACAAGAGGTTTTTATGAAAATCAATATATTCATATATCCGCGCACCTTACCTTGGAAAGATTGCAGTGTATTTCTGTGGTGTCAGAAATACACTGAAATTCTGTGGTGTGGTGGCAAAGTCAGAAACAATGAAGTCATTGTCCAATTTATCCGCATTCATTCAATTCTAGGAGAAGAAACTGGGGCGACCATTGCAACTTTACTAGTTTATTAAAGTTGCAATAGTTTATTACGACTACCTCATATTTAAATTGCGAAATCACTGTGCCAGCTTGACATACTTTTCAGAGATTTTAATACTTGCATGTTATTGAAAGGAAGTGAAATGTGTTTGAGATTATTTTTAAATGTCCTGTTTAGCAGAAATTATGGCGTCCTCGGTGTCTCCGTCCTCGTCAGTGGAAATTTCTTGGTTGGCCGAGAGGGTCGTGACGTCGCAAAGAAAACCCCAATGCGGACAACTCAACAACAGCTCAAAATCATCGCATAGAACAACAGCGGTGACGTCAATAAGAAACTCTTCATTGCTCTGCTGCAGGCGCTCTCAAACGGGTTCCGTGGGCTGGTTTTGAGGTTTTCGAATACCCCAAGCTATTCCTTGCCTAGATAGATCACTTCAACCAGAAGTACAGGCAACAGAATCAGCTCGCAAACTTGACGCAGACAAGTGGAGAACGTTTGCCGCATCCGATTACGGGGTCACCGAAGCTGTAGACCCACAGAATTTCTTAATATTACCAACAGCGTCAGCTGACTGCTACGCACTTCCTGTACCATAGAGTGGCTCGGAATGATGTGAAGATGCGCCTCCATATTTGGCTTACTTGTCATGGGCAACGAAAAGCGCATTTAGCCATATCATTAAGACTCCTCTCAAGAAGAAACTGAAAGAAATGCTGCGAAAGACTCCCTGCCAACCTTTTAACAAGTGAGAAATGCACTACTGAACTGAAAGAGTTTACGTACACAGGAGAGCATTGCGGAGCATGTAATGTATTATACCAGGACTGAACTCACGATTCTGGTCTAAAACTAACCAACCCAAATATAAAATCTCTTTTATCCAGAATTTCAGCAGTGGAGGAAGCGTTCTTCAAGGAACCCGATCAGGTGTTGGTGTCAACTATCTTGTAGATAATATTGAGGGGTTTGTGCTGCAAATGATAAAAAGAAAACATGACGTAGGGTCATACATGTGCACCACAGTATCCCAAGCTGTGCAAGCGGCTGCTGTATCCTTTCCATCTCTATGAGGGCTGTGAAGATTAACCTGAATGAGGGTACGAAAATACGGAGGGCCATTTCTGTTCCCTTTCCGTGGATAGCTAGTGATACTCCTGCTTTCCTTCTTAAATGTCTCTATTTTATATTTTATAGAGCACAATACCGGGTGATATTTCTACTACTTAAAGAATTGTTCTGAAAATTGAGAGAAATACGTCTCTGCGTTCTCAGCAGGTTGTTTTTCATGCACGTAATAATGATGATAGATTACATGAATAACTAACCAGAATTGCCCAGTAAACTTATCATTTTATTTTAGGAATAAACAATACTTTGCTGCGACATTGAGGGCCATTAACACAAAGGTTGGGCCCATTTTTAAATTTACTATATTCGTTGAACATATTGAAAGTGAAATATGTGAACAGAAGCTCGTTGGCGTGGTTTTTTCGTAATGCATTTTTATAGAATGACGACTTACGAGTGGTATTGTCCCCAAAACTTTGTTAGCTTTCCATTATCGAATACAAACGCAGCGTATGTCACTTCACGGACATATAAACAGAAAATCCGGCTGAAGATAACAAAGGAGTACTTTAATATTGATAAATTATGCGGACAACACTGTCGTTACAACAACAAAAAAAGAGAATAATATCGCGGCACAGCCTCGCGGGTGAGGACCTGCAGATTCTCAGTATAATGGTGCCCATTAAAATCAAAAGTAACAAAGTTCATAACTTCATTTGAGGTAATTAACCAAGTAATAATCAAGCCTCATAACGTAGGATAAATTCCGCCATGCTGTACAAGTAATATGCACAGACTGCACAGGCGTGCCTCCCGTAGTTTGTAAACAAGTTTGTAAACAATTAAAACAAAAATTAATTCACCCCGCCGAGGTGCTGCAGTGGTTAGGGCGCTGGACCTATGTTCCCAAGGATGATTTAGAAGAACGTCAATTTGGGCTATATGGTGCAAACTGTTCGAGACTGAAAATATTAGCGTTACGAAGTGACAAACAGGAGCGTCGTTCTCTCTTGTGTTTTTCACTTCTTAGCGCTATTATTTTCAGTCTCGAACAATTCCAAGGATGCGTGATCGAATCCTGGCCGCGGTTGGTGCCTTTCGTTGGAGGCGAAACGCTAGGCGCCTATGTTCTGTGCGATGTCAGTGCATATTAAAGAAGCAAAGGTGATCGAAATTTATGCAGTCCTCCACTACGGCTTCTCTCATAGCCTCAGTCGCTTTGGGACGTCAAACTCCATGAACCACACCGACTAATACAACCTCCCTGTATGTTAAAAAAAAAAAAAAAAAAAAAAAAAACGTCTGATCATTGCGCGTTAGAAGACAAGCCCTTCATTCCTATTCAGATGTATTAGTGCACTGGCAGTATACCTTCATGTAATCATAAACTTTTTTTCTTTGCTAAAACGTGAAATACCTCCAACCAACTGAACTGTCCTTCAGGAACAGCACTTTAGGCGACGATAACCAAGGCAACTATATATTTTCAAAGCTGTCGTACCCATTCCGCCATTGCGCGAGCTTGAGCCAGAAAAGATAAAAGTCAGCACTTGATATGAGCCACAAGATGGAGATGCGTGGTGAGAAGCAGCGTGACAGGTGGTGCGAGGGTGGTATACCACGCCGGAAGGCAAATGAGCAGCCGTACAGGCCGCTCGGTTAGCAGGAAAACCACTGCTTCCATTCTCGGAAAGCAGCCTTTCTCAGGCATGCACGAACGAAAGGCGCGATATCCATATTTACTCTGCGATCGGCGAGTCAGGCGGCTGCATCGATAGCGCATGACAAGAGGCGGAAGCGGCCGAACGCCACCTGACGTTCCAACCCATTGATCGCCGCGACCAAGGGTGACGGCTCGATGTGGGCACAGGAACGACTGTGGCTGTCGCTGTTTCGATATGAGCGCCTCCGAGTGCTTGATGTGATAAGGAAACCGAAAAGCTTGTACTTATCTGTATTTGATATGGTGACGATAAAGACGTACAGATAGGTGAGTAGGTATGATTAGAAAAATAACGGCTGTAGCCAGAGCAGGGCCGCTGTATTTTGGGGGATATGGAAGAGGCATTTGTCCTGCAGTTGAGTATACAGCGCGTTGCACAATTACTGGCGTGCTGTAGAATGCGTCTCCCAGCTAAAACGTGGAATCCTCGCGACTAAAATTTCACACAGTAATTGAATTTTGTCGTTGGTAGTTTGTAATACCAAATTTGTTTGGGGTACTTGCCTGATTCGATCAGGAGCAGGATGTTCCCATTGTATGCGGCGGTGGCGATGCAATCCCAGCGGCTCGTCTTGCATCACCGCCGCCGCATACAATGGAACATCCGACTTCTTCATATCGAATCAGGCAAGTACCCCAAACAAATTTGGTAATAAAGAATACTAATGACGAAATTCCATTTCTGTGCGAAATTTGAGCTGCTAGGATTCCGCGGTTTGGCTGGGAGAAGCATTCTACAGCGCGCCGGTAATTGTGCAACGAGCGGTGGTTACACTTTGATTATGAGGGTTACGATGATAAGAAGCTAAGCTTCCAACTGTTACCCGCATCTTGTCACTACACTCGTGTACGTTTCATTTGGGAAGTTACCAAAATCTGCACTGGACGCAGACGCCCTCATTTGAACTGGTCAAATGTTTAGATGATAATTGCAGCGTTAATAATGATATAATTAAAATAACTTTCCTTCTATGCATAAATAAAAGCTGCACTAGGTTCACAGTGGCTCAGCAACTTTGAGAAAAGCATAATATGTCTAATGGATGGATGGACTAAACTTTAATGTCCAACAGAGAAGGTGATCTACCCGCCCCCCGACGCGCAGGTCAGGGGGCGGATGCCGCCGCCTCAGATGCAGGCTGGGAGGTCTTGGGTCCCAGCAGCCTCTTCAGCCAGTTGGACGAGTAGGAGGTGGAGCTCAGGGTCCGAGCTGCGCAGCAGGGTTACCCAGGCGTCTCTACTGCCTATATTGTGAGTCCCCCTCGGAGAACACGGGCATTCCCATATTATGTGGTCGATGGTCCCTCTCGCCCCACAAAGATTGCACTTATCACTCCTGGCCTCAGGGAACATGTGGTTCGCCATAACCGGGTGCAGATATGTATAAGTTTGCAGTCGCCTCCACGCGACTGCTTGTCTGCTGTTGAATTTCGGGTCTGGCGGGGGTACCAGCCTACGATCCAATCTATAGTGCGGCGTCATCTCCCCATATTTTAGCTAGCGCTTTACGCTCCCTCGGTCATCTCTACCGCCGAGCCGCTACAGGGCCACATAATGTGTCTAATGACCTGAATGATCTTGCCATTTCGGAGAATTTTTCACCCGAACGACTGCGAGAAAATTAACTTTTGTATGCCACTGTCTACGCAGATTTTTACCTTCATCGCTTTTTCTGAAATAAGAACAAAAACGTTACATACTTACGTTAGAAACGAAAGCATTGCTCTCTTATGAGGATAATGATTCAAAGTCTGTAACGCACATCGATTGCTTTGCGTGACTGCTATCATTTATTTTGCAAAGCCACATAAGTGGCAAAACGAGGTCGCCATTTCTCGAGAATCTCCACTGCTGATCTTCTATAAAAAAAGGGGGCTAGGCCGCATCAGGTGCTTCACTTGGCTGTCTGGAGACGGCAACAAACAATGACCCAGAAAACTGATAAAAAAAAAAATAACTTACACGTGCGTAGGACTTCTTGCGCATGCTTTAGATGATGCAGTTGAGCGTAGCTATTTTAAAGAAAATGCAATCGGAGCCTTATCGTCAGTTTGAATGGCCAGACAATGCAATGTAGAAGTGTTGCACAAATTCGGTATTCACGAATAAATCTCCTTGTCCTCAAGGAGGAACATCACGTCGTGCTGGCTTGTTGCAGGCAATCATCATAATTTGGACCGAGTGAGAACTATACCGCTTTCGACAACCTGGGAGATGAGGTTTGACATCCTATTTTAGGCGCATATAAAAAGCCGTTGATGAAGGGACAGTTCTTAATGAATGAAATGCCACTCGCATGGTTCCACGTCTAAGTGCTAGGAAATCAACACTAGATGACCTTACATCACACTTTCCAACTAATTTCACCAATTGTGTCGGGAAAGCCATGGAAAGAATTTTGCTTGCACGCGTGTAATGAATCCGGAGCCGACGGCATATATCCAAAATAATGTTGATTTTCATGAATAATGTGTTTGACCTAAAAACGCCCACCCAGCACACACACACACAAAAAGGAAACCTTGAATGTGGCCTTGTTTTTGAGTATCGAGGGCGCCTACGGAAACACAACAGTCAGGCTATTTTGAACGCCTTGGAAGCCGCTGAGATCGGAGACCGCATGTTCAGCCGGATGCGAAGTTATTTATCAGAGAGGCCGCTCTTGGGTGCAGACTGACAGGGGACCATATATTTACATCAAACTTCGCGCGGAGTGCAACAGTGTAGAGAGAGAAATAACATTTATTTGCACTCGTCAAAAGGTTGGCGAGAATCCGAGGCGCAGCTCTGTCCCAGCCATGTCCTCCCCCTCAGCCATCGACCTGGATCTTCTGGATCTGAGCAGCAGCCAGGGCGAGGCGGATAACCTCACGTTGCCCTTTTTCGGGCTGTTTCAGAAGTAGTGCCTCCCAGGATTCATCTGTTCTGTCAGGTTCTCGAAATATGGGACCCTTTCATATCACGTGGACCATGTCCGCTATGTCTTCGCAACGTGTACACCTGGGGCTGAAAATTTCCGGGTGCCATTTGCTGTAAAGCTGGGAGTTCGGGAATACACCAGTTTTTAGCTTCATCCACGTAACCTTTGGTGAGCTGCTTACATGCTTTTGGAAATATTGATCTGCCTAATTTGTAATGATTTAGGATGTCTTGGTATGTAAACAAGCCATCATCGAACTGTAGGGGCTCTTCATCGCGAAAGGGGTACGGGACTGCGTATAAGGCGCCATTGGGATCCCGGAAGGTAGCTAATCTTCGGGCCAGTACGTGCGCTTTCTCTTTCTTGGGCAGAAGTAAAGACCGTAAGAGGTCTGCTCCTTAGCCATGTGGTTTGGCTCGTGATGAGATCATCAAATGGTTTTATTGCAAATAATGAGAAATCAACTAAAATGCTCGTGCCAGCTGTGTCATCTTACATCGCGTTCGGAGACACGTGAGCTGCAAGTAGAAGTGCTATATTTGGGAAGCGTTATGAAAAAAAGGTAATTTACTGCTGATGGCACGACTTGTTGTATGTTAAGTTGATTTCGCGGTGTTCTCATGACCCATTAATTTGCCTGTAGCGAGATGGTGTATGACGTATTTACCTAAGTTAAGTGAAGAAACGTTGCAGATGGAACTTCATGAAGAAGATGTTTACCGCACAGTGCACACTTGGGCTACAAGGGGTTGGAATAACGCTAAAGTCAGAAATGAACGCAGTAGAAAAAATGCTCTAAAGGAAGAAGATTCAACTGTGACAAGCTGCTGGCCCTGGAAGTGCAGTTCTGACAGTGCTGCTTGTGCTGATATTTCGTCAAATTGAGGTTTCAGTTCAGCCTGCAAATCGGTATTGCAGGTGAGATCAAAAAGGGAATCTAGCGCACTCATCAAAAAGCTATCTTTGCTAATTATGTTCCTCTACCTTTATTTTATACCCAGGGTGTCAGTCATCAGTCTAAATGAGTAAGACCTCACCTTTTTATGCTTTTCCACAGCGATATTTGCACTCTTTCAGTGGCAACGTTTCGTGGTATTAAAAAAAAAACATAGCCACAGAAAACGTCCCAAGACTTTTCTTCCCTTTGCATGGCTTTTTGGAAGCTAGAGGCGGGTGGTCTGTGAATGGCAATACTAAAAATAGGTAAAGAAGCATGCAGTGAAATATGCAGGTTCCATTCGAGTCACGCCTCACATTGAAATATGCGGTAATTTTTTCTGTTTTATAGAAAGGTAACATGGGGGAGCAGGCACGCGCAGTCGACCACTATAGCGTGCCCACAGAAAAAAAAGAGTAAAATGCGTAGGGTATACAGGGAGGGCTCTTGAAGCACTTTGGCTTCGTGACTTAAGTGCGCATGTGAGTCCTCATAATTATACCGGCACTGATTTTAACTTGCTCTAGTCTTCTTAACTTTTGGATGCCAAGCTTATCCTTATTCTGCAAAAGGATTGGCCAACACGACCTTCTTCTCAGGGGCTGCACACGAGTGCTGTCATTCTATGTTTTATCTCAACGAAATAAATTCAGGAGATGCTCTGGAATACAACACAAGCCGAGCCAGATAATTTTTCGCTTCCTAATTTGTCCCACAGCTTGCGAATCGTTATCACAGTTGTCTTCAATTCATGATGGAAAAATACAGCGCAGAGAAGGACGAGGACAAAATGAAGACACATAGGACACACGAGCGCTGACTTGCAACAGTTTATTGCACTCGTCCTTCTCTGCGCTGTATTTTTCCATCATGAATAACCAACACGCCCAGACTGCTACGGTATTGGTCTTCAATTCATCATCGTCACCGACACTGCGGTAACAAGAATTTCAGGAAAGCCTCTTCGGTACATTTTAAACCGCTACTTTCCGAGCATCGGGTGCGAGTACCTTACCATGACAAAGTTTCCAAGCTCCTATCACTTGTCGCTATGTCGGAACTGCCCATGTTCCTTAGCTTACCTCTTAATATACACTCTATAACCATAAACGCCATTGATTATCGGTGTGACAGGTCTAGCCAAAATCGATGTCCTGCTAATAGGTTACGCTAAGGTAGTAGCTTTATTGTCTTCTTCCAAGATATGTTGGTCTCTTTCTGATTCAAAAGTGGCCTGCTTCATCATTTCTCAAATAGTTGTAGGGTACTTTTCACGTTTACTGTTTCGGTGCGATGGGTGAAATGTAGAAGGTGTTAGAACGTCGCAGCGTTCATTGGAAAACTTTCCCACGCATCGCATTCTATGACCGATTTCTGAACAGCCTGCCCTTTTTTTTGGGGGCGACGTAGAGCTGTACAAAGTAAACAAAAATCCGAAAGCAAATAGCAGAAATGTAATTGTTCCGCAATAAATGTTTAAACTGACCGTGGCAGGTGAGTGCTGTCATGTAGTTTTTTGTTAGAGCCCTGAGCAACGCCGAGTTTTCCTTGTAAGGGGGCTTCAAATGATTTGGCATTAGATTTATTCAGTAATGTTTAGCAGGTGGATTTTCAGAGGTGGTTTTACGGTATAGGTTGCTGAAAAGGAGGAAACTGAGAAGAAAGTCGTCTGACCAACCCGACAAGAAATCAGCAACCGCCCGCGTCCCCTAGCAACTATGGCGTGTAAGGGGCATGGTCGTGAGCATGACCATGATATATTTACTAGTAAAGCGCGACAGCCAGCAGAAGGAATTCACCCACCTATCCACTTACTTACCCAAAACTTTTCACGCACGCACGCACGCACGCACGCACGCACGCACGCACGCACGCACGCACGCACGCACGCACGCACGCACGCACACACACACACACACACACACACACACACACACACACACACACACACACACACACACACACACACACACACACACACACACACACACACACACACACACACACACACACACACACACACACACACACACACACACACACACACACACACACACACACACACACACACACACACACACACACGCACACACACACAATGCGCAGGCAATCATCTTAATGTTTGCTAGAATTTTATAAGAGCATTTATCATGGTCCCCAGGTCTGCTGAATACAGTGATATATGTGCTGCCCAAGCTCGCAAAAGCGACATTGCTACGTTGCTACGAACTTGCCTGCATGGACTCAGGGTAGCTTGCCTAACTCCAAGTCCAAGCATGCTGGATAGCTGGATCCTGATCTCCCCCTCCCACCTTATTAGTGAAACACCCGAATTTGCAGTACCTGCAAATTTGCCAATGCCGTGTGGCCTCATGACTTTACAAAACCCGACGATTAGTCACTGATCGGCTAATTCACCTGCCCAATACCACCGGCCGGAGGCACAGTAAAAAGTTGACGATGCAGGAAATAGTTATTAGATTACACTTCATGAAATATGCTTTCGCACATAGTACTGCACGCGTACGTAACGACCTATACTTCAGTGTCCAAAACTGAGAAGGCCCTGATCTCATACCGTTATAAATTGCACTACAACAAATCGACTCGGAGTAAATGGCAGAGAGTTGCCGGGGCATTGAACAGCCTTGCTTCACGGAAAAGAGAATCGACACGGAGTTTGGAAGGCGATCAATACAAGTCAATCTCGTCGCGAAACCAGCAACGAATCTCCGAGAATTAAGCGGAGTAAGGGCACGGAAGGCTTTTATGAATGTCAGTGGTTATGTGCTTCTTGTTAGCCGATTAGAATAAGTCAGTAGCTTCTTGGAGCCGTGAACGTTGCTTAGTGTAAACAATATTTTTGCGGGTATGCGTCCGCGTGCCATTCTCAGAGGGACTTACGAAAAATTTCATGAAAAGGGGGAGTGCTAAACCCTCCCTATATAATAAATTTACTAGCTTATAAAAAGAAAGAAAATAGAAAAAATGGGCTAAAGCATTCCATTTTCTTTCAGCCGAATACGAAGCGTAGTTGAGCTACCACGCTGCACAGAATAGCAAATTCAGCTTTAGAATGCAACACATCTGCAATTTGTTTTCAGAGCTAGGCGTGTTTACATACGTTGCTAGCGTTCCTCTAGTAGTAGCTAGAGTGCCTTGTCTGCGGGGCGACGTTATAAGAAAATTTCAATATTTCGCCGTTATTGGTGGCTTTACTATTTTCCCCTATGCTGCTACCGCTGTATTGAGAATTTTAACCAAATAGAGACGACGCGGCGGCAGCGGCGCCGCGAAATTTAGTCAGAGAAGCTCCGGCAGCGACTGGACTCGTGTTTGCTCCTTTGAGAGTGCTTTGTCGGCGTATTCAAATGTGATTGTGGCTTTCTTATAAAAACATTGGCAATTATCACTCATCGGCTCCGCACTGCGTCCACACCGTGGTCCTCGTGCATAGTGCTCGTGCTGTGAACCAAGCACTTCCGTATGTTGTTCCCGCGGCGTCGTGGTGTAACAAAAGCTATAGGCATTTTTATACGTTACGGAAGTGGAGGCATTCGGAGGTGTCATTACACTGCTTTCCCTCTGCCAGCAGCTCGGTGAAACGGCAGCATTTGCGCAGACACTGCGCGATGGCTGTCTAGTCAGGGCGTCGATGGTCGTGCACACATGGCGGCTTCCTGGAGACGACCCTTTTCTTCCCGTTAACGACTCATTACCGCCACAGTGAAATCAACGACTAAGGTGATAACAGCCGTTGTTGAAATTAAAACGCCAGTTTTTTTGTTTTTTTTACGATCTTCGTTTCGTACATTCGCAATGAATGGTGCTTGATTATTGCAGACACCTGCCATTCATGGTGCGGCAAACGACACCAAAATCAAAGAACGGGAGCGGCTATACACTAGCGCATTTTAGAAAGACAAAAAGACGCGAGGTCGGTAAATCACTAAATTGCATTTGACACGATTCACGCCTGGGAATCACACTGACGGCGAATGATGGAAACAACAGAACCAGGCGTCTACTAACCGCGGCCTGACAACTTAGCACCAGGCCACTGTGAGTCGCGTTCGAAATTTGAAGAATGAATTTAAAATAAATATCATGTGCATCTGAAATATAATTTTGCACGTATATCTAGATTTACACCTTCCGTAAGCGTGCGAAATATGTCCGTGTTAAGTCAGTTAGGTGGCAAATTAGAAAGCCTGTAGTATGCGTCATTTATATTATTTCTGGTAGTTTTTAGAGGCGGTCTTGGAAAAAGGTATCCAGTTCTACAGCAATAAGAAAAATAAGAAATAAAAAATAAACAAACCGTGTGGTCACCTCAAGATAAACAATTGATTTAACCCTGTCAGGACCATAAAGATTTCGATTTTGAGGGGCCTTTGAAAAAGCAGATCTATTAAAAGGTATATTTGAACAAGTCCTGTGTAACATTTACCAAAATACAGTGGGGTAAACAGTCCTTGATACAAAAAAGTAATATGTCACTTTGGATGTATACATAACACGTAAAAAAAAGTCTTTCAGTGTGAACATTTCGAGCATAAAACGAATAAAAAGTTAAAAAAAGAAACTATGAAGGTAAAAAGAGGGATAGATAATAAAATTTTAAGAATACACAAAGCGCGGCACAATTCTTCTTTCATGTGAAGATATGTCTTGCATATCTATACGAGTCTTCTGTTAGTGCCTTCAGCATCACTGTCGTCCTCACCCTGTTGTTTAAGACGGAAGGCTTCACTTATGGCTCTTCTACCAGGCGACGAAACCATTACGTGACGTTATGAAGCACAAGTGAAGTTTGCAAGCGTCGCAGGAAAATATTCATGGAAAGAAGGAGGGTGGGGGTGGGGTGGAGAGGCAGGTGAACAGGGTGCTGTTTAAACGTCTGATATTTAAGTAGAGTTTGAGTCGCGGAACTTCCACGATACGGATGTAAATTACCAGAGCCATAAACTTTAACATTTAACTTGGCTTTACTTCCTCCAAAGATCCGTCAGGACGAGCATGCATCGAGTTTTAAAGGAAGTAGGTCTCGACATATTTGCTCGTGTTTGCAGATATGAATTTAATAACCCACTGAACAAAAACAACAATAACAGAAAAAAGCTGACAGAAATTTGTTCGCCTCGCTTATCAGTGCAATGTTCTCATTGCTGCCCTGCACGCCGGTTTGCCGAAGCGGCGAAAGCGCCATCCGCTTCTGCGTCACTGGAATTTGGTCACCACCATAGGTGGCCGAAACCCTTGAAATTAGAGATAATACAGCGAGTACACGCGGTTAACTCGTGTAACCGTTCACGAGCGGGATAAAATTTGAACTACCGCCTAAGAGCACTACGTGAAGTCCAGCTAACTGGCGCTTGAATCATCATTGTAACCGAATTCAGAGCTCGATATGCCGTCTTCAGATTTTTCGCTACGAGTGTCTTCCAGAACAACTGAAGCTAAAACAGCAAAATTATCCGAATCACGCTGAATTAATAGCCCATCATGGCGCGAGGTCGTCGCATTTGTTTTACATTTCAGACTAGCCCGCTCCTAGAAAAGTTACTGTTATGTTGATAGCTGCCGGAAAAAGTTATAATATATATGAATACGAGGAAATCGAAAATACAATTGCCATACGGTGTGCATAGATAACAATACGTTGCACCACCATTAACTTTCACTTTTGCAACATGCACGTGGAAACCCTTAGATCTTATGTGGTGCATCGCCTATTGGGGCGATCCTGGAAGAGTGAAATGGTGCTACAGCACCTATCGTTTTGGAGGAATGGCTTTTCGAAAGTGAAAATTTGAAAATATGTTTCCAGTTTGTATACAGGAAATGGGCCTCAGGTGAAAAGCTACAAGGATAGCTTGCGAGATGCCTGAGGCCACGTAAAGGCAGAGCGACAAGACATGGGTGCGTTCAAGGTGAACATACACATATATAACATGAAAATTATGTAGTATGAAAAGAGCACAAATATATAAATAAAACAAGCAAATTAAAAACTAGGACAGTGAATTAAAGGCCAACGATTGCCTAAGAGTATGCACGCAACGTGGCAAAACGTGATGATAATGAAGTGACTCTTCTCATGACAATGTCCACCAAGGCAAGCAATAGAAAGTATAGAAAGACAGTGCGGCATTGATGGAATATAACTTCGTGTGTTTTATTGGGGCGGTAAAGATGTTTGGGTTGTGCACGCTGTAATGGTTTAGTATTCATGCTAAAGTAAAACGAAGGTTCTGGTTACCGTATAATGTCCTCGTTCGTGGAACGTCTCATATTTGTTTATTTCTGGTGTGAATGTTTTTTTCGCAAGGCTTAAGTCCAGCATTAGTCTTCGAAACGTTGGTTGACCACTTAGGTGATAATTTAATGGTGTGCACCAAACGATAGTCAAATACGAGGAATCCTACATTACGGAAATAATGTTTCTGTGTGGGTAGTGTAACATGCACCAGCGATCAGTCTAATTGCCTTTTTGTGGCGACCGAGTATGATGTCTAGATTTGGTCTGGATGTTGTACCCCAATCGAGGTGATAGTAGATTATGCGTGATTTAATTATAGCGTGGTAAATAAGAAGCTTGTGCTTTGGGGAAAGTTTTTTTTTTTTTGAAGTCTCGAGAGGAAGCCCACCGACCTAGTAAGCTTCCATTTAATATACATTACATGGTCAGACAACCTCATGCGAGAGTCGAATGCAACACTAAGTGATTTGAACTTGTCTATAAATTCAATAATGTTATTTTCTAGATGCAAAGTACTGTTTGCAGTAATATCTGCAGGCTAAGGGGCCAAAGAAAGACGGACTTGGTCTTTTTAGGGTTAACTACCAAAGCATTAGCTTTGGACTATTATTGAGAGCACAAAGAACAAGACTTGCACTATTGATTAGTTCGTCGGCAGAAGAGCTCCTAAGAAAAAGACCTGTGTCGTCAGCGTTCTGAATACAACTTGCATGATAGGTTATGCTCGCAATGTTACTAGCGTAGACATTAAATAGAAACGGGCCGAGAAGGCTACCTTACGGGACACCACATTCAATCAAAAGGAAGCTATACTTGTGATTATCAACTGAAATGACCTGCTGGCGCATGCTTAAGCAAGAACGAAAACTGTTAAAGGGAAAGACCGCGGAAACCATAGCGGACACCAAGAAAGAATAGAAGTTGAAGAAGAATAACGTTTTACAGACTCAATTTTCTTTTTTTACTGAACTTGTACAGAACCTAGAGTTATTGTTATTATCAATTTCCACCGCTGAAACACCTATTTCTCATTCTATCCAGTGAGGCAAAACTTGCTTCCCTTCCATAAAAACATGTCTACAGCAGTCGTATAAACTTTGTAAAATATAAGCAGTGACCGTGCGACCGTGGGACTGCCGCCTTAAGCGACCGACGCAATTTGAAGTTCGCAGCACCTTTGTCTTTCGCCTAGCATTTAACCTGCAGAGAAACCTGCGGGAAGTGCTATACGGATTCAGAAAGCTGCATCGGGAACAACGTATTTAAGACTATGTGGCCTGTTCTTTTGATTTAGCTATTAGGCGATTTGAAATTATACGGTATCTATGCCCACTATGCCGTTATATTGCCATATGAGTGCGTATATCGTGATTTCGAGCACTGTTAACTGTAGTACTCGCTCACATTCTCCATATTTGTACAAAATGAGTTCAAAATTGCAGAGCGATACAGTCGTGAATTGAAAGTTTAAATACGTACTCAAGAAACTGTGCGTGGTCGTCAAAATTCCGCCAACGTCATTGGGCTCTCGCAATTTGCACTGCAAATCACATTGGAATAGCCCGGTCTGCGGGTTTGCGTGGCTGTATACCGGTTGGTGTGCAAGCTCTGGTGTATTTAGTCGGCTGGGTAACTATGAAAAAACAAAAAAACAAAAGAGCATTTTAGACCAGAATATGCAGCCTGAATGCACGCATTAGAGTATTTATCCCACATCTGTTTCACACATGATGCAGCGCAGCTATGACTATGGGGAGGAGGAGGAGGAAGATCAGGAGGAAAGGCAGGGAGGTTAACCCGCAAAAGAAACCGGTTTGCTACCCTGCAGTGGGGGAAGGGGGTGAGTGGATATAAAAGTTGTGAGAGAGGGATAGGTGAAGTTAGTACAGTCACATCACATCACTTCACAGTCATATCACGTAACATAACAGCAAACTCATAGTCTTTCGATTAGGCCTGTGCTTTTCATAAAGTGGAGCAGTGCCTGGGAGGCCTTCACCGCATACGATTACCGTGGCCAGGGACCTAAAATCTTAATTTTAGTCAATGGGCGTCCATCTAGATGCTCCAGCGCACGGCATAGACACTGTCTTTCCTCACTGTATATGGGGCACTCACAAAGAATGTGGCCTATAGACTCGTCGCACCCACAGTTTGTACATGCAGGACTATTTGTTATACCTATCATAAAAGAATACGAGTTTGTGAATGCTACACCAACCCACAGGCGGCACATCAAAGTTTATTCGCGTCAAGGTAGGCCAGGTGGAAGGCGGAGCTTCAGCTCAGGGTCCAGGGATATTAAGCGGCAGTTTCTGACCATGGGGTTTTCTTAAAATGGTATGAAGCGCTGTAACTTATACTTTACATCGCCCGTCGACAATGGTGCAGTACTTCGGGCGTTCGCTTGCTGTGCCCAATGATGCGCGATCGAATCCAGGCCGCGGTGGCCACTTTTCGATGTAGGTGAAACGCAAGGTGCCCATCGTGCACTGTGTAATGTCAGGGCACGTAAATGACCCCAGGCGGTCGAAATTTCCGGAGCCCTCCACTACACCTTCTCTCATAGCGTAAGTTGTTATGGGACGTAAAACCCCATAAGCCAAACCAATACTTGACATCACGTGGGTTGCCCGCAGACGATGTTTAGTTATGAGCTTTTGCCCGTTTATTTTCTGGAACATTGTGCACGTAGACACCGAAGCTGCTATGTTGACTGAAGCTTGAAGATTTTTAGCCGGCTTCGACACGTATTACAAAAAGGTACCCTTTGATTACTATAAAAAATGAAAGCCCGATAAGCTTACTTTATTTGATCGTTGAGGCTATCTCCCCTAGTATTGGATGATGATTTATTTGTTGGCAGCGAGAAAAACTCTAATAAAAGACAGAAACGAAGCATAGCCTTGCCGTGTACGCTACAGTGAACTAAAGTGCCTCCGCTAATTTGCAAAACAGAGATCCTAGAACATTATAAGACCCTTGCGCACGAAGCCCCACACTGAGTCATAGTGCGCTTGCACATGAGTGCGAAATGTTTACCGGGCGCCAGGAAATCTGAGGCCCTGTCGTCAGCGATGTTTGGACGCTAAGTTGGGCCCATTTGCCATTACAGACACAGCACTGCTCTCCCAGTTGGCACCTGTAAAGTAGTTTGATTTCGGTTGCTATCCACTAGCACATGGTGAAACTTTCCTGACTGCGGGAAATTACTGTTAGGCTGAGTAGATGCAACCAGGCAGTATTTCGCTTGAGTTGTTAGGGCTGTATTATTTATGTAATACCTGTTTTTATGAATAAACTTCTTCTTCTTTTTCATCATCTTCTTCATCTTCATCATCATCATCATCATCATCATCATCATCATCATCATCATCATCATCATCATCTTCTTCTTCTTCTTCTTCTTCTTCTTCTTCTTCTTCTTCTTCTTCTTCTTCTTCTTCTTCTTCTTCTTCTTCTTCTTCTTCTATAGTAAGTGAGTGGCGTGAACCCGCTCCCCTGTAGGCAAAACAAGATTTGCTGTAACGTGACTGACTTTGACAGCAAGGCTGTGCCATAGGATGCAATGACCGTTAGTGTATTTCAACGCAAATCTTAGGTACTCGTTTGTGGTTTAAGCGACATCGCCGTCTCCGTAAATGGTGGGCAGCTATAAGGTTGTGCAGGAGGTCACCCTACCACAGTTTGCACTGGACGATTTGGGGCGCAATGTTTTGCTCGGCCTCCGGCAATCAACCATGGTCAGGTGAAGCACGGTCGCCTCGTACAATATGGCGCATCGCAGCGTTGGGAGCCTGAGGGATCATTTAACGCTGTCGCATCCTACAGTTAGAGGCGAAAGATTTCCTGGGTAGCCAACTTTTGAAACTGACAAATGCCAATCTGGAGCAGAAGATTCTTCTCGTCCTTGGGCAACCCTCCATGATCATATCAACGGCCATTTCGGCTGGCCTTATTGATGCTAGTTGTCAGTAGTTTTTCTTCTTTCCAGCTCACTGCTGTCTTTCGCGTCCCAGGACGTCTCAGTAAACCTTTCCCTACTGCCTTAACCGCCTGTTAGTTCCATAACGACCATCTTCTAGATGTGGGCTGTGGGTGGTACCAGTAGGGCGAAGCGCGAACGGCAGGCTACCTTCTGCCCATGCTAGCAGGTAACGAAGTGGACAGATGTAAATCCTCTCCCCATATTCATGGTAGAAGTTATGTCGAGAACGGAGGAATGGTACAACACGCAGGAGAATATGGAAAACGGAGGATGGGGATGAGTCTTGAGACAGAGGAGAGCAGTGGCGGAACGGTAAACTGAGATTAGGAGGCGGGGGAGTATACGGCTAGGACAAATGAGAGAGGTCGCGCTCAGTTTTTGCCGTCTAAGTGTACCGTGGTGAAAAAAAGAATAGGTCAAGGAAGCTCAGCGATTCCTCCCACTCTGTGACGACCTCAAGTAACTCACGGATAGACCTCGCCTTTCAGAACAAAACGTTGGTACGGCATAACATAAACATCTGCCGCTTCTTATATCGTAGGCCTCCTTTGCAACAATTAAAAACTGTAAATAGAGCGTTAGCTCACTGATGATTACATGCGGGAAACTAAAGAGTAGGGTTTAATTTCGCATATATATATACAAGTATCTCTCAAACTCATTACCTAAAAAAAACGGAAAAAGCTAAATATCCGGAAAGCTATGCTAAAATTTCGCCTTACCGAATATTGTAATTATCTGCCATTTTTTTATGTCCGTGCTTAAGAGTGACAATGTAATTCGCTCTCGTGACATGACATGTCGAAGGTGTAGTTAGAGGCAGTGACTAGCTGTTGCGTCTTTAGACTGTCATACGAGTGCTTTGCTCCTGGATGTAGGAGCTTTGGTAATTTTACGAAGGATAGCATGTTTTGTAATTTGGAAGAAAGCTTGAGATTGGCGCAGGAAAGAGTGTAGTTCATGCGGAGGATAGCATATGTTTGCATATTTATGAGATAAACGAGTCTTGGTATGAATTTCTCCTTGGAGTTATTTCTTGCAGTAAAGTATTCTTCCGGTCATACTGCAAGGTGAGGTGTGTCGACAAGTTAAACTATCAGAGCATAATGGAGGCAGTCGAAAACATTAATAAATATGTGGTAGCGCATCATTTGTGATACTAGATGCAACTGGTTGAATTTCACGCTCACATGTGCCTGACAAATTATTTGATCAGTTCCTCTCAGGAGAAAGTGTGAGGTTGGTCGTCAAGGGCACTGCCCATTTACTTTCTCGAAGAAATTTGAGTGAATATGTGACTCAGTTTTGTTTCCTTTTGCTAGGAGCGCGTTAGGATTTATAGCTACAGGGTAACCTCCAAAAGTCTGCTAGAGCTGTAAAAATAAAATGCAGCCTTAATAATGAGAGTTCATCGTAGGTCTGTAATATTCGCTTGCCGTGCACCCACTATAACAGCCGTACATAAATCCCTGACTATGTAAACAACTACTATGTAACGACTATTGAGGAATTCGAGTGGGAGAGCAGACGCACTGGAGAGCACTTCGAAAGTGCTCTCAGACAAGCGGGCGCCCTCCAATAGGAGAGCAGGAGTAGAATCACTGGCTTCCAGTGGTAGAAGAGGAGGGCATTTCCTCCGCTTAGAGCACCCGAATGCACTCCCGGCTGCTCCCTCGTCTAAAGAGAGAGTAGAGGAAGTCACATGGCATAAAGCGTCATATCCGCGCATTCTTTTTTTTTTTTTCTCTTGAGTCGGCGACGCTCAAAATGGCGGCTGCAAAACGTCGGCGCTCGGCAAGTGGAAAGCATTGCTCAGGTGCTGCATGCATGTTTGAGAGTCGCTGCTGGCGTCGAAAGGGCCAAAGGAGGCAGATCGCCGCGCTGTGAGAATAAAGGCATACATAACCTCTCCGCGGGTTGCAACGGCCGCCACTGCGGGAAGACGGAGAATGCTGGGGATAAAAGTGCGGCCACATGGTCCTGGCGCTCTGCTCTCGACACACAGAGAGCGTTCCCGTGGGAGTAGTCACACCCTCGCTCGGCGTGCGCCTGTAGTGATCTGTACTGCTCGGTGCCTCTGCTCTCGTCCCCCAACCGAATTCGCCATATGTAAGACAGATCATGGGTCAACCACTTGTTCTCTAATTAGTTCCATGTTTGTATTTTCAGAACAATATTCGCACACATCGGTTTTCAAATCGAAGCTGAAATGTGCGCACCGCAGCGCATTTTTGCTGATCAGCGCGAAAGAATAATTTCTAAATGTGAGGTAAATGTATTCGTAGGAAAGAAATGACATGCACAGCTTTAAGGATACCGTTCATAATATCCTAGCTTGAATTTATGTAATATTCCCAGCATCTTATTTCTTCTTTCCATTTGCCAGGACTATTTAAGTCGCGCTAAAGGAGAACAAAAACACACATTTTTACACTTTCGGTGAAGCACAAAAACGCTCCTAAAGCGAGAAGAGTTCTGGTGTTCTATTGATATAAAAAAAAAAAGGCAGCACAAGAATACGCGCAAAACCAGATCGAAACAGACCGTAAAATCCCCAATCTCAGCGACCCTGTGACGCACCTTTAAACAGCAATGTGTCTGGAACAAGAATACCGAAACCTGCTCGTTTATTTCTTGAGAAGTGCGAAGAAGCAGAACTCCCAGTTGCGACAGGTTTCACCATTGAGTCCCTGGAAAACGGCGATAAGAACACGCGTGTGCGAAAAGCAAATGCTCGCCTTAAACCAAATGTTCGCAGACTTCGCAACATAAGACAGAGATCCTTCGCTTCTCACCAGCGTAAGTTCGGCTTCCTCGAGTAGTGAAAGGAATGACTGGGGCCGACTCTACACCGACTAGAGACAAAGGGATAAAAGAAGAGTCGTAACAACTGTTTTCTTTGCTTACTGCTCTGCTTGCTTCCCCAGAAAAGCGACTGTTGAGAAATAACATTTTGGTATATATGCATCCTATAAGTTTCAAGCTGTAAGCAAAGGTCATTTGAAGCGCGTGGTTCTGCTCAAAAAAAAAAAAAAAAAAAAAGCCAGGACATTCAATACAAAAGATAGAGATAGAAGCATACGAATAGAAGGAAAGGAATAGAAGAAGGGGTCACAATGTATTCAAGAATAACTAGTTTTAGTAGTTTTTCGCGTGACGAATCACGGAATGGTGGGGAATTCACTTTACCGAAATCGGGTACATTAGCGAGGCGAAGTGTTGTCACTTTTCTCCCTGCTTTTTCCATATATTTAGTTGCCTTCAGGGTATTTTTATCATGCAGCTATATACAGGCAGATTTGGAAATTCATGTAAGAAGTAATCAAGGTGCTGTGTAAATAAGTAAATTGTATTTCATACCCCTGAATTAGGAGCCAAATGACACGTCGAAGAGCTTAGAGCCAATATTTCTTTTGACAGCCACATGAACAATGCTCTGGGACTTGTCTGCTGTCTTCATATCTCGAGCTTGTCAAGTTAAACAGAAGACCCTTGAAGATATATGCAGGCATGAAAAAAAAATATATATAATTGGTCTACGTAAGAATATAGCTTTGACCGGAGCTTTGTAGCCAAACGAAAACATAGGCCTCGATCATCCCAAGACTAAAACCGGAAAGTACTTTTATTTAACCACGAACATTCTGCGGACGCTGTATAGATATCCTCTGGAGCCGTATGAGTGCATTTTGATACTTGCCGGTATAATGTGCAATGGTATGAGCGGTTGAACATCCAAAAGGTACATGCGTTATGCAGACGATGTAGTGGAGGGCTGTGGATTAATTTCGTTTGTCTTTAGCTACTGTACACACATAATTTTCACCTTTATATTGAGCAAAAGATTTGGTGGTCAAAGCCTCCATAGGGAAGCGCGGGAGTGAAAAGCTGCGGAAGTGCATCGTGAGATGTCGAAGCTGTCTTTTAGTTTTGTCACGGGCAATAAAAATTAATTATTCGCGACAATTGTCAAGGTTTTCCCGCTTTATTATGCTCCGGCTGAGGACGGCAGTCATCAGGTTCTCTCTTCTCTCTTTGCGCTTGTGTGGAATAGCCATAAATTCTTTCATTCAAATGTCTTGAGTTTTGTTGTTCGGAGTCTGTTTGCCATAAAATGCCTAAAATATTCTCAAACTTTAAGTCTCAGTGCGTGACCTTTTCAGTTACACTCAGAACCATTTCCTGGATGTTATGGCCTCAGTGAAGACAAGTATTCGATTATTTTATAATCAGCGCTGAAGCAACATGTTCTCCGTGAACTGTGGCTGTAAAAAACGTGATCATAGGTTCGCCGTATGAGAGTGATGCCAGCATATGCTATTTTCTCAGAGATGAACTGCCCATGGGTTGCAGTGTGTCGTACCTGAATTTTCGCGTCAACCTGTTCAATGGGAGAGTTTTCCGTGTTAACCGGCAAGTGTGGCACTCATGAGAGCGTAATCTAAGTGAGTATGCCATCCAGACGCCCTTGGATCACGTGGGCTTTACCAAAGCGCTTATTTAGCAGAGTTTTTTATTCCTAAAAAAAAAAAACAGAGCTTTTGTTCCCCTTTGCTTGTTCTGTGGCACAAAGTCGATCAGCACAACTGAGTGAATATGAACGAGAAGAGCAATTACTAAATTAAATAAGGACGCGAGGCTGTAAAAAAAAAAAAAAAGAAAAGAAACTGTAAAGATCTCTTAGGGTAAGTTAAAGGAAACTCTCATAAGGAAAAACGAGCCACATGTGTCCTTTGGTACTCGCGCCGAACAAAACCAGTCCAGTGGTGAGCAGAGAGAAAAAAAGTAGGGGACTAAAGGGAAAACGATGGCCGGAAGGGAAAAGATATGAAGCACCGTGCTCCTAATGGAGTCCGAAGTTCAACAGGCTGGGGAAGAAGCAACGCAGCCTCTGAAGGCACAGTGGCAGGACAGAAGTGGCACTAAAACAGTGACCAGCATGGTGTTCCTCATAGCTCTAGTTCGGAAATGAATCCGCCCTAAGGCAGATAAAGGTTCTTGGTGCTCACGTTGTGAATGTACGAACGAAATGCCCTGGAAGCGACAGCATGTACGCACGTACAGAACAACGTTGACCGTTTTCGGGAAATGAGACACCGGTGGTTGTTTTGCGTCTCTTCCGTGAGCACCGCATCACTGAGCAGCAGAATAAAGGCCCCGCGCTGAGCGGTCTTCGACGTTGCGAGCGATTCGCCTCTTCGACCAAGAGGAGAAAAGAAATGTTCGCTGGGCAAGTGATTCCATGCAAATGCGGAAGCACGAGAGGTGCCAAGCTCCAAACGCCAGAGTTCTGGTGGACGGCACACTTTCTCGTCATCCGTATAATTAAGGGAAGTTGTGTGACTTAAGGAGTGTGATGCTGTCTCCGCTGTGAAATGACCGCACTGTCTTTACTCGTCATTGCAGCCTGAGGCTGTGTTTTTGGTCTTGGAGTCTTACAACAAGACGGATAAAGCTGCCTCGTGTCAGACCCATGCAAATATTGATTGTGCTATGGGTTAAGCAGTGTCTTCCAAGATCCTGCTAATGCAGTTTTACTCCTGCTCATCGTAATGCTTGTATCCCTTTGTTGAGAAGAGACAGCAAGAGAGATACAAACATCTTCTGTAACTATCTTAACCAGCTAGGAAAGCTTGCATATTGATGCGTCATGTCCGGATGTCATTTTAGAATGAAACAAAATTTAACATTAACTTTTCAAGCCATATGCTATATGGCATGTGAGTAAAACTATAGCAGGACGCCACACTCAAGTGACCGTTTTAAACCAAAAGCATAAGCTTACAAGAACGCATGGAAATTTTTCAAATAAATGTTTGTGCAGACATCTGAATTTAGCGTTAGATGATAGTAAAATACTGCGCGCATAAAATTTGCAGAGGCGTACGTTCTACGGCTACCTCGGGCACAAGATAGGGCATAGGCGTCTAATATTAGGGCCCGTCATATATCACGTCACCTTCTTTATGTACTTACCGTGTGGAGCAGTGCTGTGACGTGCATGACCAATTTAGAGGACGGTGCAGTGGACGGTGCATTCGTTTTTTAGTCAGGCTGAGCTTGTTTCAGTACGAACGTAACGAGTGCACCCTAACTTGCACTCATCCTCTTTATGAGGATTCATATCACGTAAACCCCACGTAGCTACACTTCCAAAATTGCTCTGCTCTTATATTCAGCGCGACTCCGAGCTGCTGACGCTGAAATATGAACGACACATGGATGACTGAGCTACCATTACTTATTCAGCCCCGTTCATATTTCGCGCTGTCTGAATGCGACAGCTCATCTTGCCTATGTTAAGATCCGTTATTTGCTGTCTTTTTACAAGAATATGTTATATATGGGCCTTGTGGCCTCGCGCTAGGTTTGCTCAGGCGGTCGCTCGCCTGGTGGCCCCAGGTAGCGTTTTACGAAGAAGCAGTTAGTGGCAGCGGCACCAGGGCTTATCACAACAATTCCGAGAGCAATGTGGTATCTACACAGCAGAAATGTTAAATCCGGACCGTTGCTGCTGCACACGGTGCAGGACGTTTGCTCATATTATCACTATTTATTTACAAATACCTTACAGGCCTCAAGTTAGGCGCTGTGTAAGGGGGCCAAATAATAAAGTTTGCACAGCGAAGAGGTAAAATCAAAAGCATAATAGAGGTACAGCAAAACCGACAAAAAGAAACTGATGAGCTTAACTTGTTGCACCGTCATTATCATTGTCATTATCACTAATTGCAGCGTCATTGTGATCATTACTGTCATCCTCAAGGTAGACAAGGAAAATGATGATGCGCGTTTCACGACCCCGAGCGTGACGCAATACAACAGTAAATGTAACAGATGCGATATTATTTTGGGACGTACTGCAAAGAACACCGATAAAGGACTTTGCATTGAATTCTCACAGTGTGCATTATTTAATGGCCACACAACATGCCCATGAACCCTTTGACATGAATTTCCTCCTTTGGACTGCACAGCCTATAGAAACGCACTTGTTGGACCCGAATACTGAGCCTCTAGTTTCCCCTAGTACTCCTTTTAGCCAGATGGTGGACGAACTGAGAGAGACTTATGAAGATAGTGACTATAAATCGGACTGGCTCCCATTATTGATGTGTTGTTGATGTGTTCTGCGGTATTGATGTGTTCTAGAGTTAGAAACACGGACGACCAGCTTAGAATTAACAACTCTTTACATGCAATAAACGAATGGTGCGAAAACGTAGAACATAATAATAAATTATTCGAAATCAACATACACGCACAATAACAAAAAAAAAATCAGTTTTTTTCTTTCCCATATTTTATTGGTGACAAGTTTTTGATAAACCTAAAATTTGGGCACACATATAGAAGACACATATTCTAAAGCACACCAGATGTTATGTATCTTGACGAAAAAAAAAATGGAGAATGCTGCACGGGATGTAAGACTAATTTCATGTAATACATTTCTGAAACGAGTCCTTGCGTAGGCATCAGTAGCATGAAGACCTAATCAGAATTCTTAAAAAAAAAAAACACTTCGGAAAAGTTAGCGGTACGCAGTACGCCTTATTTGCTACCGCATTCGAAGGAGAGACTCAGATAGGGATAAGCTTTCTTCCTGTAACATGAATTCCTTGGAAACACAGAGACAAAAAAATCAGATGTAGTTATTACTCCAGATGCTCCAAGGACAGATAAATATTCAAAAAGAAACATCTAGCACGTGGCAAACGGAGTTTTAAATTAGATCATACCCAGATAATTATCTACACCCGTAATGAAACCTTCAGTCATTCCTTCTTTCTGCACGAAAAGTGGGGAAAGAATTGAACTGAAGAGTGGAATATTCAACTTTGCCAATGTGTGTTATGGAACTACATAAATTTGAATCATATCTGGGTAACCATCAGCTTGAATGTGCCATTGATGCTTGACTGACTGCACAGTTTGATGCTGAAGTATTCAGTGCTTGTGAATATTTGTTAATCTATGAAGTTTTCCATTCCTTCTCTGCAAGGACCGTCGCCCGAGGGTTGACAGTATTGTTAAAATAAATAAATAAATAAATAAATAAATAAATAAATAAATAAATAAATAAATAAATAAATAAATAAATAAATAAATAAATAAATAAATAGATAAATAAATAAATAAATAAAACGTTATTTATTTGTACTTTTGGCGCTTTCTGTCCCTCCTTCAATTGCTACATTTGCTACGAACTGCATTAACGCCATACCGACGTGCACCGAGAGTTTTAAGAGTAGTTTTCAAGCGCATGGCAGCGTCTTGCGATCCCGTGCCCGTTAGATGCGGCGAACATTAAAAACTTCTAATTTTTGCAAGCTTATTAATTATAAATGTGTACTATAAGGATTTTTTTACACCATAATAACATGCTACATAAAAAGGTTCAGAGTTTTCTGACAATAACAGAGCCACGTAGAAACGGGCAAGACAATGCTCATTACTCGTGTTGCCTCAATCAGGAACAACCACAATTCTGGCGCCGCAGGGAAAAGGAAAGCGACATTCTCATAATAAAAAGCCTACGTTAGTCCTTCCTGAGCTGCAGTTTTTTTTACTTCGGACGAGTGCTTGGCGTCACTTTGTCGTTCGATGCAGGCGACGTCTTTGCGAGAAAGAGATCGTACCGAAGCAGCAGGAATGATCTTTCTCTGGTTTCGCAGCACTTGGGCCTTTAGCTCCGCCTCGCTATGGTGAAACCGCTCGCTTGTGTCATACCCTGCGGCGAAGCGCCTGCCCGCTGATAGCGTGCATCATAGCAAGGCGCGAGAGAGGATGCCATTCGGGCCACATCGTACTTAACGTTGTGAGCTCACTCGGAGGATTGCTTCGATGTATCTGCTGTTGCCTCGCCCCGGCTCTGGTGGCCAATCTACTAATAAGAGACTCTGCATTGCTTCTCTTTGCGCTCACACACAGAGTCTTCGAGCGTGAAGTGAGGGCATGTCACGGACTGTTCGAATTCTTGGCCGTATATTTTTTTTCAAGTTATTGGAGTTTCTTTTATTTTTACTTCGCCTTTTTGCTTCACACATCTTATCGCGCTGCTGTTCACTCCTGTCAGAAATATTGTGCGCTGATCACAGTTTCTTACGATGCATAAAGAAATAGAGGAAATGTTTTTAGGTCACAATGTGTAGGCTGGGCTATTGAAAGATTTTGCTTCTTATCCTTTCATGGATAGAACGGACTATCTTCTCGTTACTGGTGAATCGCATGGTAACTTCTGTTTCTATATAAGCAGCACAAAGAGGTCATTTCTCGCTTATTATTTAACAAAACTAGCATTAGAGAAACTGCATCAGCATCTGCTGCGATGTCACCATCAGGACCTTGATGGTGACATCGCAGCAGATCCCCTCAAGCGCATTGCAAAAGAAATTGCTGTGAATCCAAATATTATATGTTTAATAATTCAGTTGGCTATCGTTACTATAGCTTAAGGTTGGTATCCTAAAGTAAATTAGTCGATTCACTATCATTTAAAGTAGATATTGTTGACACCTGCATATCGTTTTTTCATTGAAAGTTTGAACAGGAGCTGCGAACTATAATGATGATGATGATGGATTTTAATGGCGCAAGGGCGACTCAGGCCAAACAGCGCCAAACTCAAGGTTAACGGTGTACTCAAGTTTATGTAATGGGATAGTTGTGATGTTTCATGAAGGGATAAAAAAGAGTGGTGTATAGGGCCTAAAAATGTATTCGCTCTGTAATATCGCTAAAAATAATGGTGTATAGGGGCTAAAATTCATTTGCGATATATAATGGATGTGCGATGTATATGTAGATGCTTTAAAAGATCTCATCCGTCCTCTCAAGGAGGAGCGGGCTGAGACCCACGTCGATAAGAAATTCCATGTAAAAAGCCTACTTGTGATAAAAATTTAAGCACCTGTTTTAAAGGGAACATTGGGTTGTCGCCAATAAAAATGGATGGGTGTATTTGATGGTATTTGATGAGTGAACAAGGAGGGAAAATGGCGTCTCCTTTCTTGTTTCAGTTGTGCACATATGATTAAAACATGAATGACAGTAAGCCGGTCACCACATCTCGAGCAGTGTGGTGCAGGAGAGTTGGTTAAAAGATATGTATGTGTTGCGTATCTGTGACCAATTCTCAGCCTGCACAGGGCTACTTCTTTAAATCTGTCATGTTTTTCTGTGGTGTACCTGCCTATTCTTGGCTTTATTGTGTGTAGTTTATTTTCTGTTGCTGCGTCTCATTCCTCTTGCCATTCTTGTCGGATCATGTTTTTGATGTGTGGCTTGAGGTCCTGATATGATATGTTATTAATGTCTGTAGTGGATCGAAGGGCAGCTGATGCAGCAAGCCTATCAGCTGCCTTGTTACCTGGTATACAGCGGTGGCCTGGCACCCAACACAGTGTAATTTTAAGTTCTAGTTTATAGGCCGACATAAGGGTGTTATAGAGAGAATTCAGGACTAGGTTCTTATTATGCCACTTCCAAGAGGATAGGGACGTTAAAACACTGAGGGAGTCTGTATAGATGATCGATGCCTGTATTTTATTTTCTATAATGTGTCTCACAGCTAGCAGGATTCCATGGCATTCAGCGGTAAATATACTTGTGTGTCTGTTCAGTGTTTTTGAAAGTGAAAAGTGCGGTCCATGTGCTGCACAGGACACTTGAGCAGATTTGAAGCATCGCTGTAATACTCATCACAAGTGTACTTCGCCTGTAGTGACATGAAGTGTTGCTGTATGGCAATAGGGGATGCGTGCTTCCCCACCTCAAGAAACGACAGGTCACAATTAACACCGTGCATTTCCCGTGGTGGGTCAGAGAAATAACTCAAGTTACCGACATTCTAGTAGAAATTAAGAAGGAGAAATGGACATGGGCAGGACATGTAGTGCGAAGAGAGGATAACCGATGGTCGCTGAGGGTAACAAACTAGATTCCAAGGGAAGGAAAGCGTAGCAGGGGGCGGCAGAAAGTTAGGTGGGCGGATGAGATTAAGAAGTTCGCAGGGGTCAAGTGGATGCAGCTAGCACAGAACCGGGTTAAGTGGAGAAATATGGGAGAGGCCTTCGCCCTGCAGTGGGTATAATCAGGCTGATGATGATGATGATGATGATGATTTCCCAAGGAACAATTAGGTCTTTTATGGAAGTTGTATCAAGATTGGTAACCGGAACATCCAGATATTCAATATGCGTGGCAACTCTGATTGGATATGGTGGTGTTAGAGATGGCTTTTTTTTGAGAAAAGTGCTGTGACAGTTTTGTCAAGCAGGAGTCGACGACATGGATGGTCCAGTTGGCATAGTACCTTCATAGCATAAGTTAGAGAAGTAAATTGTCTCCTTCGTTGCAGTGACCATCGGTTCGCCTCGACATAGAGGCTAGCAATTGGGCTAGTTCGAAAAGCGGCCGTAGTGAGGCGAAGGCCGAGGTGGTGCACGGGCTCGAGCAATTTTAGCGCAGAGGATGATGCTTACCCATAGACCATCGAGCAATAGTCAATGCGTGATAGAACTACACTATTCAGAAGGTTCAGAAGGCAGTCGCGGTCTGTGCCCCATGACCGGTGAGAGAGAGAGAATTTTTAGCAAATTCATTGCTTTGAAACACTTCAGTCGCAACTGTTTTATGTGGGGAATGAAGGAACGTTTTTTGTCAACAACTACGCCAAGAAATTTATGTTCCTTTTTAAAGGCAAGGCTTTGACCATTCAGTGTAATGTTGGGGTCAGGCCAGATGCCACGCTGCTTAGAGAAAAATACACAAACACTCTTTTCAGAGTTAAATTTAAACCCATTGTCATCAGCCCACCTGGACAATTTGTTTACACCTAGCTGAATCTGTCTTTCACAGATGGCCAAGTTGCAAGATTTGAAGCTTATCTGGACGTCATCAACATATACAGAACAAGAAATAGTTTTTGGCAGCACGCTTTTTAAAGAGTTCATTTTGACTACAAAAAGTGTGCAACTGAGAACACCATCTTGAGGGACACCATTTTCCTGAATGTACTGCTTTGAATATGTATTGCCAGCACGAAATTTGAAGGTGCGTTCAGACAAGTAACTTTGAATTGTATTCAACATGTTCACTGTGATGCCATGAGAGAAGAGGTCGCGGATGATACCATAGCGCCAAGTGGTATCATATGCTTTTTCAAGATCGAAAAATACAGATAAACAATGTTGTTTATGTACAAAAGCATCCCTTGCATAAGACTCAAAGGCAATGAGCTGATCAGCTGTTGACCGCCCAGCTCTAAAACCAGCTTGGTTTTGATGAAGGAGACCATTGTATTCAAGAAAATGGAGAAGGCGACGATTTACCATTTTCTCAAAAAGCTTGCATAGACAGCTGGTTAGTGCGATAGGCCGATAACTAGCAGCAAGTGTGGGTTCTTTTCCGGGTTTTAATATTGATGATTGCTTTCTTCTATGCTTTAGGAAAGCGTCCTGTGGCCCATACTTTATTATACAGGCAGAGTAGGGTTTCAAGAGTGTTCACAGGCAGATAGATGCCTGAGCATTCCGCTTGTGATCCTGTCAGGACCTGGTGCTGTGTTACCACATGTGTCTAGTGCAATCTTCACCTCCTGCATGGTGAATGGGCTATTGTATCCTCCTGAGGATGGTCTTTTATCATGTATGTGCTTCCTCTCCTCTCTTGCCTTGTGCCGCAAAAAGGAATCTGTATAGTGTGCTGAGCTGAATATGTATTCAAAGTGTTGCCCTAGTCTGTCTGCTTGATGTTCAAGAGAGTCACCACTGGTGCTGACAAGGGGCGTTGGTATTGTGCTATATCCTTTGAGTGCTCTTATCCTGTTGTGTACTTTGTGTGCATCAGAATAAGAGTTCACAGAAGAAAGGAATGATGACCAGCTTTCTCGCTTGGAGATGCGTAGAATACGCCTGCCATTTGCCTTTGAACGCTTAAAGGCTATTAGGTTTTCGGCTGTGGGGTATCGGCGTAGTTTCGACCATGCCCTGTTTTGAGTTTCACGAGCAGTCTTACATTCTGCATTGCACCAGGGTCTTCGTTTATTTCGTGGCTTACTTGACGTCTGTGGAATGTATTTTTCTGCTGACTATGATCTGCAGCGAGTTTCATCAACGCCTAAGTCAGTAACTGGTGAACAGGCCAATGATGAGTGTTCCCTGAACATCTCCCAGTTGGCTGCATATTCTTTAAACTTTCTAGGATTCGATGCATTTTCATTTTTATTACCTCCTGCATACTTTACAGTAATCGGAAAATGGTCACTTCCATATAGATTGTTAATTACAACCCACTCTGTAGCTGCTAAGAGAATTGGTGAGCCAATAGCTAAATCTATGGATGTGTATGTGTTATGTAGTATGTTGTAGTATGTTGGCTCTTATGTGTTAAGTAGGCATGACCCAGAGGACAATAAGAATTTTTCGATTAGCACACCTCGGGAGTCCGTTCTTGTACATCCCCATAATGGATGGTGTGCATTAAAGTCTCCGACCAGCAGCCATGGCTCCGGAAGTTGATCAATTAGCTTTTCAAAACTTTCGCTACATAACCTATAATCTGGAGGAATGTACAGAGGACACACTGTTGTTATTTTACCAAAAATTAAGGCTCGTATTGACACTGCCTCTAGGTCTGTACTAAGTGAGATGCTTCGGCATGGGATTGATTTTTGAGTTAGAATGGCAACAAGGCCAGAGGGGCGAGCGCTGCCTTGCCTATCTTTCCTGAATACGAGGTAATGCTTGAGGAAACTTGTGTCTGCTGGTTTTAAGTGGGTTTCTTGCAGACAAAATATGTTTGGTTGGTGCTCGGCAAGGATTTCATATACATCATCCAGATTATTTAGTAGTCCCCGACAGTTCCAATAAACGATACTCTCAGTAGCCATTTTTGTAAGTGCGGGATGTGGATGAGACAGTGGGTTTAAGACTCTCCGCCTTTATCAGGTGGCTTAACTGGCGTATGTTTTTTCAATTTGAAGCGGTCCGGCAGGCACCGCCTCTCATTGGCGGACTCCCTAGGCGCCACTGACGCTGTGGCGTCCACGGTAACCTCCATTGCCTCTGGTGAAGGCATGGAGGCAGGTTTTTCCAGAGGCACCAAGTTCCTCTCAGATGTCTTTGGTGTCCCGGAGGTCTGGGAGAAAGTGACCTCTGGGATTGCAAAGATTGGCGCAGCCGGTGGCTGCTTAGTGAGGAGCCGTGGTGGGAGCACGTCAGCAGCATTGCACTGCGTGCCCACCGTTACTAGACGCGGCCTGGCCCCTCTACGGGCTGCGTCAGCATAGGGAGCAGAGGAGAGAACTTTGTTTCTTCCGCGCCTCACCGTATGACATATTCTCGGTTACTTTCAGATTGATCACTTCCTTTTCGGCCTGAAAGGCCACACAGGACCGTGAGTATGCAGGGTGCGTGCCCTGACAATTCACACATTTGAAGTCAGTCGCATTGCAATTATCAGTTGCATGGTCATGTGCGCTGCATTTTGCACAGGTAAGGCGTCCTCGGCATGTCTGGCTACCATGCCCGTACCGCTGACACTTGAAGCACCTGCGGGAGCTTGGTATGTACGGGCTAACTTTGCATCGGATGAATTCCACATTGATGAATTCAGGAAGTGTGCTCCGGTTGAAAGTGAGAACAATATGTTTTGTTTTTATTTCTTCATTCTTTCGCCTGATTGTTATTCTTCGTACTGCTGTTACACCTTGGTTCTGTAGGTCCTCAAGGAGATCTGATTCTGTTTCATTTAAGAGGTCTCGCTCAGAAACCACTCCCTGGCAGCTGTTAAGACTGCGGTGGGGCGATAGCTGAACGTCAAGGTGAGCAAATGTCTTTGTTAAGAGGAGTTTATCAGACTGGCTTTTGTCTGATACCTCTATTAGCAAGTCAGCAGATCTTAGTTTTTTCGCTTTATAGCTAGCCCCAATGATGGCCTTCAGCGAGCTGGCTATCAGAAAAACTGATAGCTCATTTACAGGTTTAGACTCTGTTAATGAGCGCAGGACAAGAAACTTTGGGAAGTTTTCAGTTGGCGTCGTGATTTTTTGTGTCACTTTGGTGCGACTCCTTTTCGGAGGTCGATCAAGTTTTTTTGATGAATGTTTTTCCATGCATTATGGGTGGTCTAAGGGTTCCATATATTCTGTCGACTTTGTTTCACCCTTATATGCAGAGGAAGGTCCCGGAGCCCCACACCTGGTAGACAGGTGGGGAGCCCGTCGGCCGAGGCTTTACCACGGCCTCGACCGCCACCGTTCACGGTTTCTTCCCTCAAACTTTCAACCTATCGCCACGGTACGGATTACAGCTTCGGTATGGGGGCTCAGGGTCCGTGGTGGCGCCAAGCACCAACACCTCATTACACAAGGTGCCCCTGCGGGGAGCTGCAAACGTATAAATCTCAGGAAAATAATTCCAAAGTGAACTACCCGAGAGACCCACTCATCCTTATGACATATCTGGGCTGGGGCGACTGTGACTTTTGTCAGGGAAGTGTTGAAAAATGGCCAGCGAGTAACAATTACCGGACGCGTTACTCGGAATTCGCGGGTTCAGATTACATCGGCGGCATTCAGCTGTTTTGCTCTTAATTTTAATCGCTTATCTCCTCGGCAACTTTATAATTTACATTTACCACCACAACAAAAGTCCTCTATGTTTAATTTCTGCAAGTAGCGGTTAGCTTGATTCTTATGAACAGTATAGGTTGTGTATTTTTGGGAAAAAACGTTTCGTGAAACGGTTGGTAGACGCTGGCAAGATATCAGTCTCTTACGCTCTCTCAAAGTTTGTATTAGCAGCTTTTGCATCTAAGACCATCAACATACCTCCGGTAAAAGAAAGAAGAACCGAACAAGGGTAAATAGGGTACGCCTCAGGTCGCAGATGAGCCAACGTTTCGACAAGTGGACTTGTCTTCGTCTGGGCATGTCTGTAATTTGTCCTACTTACGTCCGGTAAGTAAGACAAATTACAAAAAAAACAAAACAATCAAGCTAAATTTTCAAAGTACAAAAAAACATTATATGGACCTACTTGCTCAACTAGGTTTCTCCTTACTCCGCATGTCTTAAACATTACAGGCATGCTCCTAAATATTCTTACTAGCAGGAATGCGAAAACTTTGCGAGTTCCGTGTTTATTTCCTTTATTAGTTCTGCCCTTCATTGCTCACTACTGTTGCTAATTTCAGTTTCTATTGGTCAAGTTTTAATTCAAGCTTGGATGTTGGCCAATCCCTATTTTGGAAGTCAGTATTCAGTTTACTATACTCAAATTCGGATAGATTGTTGTGCAGTTCGGACAAAGACAAATTTGGAAGTGGGGGGGGGGGAGGGGGGGGGTCTAGGGAGGCCTGATTTTGGGGCGGCCCACCTGAGTTTGGAGTTCTCCACTGAAATGACGATGCAAGAATTACGTAATAGATCGGTTTTGGTCATGTTTAGATGAGATCGAATTTGGGGAATCGAGGGGGCCAAAGTTTGCGGGTGGCCTATCCCGACTGGCGACCCCCAGCCTAAACTCAATTGCCCAAACTCGAGTTATGCCATACATAGATTTTGGTCACATTCTGACGAGGTCAAATTGAGAGGGTCCAGGGTTAAAATTTAGGAGCGGCCCATCAAAGTTAGGAGGTCACCATCGAGTTCGCCACTCTAAGTAGATTGGATACCAAGTTTATTACTGTTATAATAATTGTCCTGTCAATAAATCATTCCCAGTTTGCACGGATACGGTCTAATGAGAGGCTCTATCTACATACACTGCCGATACGCCATACATTAGCCAAGAAATGTTTTCGCATAGATTTATGAGTGGATGTTCCTATTCCATTTTGGCTGTCATGCCAGATCACCTTGCATATATGATTTCGCAGAGAAAAAAAGTGGTAACGCAATATCTCAGTGCTAAAGAGATGCATGGAGTATCACATCAGTAACCAGCAAGAAAGTTCTGGTTTTGTTTTCTTTCCATACTTAACTTGGCAAGTAAGTTAGGACGCTAACTAGTGCTCTGCCGCGTCCTGCAGCATATATTTCGTATAATCAGCATTTATTTGTGTTTCTAGTGGTTGCGGCCAGTTTTCGTTGAATATGAGGGGAAAGGTGACAGAACAAGCTGTAGCTCGAGAATAGTCAGCACTATATAGCCCTATGCTTCGTCACGTGAGTAAATACTGCGAATAACAGAGGAGAAACGCTGCTCTTCGCGTCAGTCGCATCGTCTTTATTGGGACAGGCGCGGGACGAAATCGGATGCGCATGGTTTCATAGTAGCACCCAAGCCTTCATTCAACATTTTCATTAGATTTCGGTAATCACAGCATAAACGCTCTTTTTTTTTTTTTTTTTTTTACCGCCGTCACTCGTTTTCTGGCGAGAATGTTTCATAAAATCTACATATCTGTTACATATCTGTTACCCTGAATGACTAGGTGTCCAACGTCATCTCAACAAGCTTTTATTTGGTTGCTCTGGCGCAAGTAAAACGTAAGGATCATTGGCTAATATTGTTCACGCTTTGTACCACCAGCGGCATTACATTACCTGCTTACGATATTGTCCCCTCAAAATGATGGAAGACGGGTAGAACTCGTATCGCGACAAAAAAAAAAAAAAAAAAAAGCATCAGTGTCGCAAAAGACTCATTTTCACCGTAACATTGCCGGTTTTATATCTGGTGTTTAAACAGGCCGCTGCAAACGCTTATATCGTATTTAATCCTGCATAGCTGTTAAACAAAACTGGAATTGAGTTGACGAGAGTGCATTACATAATGTGTTTTTTTTTATGCCTACGAAATAGGATGACGTGAAGCGGTGACATCCAACTAATCCTTCATCTTTCGTCATGCTGACTCAGAACCTACTCGCCTCAGTTGCCTTTTTCGAGCCAGTACACATCGCGTCATGAACACGTGTTGCCAAACTAGTTCGCTGAAAATGTCAATGCTGCCTCCCTTTTTACAGGCAGCTTCGTTACTGATAGTGCATGCATAACGCCTTTCTAAGCGCCAACGTATCTCCCTAGACGGTGATAAATATTTCCAGTCCTAGTTTTGCATCCATTGAAGTCGGTCATACTAGAAAAAATTCAGCACAGTTGCACTGCTTGTGTGCGTTACTCGACGCGATGTACTGCATGCATGCATGCATGATAAAGATATGGTTAGTATTTTCAGAATAACCGCTATTAATTTTACTGGGACGTTCAATATCGGTGGAAGTTTGAAAAATTGAGTAGCGACCTTTGTTTTGACAGGATATGTTAGCCGGAGTGTGTTGTAACCGCAAATAGACCGAAATTAACGAAAGGTCTAAGTAAGAAAAAGCAAATGAATACTCAATTTTCTCTATAAATAGGATCCGCCGAAAGAGTGCAAGCAGGAGAACATTGGCGTTCCCAAATAGTCGACGATCATAAGGAATACAAGACCCAGAAGACTGCGGTATGCACTCTCTAAGAAGGTGTTTCCCCACGCCTTCTAGAAATCGGTGAAAACACAGAGACGTTAGGAGAGTTTTCACACTGACACGCAGTTTTGTGTGCCGAGATGTAGACGCATAGGATTGCCGAAGCGATAGCATAAAAAATGTGCGTGCCGTCACTCTGTCTGGCTAAGTTGTTTCGAACCTCATCAATGCGAATGACGTCATTAGTCATTGCCATAGCAAACTATACCTGGTGGTTACCATAGTAATTACCGGGACGCTAGCAACTTCCGTTTGAATACTGCAGCCTCAAAAAATCACGGTCATGGATTATGGCAGAAGGTATTTGGCAGGCAAGGAGACCAGAAACTGATTGGTCGATGAGTTGTGTGACGTCATGAGAGCAGATGTCATAATCGCGTTGGAATGAGCTGCCTGCTGGGGCAGGTCTTTCTGTTTGACAGAGTGACATGAGAACCGAACTCCGTCGAACATCAAGTGCCGGCGGCCTGGTTACCTAAGCTGTTTCGTGATGGAACAAAATGTGGCATCGCGGAGGTAAATCGAGTGAAGGACGGTATAGTTTATGCTGTGACTGATAAATGACTGACAATGATCTGGCTTCTAACCTTGACCTTTGATTTAACCTTTTATTGCGAAAACAATACTACTCTAGGTTTCGAGCCTTCAGCGTAGCGCGGCGGTGGCCACGTACGTCTTACCCATGTGACGCTATGACGTCACATCCCACGGGACACTAGGGTGAGAGCTGGCCTACCAACTCAAGCGGTCGGCGTAGCGCAATCTCTTTCTCTATGGTAGCGCGGCGGTAGCCACGTCTTATCCACAAGACGCTGTGATATCACACATAAGCACGATGCGGTGGCGCTTCTACCGGCAGCGTGGTCCTACTGGGGGTGAAAAATAGGCTTAGCGCCCATAGGAATACATGACAACAAAAAATTCCAAAGCAGTTTTTTAATTTCACGGGTCATCTGTGATGTCGTTATTCGGTACAGAGCAACCATGAACGCCCTGGAATAGATCGTGGAAGTGTGAAATCTCATTACTGAGGCAAAGTATTTTTAAAACACCGCGAAACGTATCGGGATGCGAGTTGAGAGGGCGAACCATAGAAATACATGTAAACACAACTTACCGCAACATTTTGCTCGGTTCAGCAGCGTTGCGTTGAACCCTTCTCATTTTTTGGTGAACGTCTTGTACGACGCCCCGACGTCATGTTGCATGGCACACTACATTCTCTTGCAAGTAATGCAAGTCTGACGAATTGCGGGACCGCTCACAGTACGATAAACTGACCGCGCACAGTTGCAGACGAACATGCACCACCCGCTGTCGCTAGCAGACGCTCCGTAGCTGGAGGCGGCCGCGGTGGGTATCGCCAGCTACGCTGTCGTCTGCTGCAATGCGCGAATCTTGTTCGATTGATATTGTCGTATGGCGTTTGACAACTGCTTTTTAAATGTAATTCTGTCTAGCACGTATCACTGGAGCAACAGTACTATCAAGCTTATTTACCCTATGCGGCAGCATATCAGACTGTAAGCAAAACTGCGCGATTCGCTACACCCAGCTTGCCTTTTGACGGTGTCTGGATGCATAACACAGGCTATTCGGGGAGTTTTAAAAGTAGACTGCCTCCGTATGACGCACCATACTTTATCACACACTTCCGCAAAACGCTGGTCAACATTAACGACCGGCCACCACTTCTGATGCTCTGCAAAATGAGAAAAATGTTCCGGTAAGTGTGTTTACATGTTTTTCTACGGGTCGCCCTCCCAACTCGCAACCCAACATGTTTCGGGGTATTTTAAAAATACTTCGGCTCGGTAATGAGATTTCATATTTTCACCATCTGTTCTAGGATGTTCATTGTTGCTTTATACCGAATAACGACATCACAGGTGCCCCGTGAAATGAGAAAACTGCTTTGGAATATTTCGATTTCATGTATTCCTATGGGCGCTAACCCTATTTTTCACCCCCAGTCGGCTGTGGCGCCGCGAGCGCCCCCTTTGTTTGTAAACACGGTGTTGGTCTATAGGCTACTAAGGCATGTTCATACTGCTTGGTTAAAGCGGGGCTTTATATGCGGGCTGAGGAAGAAGAAAAAGAGAAGAAGAAGAACGCTCGGTTAACCACAGCTAATGCTTTCGCTCAATATTTGGTTCAGCAGCGTTGACCTCTTGTAATTTTTTCCTTTGCCTAAACTATGAGCCAAAACGGTACTCAACACCCACCACTTGTTTTCATTGCGAAAATTTCATGCACCTATGTATCAAATTTATATACTGTTCAGCTGCTGACTGCATGCTTTAGAGGACTCTGCAGAAGTAGTATTGTTCTAGTGACTGATGAGAACCTACTGAGAAAAACTTGGCGGTATGTTTTAGTAAAAACAACGTGCAATCAAGCAACACGTGTAAGTAGAACTCCGCAAGCGCTCTCACTTTTTTAACGCGAGAACATTATAATACTTGCCGGGAGCAAGACCGACTGAAATACAGACCTGCACAGATAGTACTGCTGCAGCGCGCACCTTCTAGTTCATAGCCTTCGCCGCCAGGGAACGAACACTATGGGTAACCTGGCGCTACTGTAAACCTGTTAATAAGAAGGGTCTATTAGTATTAGATTGGTTTCCGATTGAGAAAGGGGTGAGGCAAGGCTGCATACTGTCGCCCTGCCTATTTAACCTATATGCAGAGTGCATCATGAGGAAGGCCGGTCTGGACGAGTCTTCAGCTGGAGTGAAGATTGCTGGAAAACGTATTAACAACCTTAGATATGCGGATGATACCACTTTAATGGCAGAAAGTGAAGTGGAACTCAAGAGACTTCTGATGCGCGTACAAGAAGAGAGTGAGAAGTTTGGGCTTAAACTGAACATTAAAAAGACGAAGATCATGGCGTCATGCCCTATCAAGTCCTGGAGCATCAATGGACAAGAAGTGGAAGCTGTGACAGATTTTCTGTTCTTGGGCGCCAAGATTACCTCGGAAGGAGACTGCAGCCATGAAATTAGGAGACGCGTGCTTCTGGGAAAGAGAGCAATGGTTAGCCTTGATCGCCTAGTAAAGAGCAGAGACATTAGTCTGCCAACCAAGATCCGTATAACCCGTGCTATGGTCTTTCCAGTTGTGATGTATGGATGCGAGAGTTGGACTGTGAAAAAGGCTGACCGCCGAAGAATTGACGCGTTTGAATTGTGGTGCTGGCGAAGACTCTTGAGAGTTCCTTGGACTGCCAGAAGATCAAATCAGTCGATATTGTCGACCATAAACCCTGACTGCTCAATGGAGGGTCAAATTCTAAAGTTAAAGCTCAGCTACTTTGGTCATCTGATGAGAAGAGAGGAGTCGCTGGAGAAAGATTTGATGTTGGGAAAGGTTGAGGGTCGCCGGAGAAGGGGTAGGCAGCGAACGCGATGGTTAGATGGCATTCTCGAGGCATTGCAGATGAAGCTATGTGATGTTAAGAAGATAGTGAGAGACCGGAAAGCGTGGCGTGACATGGTCCATAGGGTCACGAAGAGTCGGACACGACTGAACGCCTGAACTGAACTGATTAGTTCTGTCATTCTTCTTCGGCGTTATAGTTCATTTATCTGTCCACGCTGTAATGCACAAGCACCTGTTCTGCGCATGTGCAGCGAGTAACTGCAGTGCCGTCGCACAAAGCGGAATCGCGGTATGTCTTCTAGCGAGAGAAAAACATTATAAAAATAAACACTCTCCGCTAGAATACAAAAAGGCAAAATTTTAGAAGTATAACTTGGGCAAAGATGTTTTTTTTTAATTTGGGTATAGTTTGTTTATATTAATTTGTGATTTGATGATGATGAAAATGACAGACGAACAGGTCAACCGAGCGCCCTCAACGACGAGAAAGGTAACGAAAGTTGGCGCACGAGGTCCCATAGGACCCTGTTTTTTGTGCAGGTCTGTATTTCAGTCGGTCTTGGCCGGGAGTCCCTAGGTGAAAGCACAGTTCTCTGCTGGTCAATTCAATGATGATGCCACTTATCATGCGTCATTCAACCACCGTTGAAAAGTGCCCTAAATAAAGAAAAATACTTGCTAAAAAGAACATGCGAACGAACGGTAATAACGGGCACGCTGCCTCCCATTACTCTGGAGTATTCGTTCAGTGCGGCAGTTTAATGGCTATATGGGGCAGTCTCATGCCTTAGACAGACAGCAACCGCGCATTATATTACAACCGCCTTTAGTTGAAAATAGAACCACTAATTTGCATTAATAACAAGGACCATTAAGAGTCGATATGACTTAGCTCTACTACTTCATATATTTAAGTAGCATTGCTACTTAAACCGATTATAGTACACTGCTGATTAGGGCTACTATTGGAGACACTCTCACAGAATAACATCGTGTCCATACGACGGCTACTCTATTGCACCAGCTATTAAGGTCACGCATGCGTCCAAAATGAGTAGCACTATGAGATACTTTTATGCTGCTCGGCAGGTTGTGCAGAGCCCCAGTTTCGGCCTTAAAGACAAACTGAGGCGGCTTTGAAATTTGCAGGCACTCTAGATTTTGTAAGTGGATTATTTGTTGATCACGTCTGTGAAGTTATTTTTCCGATTTTTATGATTATTTTTATGAAAGCCGGTACACGCTGACAGCTGACCTCCGCTCTAGCCAACGGACGTGCTGCGTCGTTTGTGGGTGCATCTGGTAGGGATAAAGGTGGTGAAACTCCAGATGGTCATTCGAGTGGAAATAGCTTGCCATGATCACTTTGACAACGCTGCGGAGAGCTGCGATCAGCATGCAGCGCAACGACGGAACCGCATCGTCAGGTCCGCGCTCCTGAATATGGCGTCATGCGACTCTTTGAGCCCAGTGGCGCCCACTGCGTATATCTGGTAAAGAGGCTACTTTTGATTTTTTCTACCTAAATTCAATCTGAAAATTGAGTTCGCGGCATAGAAAGGTGTAGACAGCTGCTGAAAGCTCCATTTTGAAGCGAAAGCTACACTGCGGTAGGTTTTCAAGATGTCGGCGTGGCACCGTGGCACCGTGGTTACGTGGCACCGTGGTACCGTGGCACCGTGGTACCGTGGCACCGTGGCACAGTGGTACCGTGGAAGAAGAAGAAGGAAGGGGAGAAGAAGGAAGAGGACGAAAAGAAGTAAAAGAAGAAGAGAATGAAGAAGGAGAAGAAGCAAATGAAGAAGAACAAGAAGAAGGAAATGAAGGAGCAGTAAAAGAAGTAAAAGAAGAAAAGAGAAGTTAGAAGACAGGAGAAAAAAGATGTTAGGAACGTTCGGAGTACTGTTCCAGTAACAAACACGAAGACAGAATGAGGTCCGCTCTAGTATTTTTTTTTTCGTTTTCCTGAGGACTATTTCAAAAGAAGAAGAAGGAGCTCAACCGCCGGAGGCGTACGATTAACAGCGTTAACTTGTGTTTTACAGAAATTCCTTAGGTCTTAATGTCGGTGCCAGCGAGTATATCACGAAGAAACGATTCATTTAGTACTGCCCGCATCTCTCTGCGAACACTGGATCGCAGACTAAGGCCCACCGAAGGTCGCACCCATCACGGTTTCGAGGACCAAAGGTTGTTTGTTCGAATTCCTCATACATGCTAGGATTCAGCTTGAAAAACAATTCTGCGCTCCATATGGTGTCAATTCGGACCACAGTTTTGCCACGAATGGTGATTTTAAGTACCAATTAAGTCATTAAGCATCATTAGGCGATAACACTCATGATAATTTAAAACAGTAATAGAAGCTTGATTGTCCTCTAATCAGCATTTATCCCGACGCGATCGCGCAGTGGTTATGATGCTCGACTACTGTTGCTGAGTACCCGGGTTGGATCCCGACCGCCGGCGGCTGCGTTTCGGTCGAGGCGAAATAGAAAGACGTCCGTGCGGTGTGTGATGTCAGAGCATATTAAAGATGGTCAGGTGGTCGAAATTAGTAGTAGCCCTTCATTACAGCACCTATTTCTCTCTTTCCGCTTCCTCTCCCGCTTCCTGCCTACCCTTACAGCATGGGCCAGCTGTTCACAGACAAGTGTGGTAGATACTGCGCGTTTCTTTTTCTGTCAACCAATTATTATTATTATTCGACACGATGTGATTATTGCTGCGTTGCGATAGCTTATGCAGAGAATGATAAACGTAGAATAGAAGCTAATAGATCAATATCTTCATGCGGCTTCTCATGCCCTTTTCTTGCAATAACTTCATCTCTTACGGAATGAGCAGTGCTTATTGTACACATCTCATTTTCGACAATGAAAGTAAGTTTACTGCAACACCGTCGCTGGCCTTCTGTACATGGGCCGATGCTTGAAGCTGAGATAAAATAAACAAAAAGACGTTCCCAGGTAAACCGCAAGAAAAGAGAAGAACCAGGTGAGGAGCAGAGTGACAGGACTCGCGAAGGGGAATACGAAGTAGAAAGGCAACCGCATACTGCCGAGCAAGTTGAGAAGACCTATACCCTGACCGGAACCGCCGCATCTTAGGCTAGCAGGAATAAAGGGCGCGCTGTCTATATAGACTTCCTGATCAGGGAGCCATACCACCGCATAACTAAAGAGGGAGGAAGTGAGCTCAGTCCACCGTCCCAACCCATTGATCGCCACAACTAGGGATGACGGTTCAGCATGAGAACGGCTGCTGTTTTAGGCATTCTTATACACGAATGTCAGATTACACGAAAAGTCAAATGAAATATCTGGAAGACTATTACGATACTCGCTAATGCAAAATTTGAGTGTAAGTGTTCGGGTATCTTGCTTTGCCAATAAGTTCCGGCAAAGATTTTGAGAGGCTCGTATACATATATGTGCCTTTAACACTACTATTTATTTTCCCAAATATGGTCATATTTTAGCTTATAATCATTCTTCAGCTCTTGGGTACTACAAAGAAGTCCTGTATATAAGAGGTGAGAGACATTTCTCAATGGCCGGGCCAAAGCCTGGTTCTGAAATGCGTGGTTTATCCATCAATTACGTGAGGCCGCCACAACAGTTGGAGTCAGTGCGCGTGATTCACCCCATCTCAGGCTCAAAGAGTGACAGGCAATACTAGCGAAGTATACCAGCGGATCTGAAAAGCATTTGGCGAAGCCTTTGCCCGTGAGTGCACGCATTGTTAGTTCATGACAACAATACGCCGTACGAGTGAATTGCTACCAATCAATATCAAGCTAAACCAAATAAAACGAAGCCATAGAGAGCCTCCGCTCGATAATTCGGTTTCATCAGGTTACAAACTCCAGTATTTTTAATCTCTAAAAACAGTATTTTCGTTTACCTCAAGGTGGTTAACAAAACCTTCAATTGCTAATCTCTCAGTGTTCAATGCACATCTCAATTGCTCGCTTCAAGTGTTCTGATGATACCGGCATCAAAAGGAATGTGTGCTAATAATCGAATACAGGTTGACTTTAATGCGTAGCTCTTATGCTTTAGAAGAAAACGAAGACGGGAAGCGGTAGATTACAGACGGCGCAGAATGTAAGAATTCGTGGTGAATACCAGAAGGGTGTTAGCTTAGCACTTAAAGAGTTTAACGACGCACTCAGCTGCTGCTTCTCGACCTCGTACATCGGTCCCAGATTTCCAAAGGTAACTGATGAGCGCATGATCCACGGAGAAGACACAAGAACAGGCGCTGTCTTGGCGCTGTCTTGGTTCGGCATGCGCCCTGCACCGCGGTCGTAGTGGTAGAGTACCAGTGCAAGGCTCACCTGCCGTGCCGGTTCAGGGGCCAGAGTGCGACCTTACGTCGCGTCGGGATCAACATTTGAAGCTATAAGGGCTCACCGTTAGTACGCGTACCCTCGCTATATGTAAAAATTTTAAAGTTTGGGCCAACGTTGGCTTGGGCGAAGCGTGGACGGAGGCATTGGGGCGGTTCCTAATATATGCTCTCACCTCTATTAAGCATCTGGTAGCAATTTCCACCTTGTGGTCTTACGCCATTTTGATGCTGGCACGCGTAGCGCCCATGTTGGGTGGGGGGGGGGGGGGGGGGAGGGGGACGGATGGTAATGGGTGTGGCTGAGAAAACGTTCTGCGCATCTGGTTAAAAGCTCACGTACGGCTCACTCGCCTTTTTGCTGCCGCCGACGCTCTGGTGTCCAGACACTCAACTGAGAGTCACGTTCTTCTCCTTAAAGCGCGGCGGGCGCGCTATACCTGATGGACAGCGGTATAACAGCAAGAGCCGAGATTTCCATACCCAAAGAGCGGCCTGGTAGACAGGTATATAGCTTCGGTGCAGGGCATAGCTTTGAGCACCGCTCTATAAAGCAGGAAAGGACGCGCAGCGCCAAGTAGTGACCGTGCTGTGCTCCATCATTAGGCAGCACCACAGCCTGCCACCTTGAGGATTGCAGGCTTCAACTACAGAGGAAATTCCTATGTTGAAGAGGCGAAAACGGGGACGCATAATGCGAGGTCACGAGACTTAGCGCGCTGTAGGAGTACGACTTACCATTACGGTGCGGTTAGGTGTCCACAGAGAAAGTGTGACACAAACTGCTTCTTTCCTTTCTTGAAAACCAATTACTAATACAAGCCTTAGTATGATGTGTAAGCATAATGATAAATAGCGATGGTGGTAATTAATAGTAACAATATTAATAATTTTAATATTTGATATTGGTGAATAAAACGTAGAAAAGAACAAAACAATAATAACAATTAAGCATAAATTTGGGTGTGCGATTATTGAAATTCATAAATACTAATTGAATGATGATATGAAAAAAATGCCGTTTAATATCGAATTGAATACCTGATAAGTGCAAAAAAAGAAAAAAGAAAGTTAAAAAAGCAACCCTTGTTCGCCTTGTTCATTTCAGAACCCGCATGCATTTGAAAATACAATCGATCTAGAATTGCACACAAGTGTAACTCTACTCAATAATCCAGAATAAATTTAATACAAAATTCTGTAAAGTGTCTTTCTGTAGAAGAAGGACCTGCATGCAACCATGTGAAGCTGTCATGTCAATGATAATTACTGTAAAGTCTCGTTAATTCCACCTTCAAGTGATCAGAAGAAATGTTCATCGAATGGGCCTGAAAAGACTGCCGAAAAACATTTGCGTCAATCTAATTTTATCCAATAAACAACTGTACACTGATTGTCAGCACTTGAGATGAAACGTAATTGAGAATGAAATTTTTACTCGATTTTGCCAAGTGCTTCGCTTTGAGCAGACTGTCGGGAAGGTCCTCTTCATAAAAGCGGGAACTTCCTCTTCACAAAACGGCCCCGCCGTGTTAGAGGGATGCTTCACTGCACAATCAACGCGGGCCCGCATTGCACTGAAGCATTCCCCAAACGCGACGGGACCGTCCTGTTAAGAGGGACCTTCCCTTTTGTGAAGGCCCACTCGGCACTGCAAGTCCACACAATCAAGCATTGCAGTGAAACGCGCAGTGCGGTGAAACTGCAGTGAATTCGAATATTTTCGGGGTATTCGGTAAGTTTCCAATATTCGAAGTTCCGAATATAAATTTTTGAATGAGAATACGAATCGAAAAACAAACATAATCAATTTGTATTCAAAATTTCGAATTGTTGCACGCCCGTAAAAGAAAATAAAAAAAAAAAATAGAATTAAAAAGTAAAACAATATAAAATAAAATACACGCATCGCAAAGCTAAAAAATAAAAGTTACGGAAACGTCTTGGCAGGGCTGCAGTCTCTGCAGTGACTTCGTTTTTATACCACTACTTGATTAAAGTAGAACTTTGAAAGTAGAAGTAGAAAGTAGAAGTTATAAGTAGAAACCTCGGCGGTCATGCAGGCATTAGGAAATCAGGGTGTAGACGAGCCGTACGGGAAAGTACTGGAAGATATATACAGTGGCTGTATAGCTACCATAGTTCTGCATAAAGAAAGTAACAAAGTACCTTTAAAGAAAGATGTTAGGCAAGGAGACACGATCTCTCCAGTAGTATTTACAGCTTGCTTAGACGAAGTATTCCGACACTTGAAATGGGAGCAGTTCGGCATAAGGGTAGATGAAGAATACCTCAGTAATTTGCGATTTGCTGATGATAATGCCTTGCTAAGTAACTCAGGGGATGAACTGCAAAGAATGATTGATGATCTCGACAGGAAAAGTAGAAAGGTAGGCTTGAAAATCAATATGCAGAAGACTAAGCTAATGTTCGATAGCTTCGGGATGGAACAGCTGTTTACGTTATGTAGAGAAGCACTGGAAGTAGTATGCGAATATGTCTACTTAGGACAGGTAGCAACCCCAGATCCGGACCATGAAAAGGAAATAACAAGGAGAATAAGATTATGATGGAGTGCATTGGCAAGCACTCACAGAGTATGAGTAGCAGTTTACCGGTATCGCTCAAGAGGAAAGTATACAATAGGTGCATCTTACCGGTACTCACCTATAAGGCTGAAACGTGGAGGCTAACGAACAGAGTTCTGGTTAAGTTGAGGACAGCGCAGAGGGCTATGGAACGGAAAATGGTAGCGGTAACATCAAGAGACAGGAAGCGTGCAGAGTAGGTCGCAGAAATAATTCAAGTTATTGAAATTCTAGTGGAAATCAAGAAGAAGAAATGGGCACGAGCAGGATATGCAGTGCGAAGAGAGATAACCGATGGTCGCCTAAGGTAACATGGATTCCAAGGCAAGGAAAGAGCAGCAGGGGGCGGCAGAAAATTAGGTGGGCGGATGAGGTTAAGAAGTTCGCAGGGGTCAAGTGGATGCAGCTAGCACAGAACCGGATTAATTGGAGGAATATGGGAGAGGCCTTCACCTTGCAGTGGGTAGTCAGGCTGATGATGATGACTTGATTAAAAACATTAGAATATTTACCTTAATCGAAATGCCACGTTTAGAATACGCATGAGGCGTTGACTGGAAGGGTGGATACGTTAAAAAGAAAAGGGATCATTGACGCCGACTAATTGAATAGAATATCTTTTTGCGCAGCGCTCCCATCGCGTCGACCTTGTCCAATTTTCGTACTTTTTGCTACGTGTTCTTTGTGAACAAGTTCTCCACGCAGGAAGGCGAAAAATGTTCTCACTTGTTGAGGCCACTGAAATTTTCCAACGAAAGTTGTATTATTCTATATTAGGGTTCATACCTGAGTCGTGTACCACCTACTCATATTAGAATTTGGTGGAAAGGATCTTTTTTTTTTCTGACAGCGCATGTTTTTATTTTTTTTATTTTTTTTTTTTTACGGAATGAACGTAAGTGCGAAAACAAAGCAGATTTGTGGTTTTTGTTATGGCTTCATCTGGGTTCAATGTTGATTGGTTTATATCCTATGCGTCTACAAGAGCAGTGATGCGAGATGGAGACGCGAAGTGTTGTATTTATGATTTGATTGGCTGTGAGCCCCTGACGTGCAGTACAGACAGCGCTTTCTACGCTGGTGTTTCGTCCAGGCCAAATGTGTCTCGGCCGTGAGAAAAAACAGATTCACCTCTGTCAGCAGAGTGCTTCTGCAGGAGCCGCAGAAGAGAAAGTACATGTATAACATGCACCAAAAATATTTTTTTTTGCATGAAATGGCGCTTGGTATTGACTACAAAACTGCCTCTTTGTAGTGATGGCGAGCTTGTCAAGCGGTCGTAATGAGTGCGTGTTTCTGGACACTCCCAACTTATTTGTAAAGAAAACAAAAATATATTTGATTTGATCCGAGTTGATTTGAGTAGAAGAAGGCTTGTTATGCATATGAATGTGCTTTATCGCTTGCCCAACACCACAGCAGTGGTCTTCTGCTTTCAGTGACAACGATGCATAATACTGAGCAAAAACAGCAGACATTAGAAGACCTATATGCCTAGCGCAATGCTATTGAAATTAGAGCCACACTAACCACGACAACAGGAGGAGGACCACTACGCGAAGATAAGAAAAGCAAAGTTACGTTGTGAAATACATGAGTCAAGTATTAATATCTGCGTTCGGCACCGTAGTAGTCAGGCAGAGCTGTCGTTGTGAACTCTTGAAATACAGAGAAAAGGAAATAGATGGAATGATTTATTAATATAAAAAAATATTTCATACCACATATATGCATTCCTTCAGTGGAGTATTGGCGACGAATGACCCAATTCATATTAATAAATGAGGTGTCTAAGGGTATTTATTCCCCGCTGCGGTGGTGCAGTGGTTAGGGCACTTGCCCTTTGTGCCCAAGGATACAGGACCGAATCCCGGTCATGGCGGCCGCTTTTCTATGCAGGCGAAAATCCAGAAGCCCATGTGCCGTGTGATGTCGGTGCCCTTTAAGGAAACCCAGGTGGTCAAACTTGCCGGAGCCCTCCACTATTACTTTTCTCATAGCCTGAGTCGCTATTTGACCTTGAGTCTTATAAACTTAAACTTTGAAATATCTGTTTTATAAGTCTGTCGAAATTTTTTTTAATATGATTAATTTACGTAAAATGTGAAATAAAGAAAAGTCGCCAATGAGTCATTTTTCTTGTATCTATCGGTGACGTTTTGGAGCTATCAGTGCGATTAAAAAACAAAAGTGGAAACAGCGCGAGCTCTAGGGCGGATTTTTATTAGCTCAGAAATCTACGATGATCGAGGTGCCCGGTAGCAGTAGAATGGGGCACAATAAATACTCTAGAGACAGCCACGCCAAAGCCTTGCCGCATAGTTAGGGTTTAATGTCTAGAGGGTCTCAAACTTGACAGTATCTTGAACGGTACGTGGGCACAAAATCCGATTGTATTCTGTTCAACATCTGCACTTTCGGGGAATCTGTTAAAAAAGTGTGTTTCAATAAAAGAAACGAAACTTCATTTTCAGGCATAGCATAACCTGTCATTTTGCTTCCTCTGACACAACAAAAACAGCCACCAGAATGGGCATCTGAACGTTCGACTTCGCACGTCACCTTATGATAAAGGTTAAAAGCGATAAACCTGGATTTGTCTTGAGAACAGCGTACTGAATATTTAAACTCACATGTAGTCCAGAAGTTGGTCTGGTAGCAGCAAATGCAAGCTCTGTTAGAAAGATAAAAATATATCTGTGACATGTACGAATGAATAATCAATAAGAAGCCAGAGAGGTACGGAATTTGTCGAAATACTTGTTTGAAAACTTAATATAGTGGGACCTCTCCAAGCACACACACATATACACACACAAATAAAAAGCGCCTCAGTATATAAGAAACGTACCTAACGTAAAGACCGCATTGTTTACGGCAGCATTGACAACCATATTGCGAAAGCGTGCATAACAAACATGGTGTAGAAAAGACATACTGCTACAGCTAGCAATATGTGTTGTTCGGTAGAATTCTCTGGGTCTGCACTTTTGGGCATGAAAGAAAAGGAAGGAAAAAATTACCAGGTGAGGCAGGCACGTGCCGTCGCTTGGCAAAGTAGGCAAAAGAAAGCAGGGAAGTCCCGCATGGAATGAAGGCAGAACGTTTAAAAATTTTGACTAAAGTGCTTCAGCGCATATGAACGTTGCCTTATTTAAATTGTATTGTCTCTATTTGTATCTATTTTAGTGTTTTAGCTTACGAATGCCTACGTTAGAGAAAATGTTATGGCCTTTACATTCCCACACAGATCACTGTATCTTTTAACTGCTTTCACTTATGCGTGTGTGTTTTCGCAGTAATCTAGTAAAGTGGTTTTTAATACTCGGCTCTTGCGTTTTAACAAACGCTTGCTTCTTTGCTTGCTTGCGTTTTAACAAACGCAGGCCTTCGCCCTGCAGTGGGCATAATCAGGCTGATGATGATGACGTGGTGTTATCATGCACTGACATCTAAAATCAGACAGGCCGTTTTGATTGTCACCTCCACCAGAATGCAGTCACCGATGCCGGGATTCGAACCAGCGACCGAAACATCAGCAGCAAAACGTCGCAGCCGTCTAACCACCGCGGTTGGTTAAAATGCGTAATATTCAGTTGTTGTTCACACAACGAGATATTGCTTGGGAATTAGATAAGGAAGGAACCGACAGCCACTCGCTGATGGCTCCTTCCTTATGTCTTAACGAAGCCTCTTATGTTTCATGCTTTTCTTTGCTGTATTGCTTGGGAATTAATTACTTTGAGTTTAAGGCATAGTTTAGAAGATGTCGCAGAAGATCGCCTGATGAGAGTTAAAGTACAGAGCCAGTGATTCTATTTCTTTTACGATCATAAATAAAACATTTGATACTGCGCTTTTCTACGGTGTCCTTGCTATGTTACGTAGTGTTATGCTGTTTACGAAAGTGTAAACGTTATGAAACTGCGTACACTTCGAATGAGGGACGTAGTATCGGAGGCCTCCAGAGAATAACTCTTTTCTCCTGGGTATGCATGCACCGACATGTTGACAGCACTGAAATCCCAAAGCACGTCAGCGCTTCTGCATTTCTCTATGACCGAAATCAACTGCTGAGGTTTACATTCTGTGACTTTTGGTTGACAGTTGGAAAGTCCGAGCTACTAAAACACAGCAACGCATTCTGATGGCTTTCTTCTAGCTACCTCTGCCAGAGCGTTTTGTGAATGCTATAAATGGAGGGAGTACATAAAAAGGAAGAAGGACATTGTAGTCATCCTTACATCATAAATGAGCCACACATCCCGAGTATATGGCGTTAGGACACTTTTCAGCTGGCAGCAGCTCGGAAGCAAGCGGTGGCATTGCGCGGGCCTTAAATCGGAATGGCTAAGGCTTGTGCCAGCGCTTATGGCGATAGTTTTGCGCGGCGATAGCAGAGTGCAGCGTCTTGCGCTCTGGTCTCTAGGTTTTTTTCCGACATATGATGAACTCTAATGAAAAAAGAATGGATACGAGACGGGTACTGACCGACGCCGAGCACCTCCTTGAGTTACTAAAATGCTTGGCCTCAGCGTGAGTCCGGGTGGGGTATAATGTGCCACAGCTGATTATTCATATATTTGCGTCCTAGTAGATAAAACGTTGTTAAAAGAGACCTGAGCTATGACAAAATGTGTAGGGCGAGCATTGTCGCCTTAAAGAAGAACTAAAGAAAGGCTAACATTTCAGTATGCCTCTTGTGGTTTGAAGCCCTGCTGGTTTGAAAAACAATCACGCAGTATACTTTAATATTTGTTAGGGTGGAGAAAATAAGGTATGTTTTTCATCACTGTGAATTTGAAATCACAGCTTGACGCAAGTGTCCATTGAAAGTCACAAACAGACGCTCAAATAGCTGGGCGTGAGGGCAAACTTTCACTTACGTTTGACGCTACCACACTGAGTGCTGTCTATTTGTTACTTACGGTGTTGCTGGGATCCTCAGTGCGAACTACACGGGAGTGTTGTTTGTGGGTTTTCGCAGTATACGGCTTCGTTTGTTTGTTTGCAAGCTCTCGCGTATATTGTTGAATACACCGATTAACAAGCAAACAACAAAAAAAAAAAGAAGAAAGACATCATATGCGTGTGCTGAAAGCAGAATGTGTACTTAACGAGCGCTTCCGAGTTGTTTTTACCGCATACATTATTTTTGTCGTGCCGTACGGCCCAAAATATGGCTGTTTTGATAATAGCCGGCGTTGAACGGTCTGTTGCTTGCACTTCACATATCATCCGCTTTCAGTGAGGAGGCTCAGTTTTGCGCATATCTCCGTTAGTTTCCTGGCACAGCTTGGACGCGTATACACAGCAGCGAAGTTGGGTTCGCTGGAGCTGCAAGATTTGTTGTGTGGGCTTTGAATGGGATTAAATGAAGTCCTCTTTGTTTACATCACATATTAAACCTTGCTTAGGGCACATGCGTTGTCGCACGCTTGAGGTCATTTTTAGTTCTATTTCACACAAGGGTTTGGTCGGTCGTATAGGAACTTTTTTTTTTTTTTTATGAGACGCAGAAAGCAAGTACAGCTTCTTTTTATGCGCTAATGCACATCAAAACATTTCGAGAAACTATTTTTTATAATTATATTGATTTAGATACCCTACGCGCCTGCTGGAGAATTACATAAGGGGGGAGGGGGGGACTTAAAGGGTACGTACGCAAACCTTTGAAAAACAAGAGCGAAAACCAATGTTGATGAGAAAGTCGCGCTTATTCATTAAACAATATTCTCATATATACGCGCAATGAACTTACGCTCGCACGGATACAAAAGAAATAAAACAGCGGAGGCAAGTGTGATGATTTCATATAAGGCAGTAATACTGACCAAAAAAAAAAAATAACTCTGTTGTCATGCCAATGCAGGATGGTAATTCAGTCCATTCTTTTATTGACTAAGGGTGAGTGTTTATGTTTTTATGTCGGGGAAAAATAGTTTATGATATAATAGACACGTTCTGAGGTATGCGATTTTGGTAAAATACGCGTCCGAGCGAAGCGTGCGTTACTGTGACAAACTGCAAGGAAACACGATAAACTGGTGATTTTTTTGCTGACTGAGAGTGATGGCGTGTTGAGAGTTTCCTTCCGAGACGAAACGCTTTGATATCTCTAATAGAATGACAAGATGAATCGAGCAGCTTTGTTTTCGACGGTTTCAAGAGTATTGGAGATGTTGATTTGTTAGGATGCCAAATAATTATTGCATATTAGAGGAAGCACATACAATGAAATTACATGCTTCAAAAGTAGCCTCGCTGTCGGCCATATATGAAAATCGCTTGAGAAAACAGTTTATTTTGGGCTTCTGACACGATTTGTTTTGTGTGATAAGTCCAAGTTAATGAAGTATTTATGTTGCACCGAGATATTTAATCGACGAGGCCGAGTTTATTATGTCATTATTTATCATGTAAATAATAGGAGGGGACATTTAGCCTAACTTCACACGTTTAGTCTTATCTGTATTAATTCGGACCTGCCCTTGGCAGCACCATTCCGCTAGCTTTTCAAGGTCAGATTAATGTAAGGATATTGTTACGTGGAAACTCGATGTATTCACAGTATATTTACCGCCCAGCTTGAACTGGCATATTAGTGAGCAGCAACACGGAACCAGTCCTACTTCGTCGTCATCACCTTGTCCCTTCCGCGAAGCAAGAGAAGGAAACACTTCGTCGTAGTCATCGCGTAACAATATCTTTAGTGCTGATTATGTCTCTCTCTAGGTTGTACAGTCATTGGGAAAAAGGCAAACTGTTTAAGTAATAATAATAGTTATGCCATTAATATGTATAGCCACACTGTTGACACTCCTATACCGAACTATACCTTGGCGTCTGCCCGAACGTCGTCTTCGTCTCTAGAGTGTGTCGTTCAGCCATCTTCGTTTCATTAAAAACGGCGTGCTGTCCTGATCTTGTCTGCTCCCGTCAACCCCTCTATATTTATTTTATTACCTGGTTTAAGATTATGGATTTTCAGTTGTAATCACTTATGAGGTACACGGTCGAAAGTCTTCGAGAAACCAATAAAGGCACCATCTGCATAATGAATCAAGTGCGATGAAATGGATTGTCTCTAATTTAGAGAGTTGTGTTTGGAATGAATTAAAGCCTCTGTCGGAAACCGTGATAAGTGCTTATAAGTAGATTACTTTTATTCAGGTCGGTGGGCCATAATGTGTGTATAGAGAATGTGTTTAAGCAGTTCACAACTGATTGACGTTGGCGGCATTGGTCAGTAGTTGCTGAAAATTGTTTTATGAACAGATGTAAGCACTGGTAGAATATGAGCTAATTTTCAGTCTTCTATCATATATCAAGAATCAATTCACTGTTTAAGTATTAGGCAAAGTATAACTGCGAAAAGTCGCGTGTTACGTTTAAACATTTAGAGCTCACGCCTACAAGTTCTGGGCCAGTCTTGAACGGCAAATGGTTTACAGCGCATTTTACGCCGTGCGAGGCGATGATAATGGATGTATAAACAAGCGGAATCCTAAGCCCGGGGAGCATTGAGGAAGTGAATACTCTGGCGAAGTACCTGTTAAAGTGCTCAGCGCACTCTTTTGGTGGTAGTACGTTGTCATCTGTATCTATCATGGAAAGTATCGACTGATACGGTTTTGGGTGTGTCAAATTGGAGAAATTCTTACGGTCTATTTTTAGAATGTTCGGTAAAGTGCATTTAAAACAATTATTTTTGTTTCATTAACGTTTTTCACCAGTAGATCACTACAGCAACCCCCCTTCCATGAAACCCCTTACACTGTCTCACCGACTACCTTCACTGGGTTCCAAATATTTAGGGCACAATGATCAAAGCTCCTGAGACGTTAAAACTCCGTCTGTCTGCATGAACACGTTTGCCGTCGTAGGCTCCAATGATCCAGAGTTTATATATGTGAGATAGTTTGATATATCGCACGCATCTTAAATCGTTGGCGCAAGGTGAAACTTTCAGCTCAGTGTGAAATTCTCGTGAGGCTGGAAGTAGGCAATAGGGGAATGTTCCCTTGCTGTAAATTTAAATGAGTGAACGTCGCGGACTTTACAAGCTGTCATGCAGTCATGCACCACAGTACAATGGTAAATATAAGGCCCTTTCTTTTTGGTTTTCGAGAACTTGTGCTCATTTATCAGGGTATCTACAGAACAACCAGTTTTGCCGATGTAAACTTTCCTGTACGTAAGAGATTTCGTACTCTACCCCTGTCGGAAGCCTTACAAAATCACTGTTTTAATGCTTAGTACTGCCTGACAAGCTCTTTTTCCCGGAGATGATTGGGGATCACAGTAGGGCTAAAACGTTTGCGGCAAAAGTACCAACACTGCACTGTTACGATTGGCTGCATTCTTCTGGTTGTAAGACACTCTATGAATATGGGGACCAACAGCCGGCCTGGTTTCTTGATTGTCAGATTACTTTGGTGTTCCAGTCTACCAGCTCTGGTGGAGCTTCTCCGTCACAGTGAACAAGACCGAAATAGGAATACTAGCGTTCAGGAACCTAACCACATAATTGCTAAGGACCACACAATAAGCCCGCAGTCAAGAAACCAGACTGGCGTTGTCCCATATATTCATCAAACTTCTCGTTACGATGTGCAGGTGTTACTCTCTCTCATTCAATTTGGCTTCACTGTGGCCCCGAATAATTTCCGGGGAAAGAGCGTGTCAGACCACACGAAGTGTGTCGGTTGTTGGTGCGTCAGTTGTTAGCCGAGGGTGGGTAGTCCCCCTGACATGTGAGAGAGTTTACATCAATCAAATGGCTCGGTGCATAAACGAATGACTAAGAGAGTGCAAGTTCGCAATAAAGGAAGGTAAAACGCCTAATTTACTTTCACATTTTGGCGCATGCCATATGGACACGCGTTTAACCCATGCAGCGCGCGCACTTTGTTGCAACAAGCAATATTTTTAGGGGAAGACACTGAAGGTGACTAGTGAGCTCGCGCAGGCTTTTTCGTTAGGAAAATAGAGATCACTGCAGAAACTGCACTGGGAGAGTGAGAAAGCATTAAAGTTTGTGCGACGTTGGTAGCTGCTAGTCGATGACTTTCTATATCTACTTACCTACTTGGCATGACTCAGTACTTTTTGTCTGATGACCCATGACTTGTGGTCGTGACACAAGGCTCGCATTACTCATGACTCACCCTTTCATGCTACATGACTGAGGAGTTATGACTGGTTGATGATGCAGCACTTCTTTATACCACAGTTACAAATCTCATCCGGTAATTGACTGCTGACGTCACTGAGGAACCTAATTCCGACGACCCATTTTGCGATAACCTACTAATGTTTTCGCATGAAATGGAAGACGATTGTGTCGGTATTACTTTTATAAACTTAACGACCAAGCAAGTTGATCGCTTTCGCTTCGGCGATAATTTTGCAGAAATGAGGACATAAAAGGGATATAAAAATCGGCGTGAGTTTGCACCCAGTACTTGTATTTTCACCCATGTTTCTACTGAGTAGCGTTTCATTCCCCAACCTACGATCGACCGGCTCAACAAAACGCACTATTAAGCCATGTTTAGCATCACAGATTAGCAAATTAGGGATGTTCGGCCAATGAAAGTTCGGAGAGGCTCGCTTGAGAAATCATCACTGCCCCAAAGCAGGAGACCGATTTCTCGAACGTAAAAGCGTCGTGTCAGCCTTCTTTACATGGTATTCGAACTAGTGCCATGATGCGTATGCCAGATTTCGGGGAATACACTGAGGAAGGGGCACACTTCTTTTAAATTTATGCGAAACATGCTTGTTTCAGTGCGGACGGAATCCAGTACACTCCGATCTCACACTAGTTTGTTTATTGGCGTTCACGTCACGTAGCCCCTGTCTAGGTGGGTTCCTAAACGCAGCTTGATCTACAGCAGAAGACGCGGCACAGACTAAACCTGCACGACTTCTAGAAAATCACTTATACAGAAGCGATGACATGTCCCTCTGTCTGAATCTGACAGCTGAACCTTACCAAGCCAATTTTTTTGATCTCTCTGTACTGGCGATGTGCTTGCCTGCTGTTTATGCCACTCATGCCGGAACTATTGCTGATGGCGTGCAGACCTCACATCCAATTATGAAAATCTACGTAGCTCCTGCGGGGTTTCGAAAACAATTAGAAATTTGGGAACCACCTATTTAAGCTCGATAACTACGCGCATATTTCGAAGACTAAAGCAAATATGCAATATGGCTAGTTGGTAACGAAGAAAGATACTGCCGTCTACCTAAGGCGTGGAGGGAAGGTGTAAGTAAATAGTTATAGAACACTAAGTGCCCTTGTATTTTCTCTGTCACTTAAAAAACCACAGTTAGCACAAAACACAGGCTAGACAAAAATTAAGTAACACACAGGACGAAACAAGGGCGCTCGTGTTTCGTCATGTGTGTTCATTTCCTTCGTTTGGTGTGTGTTCTGCGCAAAATGATCTTATTGCAACAACTGACAACCAGTTTGCCTGTCGGTCAGTAATATGTAGTAAGAAAGGTGCCTATTTGTTTGTTCAGGCTCTGAAAAACTCTCTGCACAAAATCGGCTCAAACACAGGCACGGAGACAGACAGACAGACAAACAAACTAGGTTTGGTTTGGTTTGTGGGGTTTAACGTCCCAAAGCAACTCAGGCTATGAGACTGGCGCTTTGCTTTTCGCCTCCATCGAAAAGCTGCCGCCGAGGCCGGGATTCGATCCCGCGTCCTTGGGAACAGTAGTCAAGCGCCGTAACCACTGCGCCACCCCGGCTTTTTTTTTCTTTATTTCCGAGGTATACATGAACAACAAATTGTCACACTTAATAAAACACTTCAGCTACCCTTGAGTTGACGCGTGTGAGGTTAAAAGTTCTTCAATTTTACCAGGTCATCCAGAACTTCTGCCCACTGTGGTGTGTCGGGGAGCGCGCAGATACATTCCCGTAGATAAACAGCACTTTCAACAAAATTTTCACGTACACTGCGAATGTTAATATCTTCATGCCTTACTTGCATCCGTGTTTTCCAGAAGCTGTGGAGGCTCAGAAGCATTATTAAATCATAGGGTTCGTCTTCGTTCTCCACCGGTAAAAACCGGATGCCATAAGGGTTTAGTGGTAGCTCTTTTTTAATTGTTCTTTGTAGCACGTCCCAATGAAATACTGCATCCCAGCAGTCTAAGAATATGTGTTCAATTGTCTCTGGCTTCTTGCAAAGCAGGCAGTTTGTCGTCCAAGGGACATAGATTCCTTTTTCGTGAAGCCAGGTTTTGACGGGTAGAGTGTTCGAGTGCAACTTAAAAAAGAACGTTTTGGCAGCCGGTCGAACTTGTTTTAAAATATCCTGCCCTGGGCCTCAATGGTAGGGCTCTCGATACAAATGTGCCGGCAGCATTATTTCCACTAGGTCCTGATACAGCTTTTTCTTGCCAACACTTTACAAATATTCACGGGAAAAATGCACTTCTAACAACTTGCAAGAGAGAACTACCTCGCGCAAATATCCTGTGACAGCACCACGCATGTTTTCACTTGAGGAGACAACAAATCCGGGTAACAGCCTTTGCAGCCGCACTTGCATGACTGTTCTTAAAAAGGTGTCATTTTGGTCGCGAAGAAAAAAAAAGCGCGATACCACTTGGCGTAGAAACAACTGAATCAAACCGACTCCTCCGCTTTTTAAAGAAAAAATAAATTCGTTCGCCTCGTCTTTTCCCAGGTCGAAGTCCAAAGAAAAACAGCAAACACACGATGAATTTTTTGAATGGCAGTTCGTGACGCACATAGAACATTCATTACATACCATATCTTTAAAATAAAAAAAAAAAACATTGCAGATGAACGCGCGTGAAAAGATTGACAGTTGCCTTCCCTGCCATGCTTCCGCTTTCTCTCGCACTCTATTTGTTTCTTCCTTCCAATGTAAGCTAGGATCGCGATAACATTGTAGGGGCACACCCAGATACTGCGTTGGCACGGAAGACCATTGCAATCGGGAGAAAGAAGCCGGTTCAGCATCCCATAAGCCGTGCCAAAATCCGGAACTTTTTTCCCAGTTAACCCGACATCCAGTCTGGTCACAAAGCTTTTCAACAACGTTAACCAATTCACAAATGCTCTCTCTGTTTTCACAAAATATTGCAATGTCATCCGCGTATGCAAGTAGCTTCACATGCGCCGATTGAAGCTTGAAACCCAAAATGCATTCATTATTGAGAATGGCCAAGCATAATGGCTCGAGATAGGCTGCAAAAAGCAGAGGAGAGAGTGGGCATCCTTGCCTCACCGAAGAACGCACTGCGAGACTGTCAGTGAGATCGCCATTCACTATAATACTCGTCGAGCATTTTGCGTACGCCATTCTCACTCCCTCCAAGATTACCGAGCCCAGGTTACAATGCTCTAGAATGGAGAAAAGGATGTCGTGTGATACGCGATCGAACGCTTTTTCCAAATCCAGCTGAATCATGGCAACCTGACTTCCAAGCGTGTCTACACATTCCAGTACGGTTCGTGCCACATGTGTATTTGTGGCGATGCTGCGACCTCTTATGCCGCACGTTTGGTGCGGTCCGACTAATTTGGCTATTACACTCTGCAATCTCTTCGCTAAAACCTTCATGAAGATTTTGTAATCAACATTTGTCAGGCTTATTGGCCTATAGGACTTCACCAACAGGCGTTTCTCCGGATCATCAGTTTTTGGAATAAGTACGATGTGTGACGTAGTAAATGATAATGGTACTTGTTTGCGTTCGTAGGCTTCTATTATCACTTCCAAGATAAGGCTGGAAACATGGTTTTTAAATGCTTTGTAAAAGGAGGCGCTCAGCCCATCTGGTTCAGGGGCTTTCCCACATGGGAGGTCATCTATGGCCTTTTCTATCTCTGGGCCATCACTATGAATGACGCGGATGCTGTGAAGAAGATTGCTGGAGTGGGTGAGTTGTGTGTGAAGCAACGTCGCTGCCTCGTTATTGATCCCGCTAACCAGGATGTGAGGCTGAAGCTCCACTGGTTGCTTCACAACGTTCCGGATGAATATGTGCGTGTGGCCTTCGCGCCGTATGGAAAGGTTTCCGAAGTGGCCAGGGAGCGCTGGCGCGTGCATGGCATATCGGATAAGGGTTCAACTAGCAGGATTGTCACCTTGAAGATGAAAGTGGGAGTCAAACTGGACGACTTGCCGCACCAGCTGAACGTCGGCGGTGAGTTGGCGCTCGTCGTAGTACCTGGAAGGCCTCCGTTATGTCTCCGGTGTCGAAGTACCGGCCACATTCGCCGAGAGTGTAAGGTTCCGCGTTGTGGTGCATGCCGTCGTTTTGGCCACGAAGAAGGGCAGTGTTCTCGCAGCTACGCGAGCATCGCTGGACCTGGGAACAGCGAAGATTTTTCCGAGCATCTGATGGATGAGGCGGACGCGGAAGAGGCAGCCAAAACAACCGGGCAACCGGCAAGGAATGATGGGCCGGTGTTGACCCCTTTGACAATGAGGAGGACGTCCACGGCCGTTGCGACAGCGGTTTCTGCACCAGTGGAGAATGGTTCCCAACTGGACGCAAGTAACAGCGTGGCGGACGCCAGAGAACCTGTGCTCGAAAGCCAAGGCAGCGCGGAGTCTCCCAACTCCGAAGTTATGGACTTCAACGCAGGAGTAAGCGGCCTACCCGTTGGGAAGCGGCCCCATAATGAGAGCGCCGGTGAGGATCTGCAGCCTGGTGGTGGCAGTGACGAGCCGCCATCGAAAGCACCGGGGGTTCGACGTTCGACGTTGAGGCCTCGGCTGAACGTTTCGTCCGAGAAGCGGCAGGCGGGGAAACCGCCTCCGTAGTTTGGACGTGACCTAATGCATGTGAGTGCAGGGGGTGCGTCAGCCGTCATAGCCTGTTTTCGGCTGTGGCTCTTTGACTGTGTTTATGGAAGGTGGCAAGTGCGGTGGTCAGGCACGCCTCAGTACGCATACAGACATCCCTTTGGGAGGCCGGATACGAGCACGTACGCTTTGGAACCTCGGACAAGCAGAGCAACATGGACGATTGAGGTAGGCATCACATGGATCGGGCGCCTTTTTCTCTAGATGCATGGCAATTAAGCTAGATGTCCAATTACGTGTAGCAACCTTGAATGTTAGAGGGCTTGGAGCCCGAAGGCGGCAATGCCAGTTGAATCGCCTGCTGCTAGATAATGAAATCGACTTATTAGCCGTTCAAGAGTCGAAGATGGAATCTCAGGACCATGCAGACCGCATGGTGTCTGTTTTCCATGCAAACTTTGATGTGTGTGTTTGTCACTCTGTGGGGGCATCAGGCGGATGCCTTCTTTTCATTCGCAATACTTTGGGTATAAGCGTACACTGCGTATGTGCATGCGAAAGTGGCCGACTCTTGGTTGTTGACTTTTTGTTCTCAAATTTATTTTGGCGTGCTGTCTGTATGTACGCCCCCAATGTTGAAAGTGATCGTCAAAACTTCTTTTATTCAGTCGAGCCGTACTTGAAATGTGAAAAAATTTTGCTTGTATTGGGCGATTTTAACTGTGTGTGTGCTGCTACTGATCGAGTGAAGATTAGACCAGTGAAAGACAAGAGCGCTGAACTGTTGAATGTATTGGTGCATGACTATTGCTTGGAAGACATTGGAAATGTGTTGTCTGCTGGAACCCGTCCGGAATACACGCACTTTCAACGCGATAGTCATGCGAGACTAGACAGGCTGTATGTATCTATTGATCTCGTTCCAATCTGTACCGACTATAATGTAAAACCTATTTCGTTTAGTGATCATTGCCTTGTTAGTGCTACTTTTGGAATGAAGGTCAAGAAATCTGTTTTCAACTGGCATCTATGGAAACTGAACGAGAAAATTTTGGAGGACGAAGAGTTTGTTAAGGCAATCACGAACGATTTGGAATGTTTGCTTAAGGTGCATGAAGAAAGCCATGCAGATAAATGGGAATGATTTAAACAGCAGGTGAAGATAAAAGCAATAGAAAAGAGCAGTGTTATTCGGTACAGACAGAAAGAAGCAGAAAAGGAACTTCATGGACAACTTGAGTGCCTGTTGTGCATGGAAAGCTGTGCGCCAGGAAAGTTCACGAAGCAAATAAGAGATGTGAAATCTCATTTAGAAAGAATCGACGCTGAGAAGTACAGAGCCGCGGTTATACGTGCAAGAAGCGATAAACTGTGGGCTGGCGAGGCGCCGACAAAGCGAGCGCTATCAGATGAAAAAAGGTATGCTTGCCAGAAGGAAATCAGGCAAATAAGACATGAAGGGCAGATTACAAACGATGCTAAAGATATAAAGTGTGCGATTCTGAAACATTTTGCTGAGCTTCTGAGTAATACGCGCGAACATAGTGAAGGGTTTCCAGAAGAATATTTACGGCTAACGCTCGAAGATCATGTGAAAGAGAGCCTTGAAATGCCTATTACACTGCGCCACCCCGGCGGGGTAAACAAACTAGGACAGGTGCTTTATTTACAAATGATTTCTTTATGAAGAGGTTTCACGCTTAAATAGATTCAGCGCTCCTGATATAAACACTAATGGAAATTGTACAAAAATTTATTCCAGTGTCTTGCGGCGCTGGCGAGGCGCACTGATGCGAGACAAGGATCAGAAAGGCTCTCAAGAAATTGTGTACTTGCCCAAGATATGTCATACAAAGTGAGAGCCACTAAAAACCCTATGAAAATGCCGGCCTTTTTAGTGCAGAAGCGATCATTACATTTGTTGGTTGTTACTTGCAGGTAAAAGTCTTAAAGCGCTAAAAGTTATCACTGCTGTCCACAGAAACATTGCGAAAGGCACTTCTCCCGTCTCATCTATCACTTGTCTCACGGCTTTAACAAGGTTATCGTTCAGTATGGAATAACGATGTTCCTCAACATCAAAAGAAAATTGAATGGTATCAGAACCCGTCGTATTCAGCTCATGCAGTTCCTGAACGATCACGTGCGGTTCCGAACCAGCAAAATATCTTCACCTTTAAACTTCGAGAATAAAGCTCCAAGGCTTTTATTATTAGAATTCTTGACAAGGTTTGCGATGGAATCAAAGTGCATGTCTTGGTAGAGCAGAATTTTTGTTGGCAATTGGAAACTTTAATTTGCCTTCCCTGAAGCTTTTCACTTTCTAAGAGAACGCCCTGCAAGCTACAGAAAAACACTTCAAGAAAATAACTCTAAAGCAAATCTCGGAAGACAGCAGTGATGTGCCTTGATTATATTGCAAATATTGTTAAGAATTCTGAAAATGGACGCCTAGAACCTTTGTCATGGAAGGCACACAAGCCGGATTTCCCTTTCCGAGTCTCAGTTTCCTCAAATAACTTTTGGCAGCCCGCAGCTGGACAGTAAATTCTGAAGTAGTTAACTAACTTCAAGATTGAAGATCCTTTCCTGGTTCGAGAATCGCACGGGGTCATAAGTTAACAGCGAGCTCAACACCACTGGTCCGGGTACTATTGGATTCTTCGTTGAGATTTCATAGCTTTACTAATTTATACCGCACGACAAGCTGCTTAAGGCCGTAAAACTGGTGACAGATGAGACGGGCGAAGTGCCTTTTCCAAATTGTTCCGGTGTCAACAGAGATAACTTTTTATCTCTCAAAAGTTTATCTTCAAAGGAGAGCCATAAATGTTGATGCTCACTCCTACTATAAAAAAACTGGAATTTGCATAGGTTCATTAATGGCTGCCATTGAATATGGCACCTTTCCGAATTTGATAAGCACAATCACGACTCCCCAAACGCTTTCACGCAAAAAGAAATATTAGATATATCAATGATTACTTTGTGATTTTATTTATTTATTTATTTATTGAATCCTCAAAGGCCCCATTTAAGGGGTATTACATGAGGGGTGGGCTTGGAGTACGGCGGTTACAATAAAAAAAAAAAAAAGTCATGTTTCATGTTTTACTGCTCAGTAGCTGACATCATAACGGATTTTAAAAATCTGAAGGAGCTTTGAATCATCTACGAACTTCCATGAGATAGTATAGGTTTTTAGACCTTAAAAGTCATTTGCAGACAACCACTTCTTTCGTTATACAATCATAGGCCGCGAAAAGATAACACAGCAATGCAATCGCAGCTTGAAACTGTATAGAGAAATTTGCCGATGTTATTTTGTAACTTAAAACAAAAAGCAAAAAAAAAAACAGAGATTTTGCTGAAAGAAAAAGAAAGAAAAATGCGAGCTTCCTGACCTGAACTTGAACATAATTATGTCCTCGGCACAAACTTACTCCACCTGTCAGGAACTTTATTCACCTCTTGAGAATAAGCTCACGCACTTCGAAACTTCCTGCCCTTTTTTGTGTTCATGAATGTCTTCATAGTTAATCCCTGTTTTATTTTCAAAATCGCACCACTCAAAAGCTTCTGGTTCGAAAGAGGTCCACATTTGTGTTCCTTCTCTCTGGGCGGCAGTTTTTTGTAGATTGTCGGTATAACTGGCCATGCCTTTCGCCGCCGTTTGTTAGGGTCGGTATAGCAGCTCGGTTGAGCCTCCTGCAGCACCCCTTGGGAGCAATAAATTCTGTGTCTGAGTCTCGGTCTCACGTTCTGGTCTCGTAAAGACTTCCGAGCCAGAAAATGGCCAGGGCGTAATTTCTCCACAGTGTCACATAACTCTTGCGTGCACGCATAAAAAAGGACACTAGTAAGAAAAGGAACACCAACCTACCAACGCTTCTCTGGACCGAACTGCACAAAAATACCTCACAGAGAGTATGGGTGTTCATTAGGGGCGTAAGCAGGAAAATAGAGAGCAAAGTTTTGGCCCCTGGAAATACGCAAGCGGAAACGTAGTCATCTCTGGCAGTACTGGGCGACATTATGGCAGGAATGAGAACACCTTTACATAACATGGTTAATAATTGTATGTAGTCGAGCAACGTTTCGTGCTGGGACAAAAAACCGCATCCGCGATGGACAACTAGGACCGCGAGCGTAGACGTGAAATGCAGTTTTCAGTCAGAATGTTTCCGTATGACCAAGGCGCAGTTAGCCTTCGCTCATCCCTGACAACCTGTTGCCAAGTAAGAGGAGTTGTGCAGGCTACACAAAGGAGGGATGGTTGCACAACATTGACAGCCTATATCCTTGTTGATGTTAGGCTTAAGCACTAAATTGTTTACAGGCGATACTTGCCACTTTCTAGGGCAGCTCTTAGGTGGTAACAGCGTTCCGCTCTTGGCCACGTTCTCTGGCTCAGGACGGGCTATACTGAGTCGCCCACATAAATAGATGCAGAAAAAGTTTGAGAACGGACCGTTTGCTCTTTCTCCGTGGATCACATGAATGCTGTTGCAACTCGCGGGGTCTAGTTTGCATTATTTAAATTTTTGGCCAAGCTTTATTATTGATCAAACTCCAGGAACAACGTGCAAATACAGAAGTTCTGGATAGTCTTTAGAAGCAACAGATTGAAATTTTTGAACCATTATAAGATAATAAAACGAGACGAGGCGAAATTCATAATTAACCATCGCCTTCATTAATGAATTGACACATCTGCACAGCAAGGTTATTCACATTGCACACTGCCCCAGTTAGACATAAACGTCTGCTTACCTTTCTGGTATTAATATAGTCATGGGCGCATCCGCACGACACCAGTCGGAGTTTCGACCTAGATTAAAGTGCTCAGCGTTTCTCACTCAGTGGAGAAAAAATATCAGTTGTCAAAATGAAATTTTAAGGCGATGCGCAGTGAGTTTAATGCTTCCGAGTGAACTCAACATTGAATCCTGCCGAGCGCTGCGTGTAAGCAAGCAGGCGGAATGCACGATTCTTTTCGTTATAAAGGGGCACGGCACAACTACGTGGCGGCTGAGGGGGTATAAATATATCCGGTGATTAATATGAATCCAAAATGAATAACACCTCCGGGGCAAGGCGGCTCGATTTGGTTAGACAAGCCCTTTTGTCAACGTCTTTACGGTATAATGGCTCGGCTCACGCGTGCTTGCAATGCATCCACAACCTCGAACAACATTATTCATATTAGCTGGTGCTGCTACGAAACAGACGAGGAGCGTGTAGACGATTATTCAACAGGGGACATGTTCAAGACAGGAGAGTCTATACGGATTGCGCTTTGTAAGGTAAGTGAAACCCAGTGAGGACGTACAAGGCTCTGAGGAAGACTTTAGCTCACTCCAGGTTCTTGGAGCACTTATTAGAGAGCCCTTTTCTCAACTCCGCTACTTGCAGGCATTCTATCAAAACTTGAAGTTTTTTTTTTTGAAATGCTTTATACCCAGGAATCAAATTATAAACCAATTGTCCCCGTATTTGAAAGTTTGTTTATCTATAACTCTTAATTTTCATGAGCTTTGAGGACGAAATGATTCCTAAGAAGCCCCGTATTCCTACGTGCATATCGTACGTCATATCAAAGGTGAACCAGGTCATGCTGATGCCCGGATCAAATTAAGCTGACTTCACACGTGAGTGTATTCTTTCTTAGCTTCAGCCTGAAAGGTCAGACTGTTTTGAGCATTATTTCAATTCCTCCTACAACAGGGCTAGTTTTGCATCCACTGCCAAGGAAGTGGTCAGTTGAAGATATGTACCCAGCAGACAACGATCAGATCAATAGCTCCACTGCGAATCAAGAAGTGAAGTGTTTCTGTTATAGATGACATTAAATAATGTAATTAGACAATCTAGTAGAGGCGTTTTAACTCAGTATAGAAGCGAAACACTGAAGTTTTGTTTTTAACCCTGCACGCATCTGGCATTGCACGACTACACTTAAATTTCGAATTGTACAGTGAAATAATATATTTTTTAATTTCATAAGTTCTAGCCAGTTCACATTCCGGATACAGAAGTGTGAATAATAAAAAAGAATGCCATGTCAGTGCTTGAAACTGGTGCCTGCTATTAGCATCTGCTCGCTGGTGTTAAAGCAGTGCAAAAGTCTTGGGTTCTCGCAATCAATGTTCTGATATTTTCTGATGCATTCGCAATATGATGATGTTTCAGCGTGATTTTCATAAATAGGGCTTTAAAAGTGCACTAGAAATAAATTTGGCAGTAGCGATGACGTACAGCCGACTTCGCCTAAGGACCTTCTTTAACATTTGCCGCAAGATGCGTCAGTATGTTCTGAATTTTTAATGTTCCCTTCTCGTCGGTGCTGCCAAGTTTCTGGTGTTTGTCTTGACGTTCCTAGCACAGCTCTATATTGCATTACCAAAGATGGCAAATGATCTTGCAAAGTTGAAGGGGAAATTAAAGATGAGTTTGCCAAGTACGAAGAGGAATTTAAAACGTAAACTACGGAATTCATAGAGGCAGTGGAAAGGGACCCGATAAATGAAACCCGTGAGTTACACACAGAATAACGCAGCCTGATACAAATCCCTGAGTCCGTTAATTCTGAAATCGAGGTTCTTAACAGCAACAGGAATCTGGGCGATTGTAAAATACAAAGCAAGAGGAAGGGAATGCTTTGTTTACTCTCATATGTCGGACACAAGAAAACAAGATGGCAGACTTGAGAAAACAGATTAGTTCACATAGAACAGTACTGGCTTGATGCGATTCTTGAAATTCAGGGCTTCATTCAAACAAAAAACGAAAGCCGTATAATCAGTCTGTCTAAGATAGGAATCGCAGTTAATCAGCCCATCAGTGAATCCAACATTAAGGAATGTTTTCGGGAACCGGCGCGCAATTCTGACAGGAAGGGTGTGCAATTCAAATTTCGTACAAAACGAAACACAGCCTCTGAGAAAAGAATGAAAGTAAATCTTGAGAACAGTGACCTGGCACCTGGGACGCGACCCCAATTTATGTAAACAAACATCTTTGTGACTGTGGGGAGCATGGTACTAACAATGGTACAATCTGATCCATGATTACCGAAAACTCTGAAATTGTACACATATCAAAGGAGAAGAGATGAGCTGTTGTGACCCGGTCAGCGCGAAGATACGCTCTGTGACCTTGACAGCGCCCTGAAATAGAGATAAAACATCGAAAAGAAATACCACGACCTTACTTTTCAGGACTTTCTCAGACTTCTTCACCTAAACGCTCGTGCTGCCCAAAATAAAGTGAATAAATTATTGTTTTCCTTAAATAATTTTATTTCGGCTTTAATATCCTTACTCTAAATGAAATCTGGTACAATAACGGTACTGGAATGCTAGATCTTCCCGGGTACAACTTAATTACTAATCACGCAAATAGATGAAGGTGAGCTGTGGCTATCTATATTGGCACATATGCCGAAAAAAAGTAATTCCTGAATTATGCACATTGAATGAAAGCTAAATAAATTTGGCAGTACAACATTAGGGTACTGTAAATAAATAAATAAATAAATAAATAAATAAATAAATAAATAAATAAATAAATAAATAAATAAATAAATAAATAAATAAATAAATAAATAAATAAATAAATAAATTTATTTATTGAACAGTACTGAACAGTATTCATTATGACTGCAAGGCTGACCGGAAATAGATATTTTTAAGCATAGTATCCACTATATGTCCTCGGGTTTCTTAATACCCGTTCTTACACTTCCAGGAAGCAGTGTAGGAATGTCCAGAAATTATAAGCATTGGACGCCTTGCCACAGCCTTGTGTGTATTAACTTCTCTTCAAATGGGATAATCTCGTGTTTTATCTAAAAAAAACACCCAGCCTCATGTCTAAGTATTTTCTTAACCATGTTGCATTTGTTCAATCGCTCTCTCGCTCACTCGATTACTATGCTTGCTCACTTGCTTGCTTGCTAGGACGTAAGGCCCCCTACTTACTTGCTAGGACGTAATATCCCCTACTCAACGACAGGAGGAGACACGTTCACATGTAAACACTGGTCGTACGTAAACGCTAAGGATATAAACACTGCATGCTCCGCATTCTTGTTTGCACTGCGTAGAGGGCGAGGACTCTTAAGCAGGGCTTCTGGCAAAACGCCCAATTTTTGCTTTCCTTCGTCTTGTTTCTTGTGCACCGTCGGCTTCCTGCGAAAACTAACCTTGGCGGCTATCCGCCGGCGACAGGAGGCAGATCTCTGTCGACAGTATAGCGTGATGCGTGTTCAACGCCAAGGCTAAGCGACTAACTCGGATCATTAAGCGATCGTGGTCAGGTAAACACAGCTTACAGGACTCGTGATCTGGAATATTTATGGCTCTTACTAGGGTTGCTAAATATCGATAAACATGAGCTTAGGCTACCGCTACTTGTTGACACAGCATGTTTACAAGGAGATTAAATTACTTGTGTTGTGCTGACGCTACTTGAAATATGCTGCCGATATCTGAAAGCTGGCAAATGCTGGATCAGCTGGATCAACTATTAACTTAACTTTTTAGTTTTCTGATAAATCGGAAGACGTTCATTCTGCTTCTAAAGTGTCTGAATTAGTCATAAAAAGGAAGGCCTTCTTTCTCCGGTTTCATCATCCATGCGTGGCTCAAATTAAAAATATTGCAGGTTTCGTGGCTAGTAAATACCATGTTTATATAAATATTGTTTACTAAGCTTCGTGGAATAAAATTGGTTATAACGATCTATCCTTCGGGGAAGGATGATACGCTGCCTGCAGAAGGACACAAGTTTATTTGGATCAATTACGTGAAAGAAGAAAAGAAATCAACCAAAACAAACGTTCTTGAGCACTCCATCTGATTGTTAGACAACACAATATCCAAAACACGAGCAATCTGATGGTCACGTCTACAGGTGGCGCATAACATTGGTTAACAACATTAAGGGAGACCTGGCGCATGATGCTTGTTAAGAAAATAAGGGAATATTGACAAATGAAAAAAATGAAAAAAAAAAAAATCTATAGAGGTTCGAAATTGCCACTATATAGGTCCCTCTGGCATTAACGAAGTCTGAAAAAAAAAAAATGAAGGCCTGAGAACTGAAGGCATGAAAGGGTGGCGAGAACGGGAAGGGATGTTTAATGCAAGGTAACAGTGAAAAAGACTGCTAAAGAGTAAAATGACACCAAGACAATAGGCAAAGTATTTTGAAGCTGAAAAACATGATCGTAGTGAGCTTCAGTATAATGTCCTCCCTTCATCGGTATGGTTGTGTCTAAGAACAAGATTGAGAAATTTGGGGCACCATTAGCGCCGCCATCATTTCGACTTCATTAACCTTGAAACTAGAGTACGTAGCAGGAAGTTGGGGAAGGTGACACGTGCAGTACGCAAGTAGAATCCCGTGGTGACAACGCCACATCTTTTCCCCTGAACCCCCCCCCCCCCCCCCCCAAACAAGCAGACAAAAAAAAAATAAAAAATCCGCGAGCTCTTGCGAACTTAAAGATGGTTGTGTATAACAGTAAACTGGGATATAGTTGGTGATGCAAATGCATGGTAAACTGCGCCTATACACAAGAAAAGAATGTGTATCGATTCTTCCTCGTCCTGTTTCTGACCGCCTTTTTTAATGGCGGTTGGTGTAATACGAAGGAAGTGTTATACGTATAAAAACCTCTCTGCCTTCGCGCCCCCGATCGCAATGTGTGTTTAGGAAAATTGAAACAAAGCTCTGTCCAGTTAATTTTCGTGGTAAAAATTGGTGCTCCGTCTTTTTCTGGCTAGGATGAAGGAGTCTTATTTTTACAGCAGGCCCTTGATTGCTGTGCTCGTGACAGCCTAAGAGCAAGGACATTCTATGCCAGAACTGCTTATAGAATTTAAACTTAATGAGGAGAGTGAATGAAGCTTGTCTCAACACCGCAGGGCCTCTAGAGCATCAAGGGGCAGAAACGTTCTCTCGCGAAATCCACTGCATGTAGCTTGTAAAGATGGGAGCGCTAGGCAGACTGGGGAACAGTAAGGAATGTAGTTAGAGAATGTAGACGGAAAAATGAATTAGGTCCGTGAGCAGTCCTGGCAGGTGTGGAGGTTGTCTGAGTATAGAAGGCGCTTTGTTTCATGAAGTAGAAATGAATGTTAATAATGCACTTGGCGCATACCTTACCGATACGCGGTGCAAAAATGTGATTTTTCAATTGGACGTAAACCTTAGTTATATTAACGAATAAGTAACGGCAGGCATGCAGAAGATTAAACACAACAAATGCAGAAATAAAGACGGTTCAAAACAAAAAATTCTTGCGCAATATCTCAGAACTTTTCCCGAACAAATTGCCTTGAACGTGCTTTGTGATGTCTTCTTTAATTCTATCAATTTTTAATTCCTCGAACTATCGTTCTGGTGGCTAAAACCAAGACGGTTCTTTTTATTTTGACACAAGTGAATTTATCGCAATTAGTTTTCCAAAACTATGCCTAAATACTTAACGCCACGGAATAAACTACAAATACAGTCACAGACAGTAATTATTACGCCGGAAAATCGAAGTTGTTGGCTCAGCAGCCCCAGGAAAACTTTCACGTCACACGGAAGAACAGAGAAATCATGAAAGACATGTTAGCAAGGCGTGAGCCACAAGACGATAAGCCCCCGTCCTTGGTCCCCCTAGCTTTCTAATTAAGTGGTCTCGGTAAGGCGTTCAGAGGACCTGAGGACTAATTACACCATGACGTCGTGTTCCGAAACAAGGCCCATAGCGGTAAAATACAGCGTCTCAATCTGGTAGAAACCATCGAACAAGCTTAACTCCTTTTAGGCCCAGCACAAGGTCTGTCGTGCAAAAAAATGAAAATGAGGAGAAACCAAATGTCCCGCAGGTTTACCAAAGGCTGTGTTCCAGGGGCTGCCAGACATACCTTCCTTGCCAAAATTAACCAGGCTGCGTTACTGTTTTCTCAATCAGCTATTAGAGAATTCGTACTACATCTGAAGCGGTAAGTCTGTGCAAAGTAAAGGCGAGCTCCTGTCCTTCCTTCTCAACAGGTTGTGATCTCGTGGGAATTCCTGTTGGGTTTAAAGTACAAGCCGGAAGGAAAACGTGCAGCCTTGTTACGTGCAGACCGTACATATAAAAAAATCTACGAAAATGCTACGAGTTAAGCTCCACAGTTAAAAAGGGGTGTGGTACGTAATACAGGAGAATACCGTTCCCAGAGGTTGCATGCAGCACGGCAGCCTACGTGGAATAGGCAAACACACAAGTCAAATAGAATGCTGGCAGAATTAACTTGAATACATGCTTGGAACCCCACTAGAAAACACACAACGCGTTGGAACTGTAATGCATTCGCATTCATGTGTAAACAGACTTAAGTGCCCCTGGAAACATTTTTTTTTTTATCGTGCCTTCTAAACTCGAGATCCGGCACGACACGCTGTTTTCTCTTCCTCCTGGACAGTGCGCATTTGCGCAAAAGAAAAAAAAAAGACAAAATGGTGCGTGCAGGCTGCTAATTGCCTCGATGATTTCGTCTGCAGCGCTCGCTCTTCAGACAGCCGGCGGCTACAGACGGCTGGCACGATTTGGCATGGGCATTTGAGTTCCAGTGCCGTGATGCCGACTTCAAGGATAGCGAACTACGTGACTAAACACAGATTGTGTCGCGACGCTGACTTTGAGAGGAAACTTTTTACGAAGCTTCAGTGGCGGACGTCGAAATTCTGGAACGAAGATTGGACAGCAAGTATTAGAGATAAAGGTACTTTAATGAAACAAACAAACAAGCAAGCAAACAAACAAACAAACAAACAAACAAACAAACAAACAAACAAACAAACAAACAAACAAACAAACAAACAAACAAACAAACAAAGCGAGAGGAAGCGCCTGTCTGCCGCTAACAATGCAGCCTCGATGCCGTGGTAAGTGGAGTTCCCCTACCTCGAAAATACTGAAGAACAGCCTAGGCGTGCTCTCAGACCTCAGCCAATTATCTGCGGCAGTTGTTTCAAACCTGAATGTTTAGGGGGGCAAGGGAACAGATAAGTACCCGTTACTGAATTCTTTTATATTTTAATTCGGCTTTTGGCCATTGTTTGGGTTTCCCTGCTTACCCAAGACCACGGGATTAGATTCCTGTCACGGTTGGCGCTTTTCAATGGAGAGAAATTCAGAGAAATCCATGTGCTGTGTGATGTCAGTGATCACATGGTCTACAACTTTCCAGGTACTTTCTATACAGGCAGTGGCTCATAGCCCGTGTACACGTTTTGCACATTAAATTCGATGTAAGCGAGTTTAAAGGTACGTACGCGTATACGTAATTATTATTTTTTTAATCTTGCTATTTTAATGCCAGAAAAATAACGGCGGTGCTCTTCATTCTTGCTAGTCACAAGAAACTCATGGGTGTAGTCCTCCTGTGAAACAGTTCACATTTCTTAAAAATCACTTAAAATAGATCACTTGATGTTGCGGCGGCAACAATGTTTGTGTTATGTTTCGCAACTCCCCCATGTCAAATATCGAGGAGTTGCTTGGACCTAATATCTATGAGAGGTATAACAAGCTGCGCCTGTAACTGTCGGCTATAATATTGTAGCACTCTTGATGTAACAAAGCAGAGCAATGCTACCAGGACAAGACAACGGTGCTCCCGAGCCAGACGGCACCTCAGCTCTCACACACTGTCCTCCTACCCCGAGTTCCTCATCCTTTTCATCCATCTATTTTGCAATGTAAAGAAGAAGGTCCTTTTAAGCGAACAGACAGCCGAGAAAGAGGAAGAGGAAGTGCTTTTGCGGACCAGCTGACTCAAAGTTAAGCCACCACCGCTCCGGTTCTTCTCACTACCAGTGCCCGCTACCAGTGCCTGGATCCCCGCTTAACACTTGGTGGAGGTGCGGGGTGTCGATCCCCGTACCTCTCGCAACAATATTTATCTTCTGGGATCCGGAATACATATAGTAACTTATACGCACACTGAGAAAATTGCTTTAGGTGGTAAACTTTCCGAGAAATGTTGGAGCTGAAAGCGTTCGAAAGAAACCACAGAAACAAACTTGCTTCAAGGATTCCGCTCGCTCATTTTTAGAGGCTTTCTTCTTCGATCTACAGCCAATAATGCGGCTGCATAACCGAAAGTCAATACGATCACATATGCCAAGCCTAGAGTCTGACCACGATGTCGTGACGGAATATTAAACTTCTTTGAAGTTATTACATTTCTTGAAGCAAGAAAAAAAAGATAAATGTTTGTAACTGCTTGCAGAGCTTTCCAAAGCAAACACTTGTTTCTTACTTTTAAGAAGTTTAGAAGGTCCAATTTGAATGGATGCAAATGTATTGCGCATTCCGGCACTTGATGATTGAGTGTTAATGCTGGTGCATTCACTGTAAGCACGGAACAAATAAAATAAATGTTAGCTGAAATCACAGTCTCCTGCTAATGTTTATGGTAAAATAAAGCCCCTAATGAAAATACATAAGATATAGCAGTGACGCCTTTTAAATGAAAGCTCAATATTAGCTGATTTGACGTACTGATTTTTCATCTTTAAATTAAGGACAATCGTATTCACAAGTCTAGCTCTGAGCTAGGACATGAACTTAGGAATATACTTGTGTGATTTTAATGACTAACTACTCGAGAATTCGATGCGGTCATCGTTCTTGCTACAATGATCATTTTACGGTGCAGTCTCAATGACAGGGTGACAGCTAGAATCACCAACTAGAAGAGGGACACGCATGAAAGGGACACATTGTTGAGTAACTCAGAACCTAGTGTCAAGCCACATAACTTATATAACACGGTTCTAACTACCACTCAGCCAAAAAACAAACAACTGGAAGCAACACTTAGGTATGTATATAAACCCCCGGCTGCCACCTCTACTGACAATGAGCTAAAAATGGGCGTACACAACACAGTACAAAACACATTCTCCGCACAAAATTCGAGGATCGTGATATCTAATGCATGCAAAATTTTATTCAGGCAGCCAAATTCAGCGACTCATCTAAAGTGCTCGAGCAAAATATCAATACAGATAAAGAGGCAGCCAAATTCAGCGACTCATCTAAAGTGATCGAGCAAAATATCAATACAGATAAAGACCGAAATGAAAATGGACACCGTCGCAAAGAACATGCCCTCAGAGATATATTGAAGCAAGAAGAAATATCAGATATCAGGTGAAGGAGTTCTTAGCCAGATACGATGACGTGTACTACGTGAACGCAGTGCCACACAACGACCGGCAGGGAAATATGGCCTGTGTAGTTGAAAGCAATCTGCAGGAGGTCTTCTGTGCTTCAATTAGCGTGGCAGACATTTTTGCCGCAAAAGAATGAGCCATGTCTCTAGACGTTGCAAACTAGAACGACGAGAATCCCAGCATCCAGCAGGCAAGCAAGTGAAACAGCGATGGAAGAATCAGCGGGGCAGCTCGCATTGCGCTGAAGGCGACGAAAGTAATTATGAGAAGCATCAGAAAGACCTAAATTGGGAGAAATCCGTCGCTAGCGAATATTTGCTATGCCACATATATTGACACCTAAGCCTAGCCAGGAATATACACTCGACAGCTTATATAAACGGTTCTCCACACTACAGGCAAAACGAAACTATACTTATACCACATGACATATGGGCTTGTCACGAGAATAGGGCAGTGTCGAACAGTAACACTCATATGATAGAACAATGGCAATGCTTACTGTCCAGCTCAGGCCCAACAAGGCAGGAGTGGTTGAGAGGGCCGAGAAGACGGCAGATGCTAATGGAACCTGGACGGGATTTTTCACCCGCAATGCTGATCTCTAAAATGTTAATTCCGTCATTACTGATACTTTGTTGTGTTAAGTCCTATTGTCGTTCGTCGTATATTCTTTCTTTCCCTGTGTTTGGTGCAGTTGATAGCAACGCTGACGAAAAGAACAATTAAAACACCATGTACGTTCTCACTTCGGAAAAGAGTGGGCTTTTCTTATGGCTTGATACCTCTACATGCGGCACCAGCTGCTAGAATACAAAGCAGACCTAACGTAACTACCGATAAAACAGCAGCGTAGTTATTATGGCGGCACACTACTGATAATAAACAAAGTTTGAAGCACATATATTTGGGGCACAAAACGAACAACTGCGTGATAAATGAACTCACTATGAGACAAACGATTGATAATACTCATATTTAGTGTGATGATGGCTCTAAAAATTTATTGGGCGCTAACATTTTGCCTGGTGCCTTGGCAAGTACATGACTAAAGTTGGAACCAGAAAACTAACTGGCAGAAAAACTAGTACTCTAGTTGAGAATCAGCAGGATTTGTCGAAAGGATCGCGACAATGAATTGGTTTCACACAACGTTGGTATTTTTGAAACAAAGCGTTATATTAAAATAATAAATGATCAACAAAGATATTAATATTTTTAAACAAAGCGCCGGAACTGTTGTATTGCACCGTGGAAACAATGCATCAAACAACAAATTCCGACACAAGAAAACTCTCTGGATATACATCCGCACACTAGCAAGCAAGCAGTGTCACGGTATAAATGGCGCCTTTTCAAACATGTGAGCATGAGGAAAACAAAGCTATTATATCCATCTACTTACACAGCTACGATTATGGAAAAAGAGACTTTCAAAGCACGATAAAGTTCTGCGCACTAACAGGTCTCTTTGGGGAATCTCGTGTTTATCCCGCCGGCAAGGAGACCGATAGAGGACTTCATTTTCACGAAGCCGCTGGTTGGTGCTATCCAGTTTGCGGTGTCCAAACTCTCATCAAGAAGCTGCAGTCGTTTGCGATTCGCGAATAGTTTGTCAATATCCTGCTGGTCTCTTTCAAGTTTGTCCTTCTTGATTTAAGCCTGCCCCGGCATGCCTAGCCTCGTGTGCCGAACGATCGAGCTGTAGTCAGCGTTGTCATTGAGGCGTAGGCTGCCATCCCGCAGGAGCTGAATCAGCGGAAACTGTCCTGTGCAGCGGGTTTCCGGAAGACAATTAGGAAGTCACGGGAAAAGAAGTTGCCGCAAGTAATCTACTCGCGAGACGGTGATTTGTGTTTATCACGAAACGATGAAACGCGCACGGCTCCGGCATAGCGGATGTTGCACAAAAGGCGGCAGAGAGCGGAATGCCTAATTTTCTTTGACTAAACAGAGTCCTTTCCAAATTCGCGATGCCTCAAAGGAAGGCACAGTTCTCTGCCGAGGTCTGTGTGCTTTCCAAGCAGTGAAAGAAAAGGTTCTGAATTGAGATTTGCACAATGCTCTTTGAGTGTGATCTGAAAGCCTCCCTTATTGCAGTGAACGTCAATACAAAGCTTGCGAGAGAGCTAGTTCACTTGGTGGCTCTACAGCTCGGTTACACGAAGCGGAGATGCAAGATAGCGACTTAAGTTTCAAAGAAAAATCTTCATTTGCGAAAGGGTTCCATGGGCAACCTATTGCGTCTGTACGATGTTGGGACAAAATGTTTTTTTTTCAGCAACGAATCTAAGTACCAGACGCAGGGAAACTGATATGCACGCATTCCGACTGGGGTAGTGTTTTCAATTGTTTTATGCATCGCTCTGTGTTTCAGTTAATTGAAATTACTACAATGAAGCAAGCATCACTTAAATAAGACCGCGTAGATATCTATACAAGGATAAAAAAAAAAGGAAACAGATACTATGATCGACGAAGCGACAAACGCTTTGTCCTTGTCTACGTATCTGCGGTAGCTTCTTGCAAAAAAAGTAGTCTTACAATAATTAATTAATTAAAATAATAATAATGCTGTCTTTTGCCTCTAAGAGGCGCAGGCTTCTGCAATTGATATGAGATGCCAGACTTCCTAGTGTCCTTTGAGGAAAAGCTCAGCAATCAGACAGGCATTGGTTAAGCACCCCCCCTTCGTACATTAAAAAGAGTAGTAAGCGACAGTAACCTGCGATGTAATTTTTTACATAGTATTATTGAATACAACTGAATTTCAGGCGCAGAAATAATAAAAAAGAATAAAAATAGACAGGACTAGGGAAAAAAAGAAACAATGCTGGAAGTTGTGAAAGACTGCTTTCCCCACATCTTTGTTTTTAATACTTGCCTCGTAATCACTGAAACTTCTGTACACTATCTTGAAGACCTTTATTCTTGAGATACGACGAATCAAGTATGCTTTAGACTGCTGAATTTTTCTATAGCCCTCACGACTCTGCCTTCAATAGGCGCGACATCATCAGTCACCTTGCTCTTTCCTTTCTGCGCAACACCCACCCTTCTAAATCAAACAGCAGTAGAGCAAAGAGGCTAAGGAATGTGACACTAACCTATAGGGTCCTTGTTTTCTATAAAATCTGAGCTCGCTCTATTTTCGTAAGATTCTTCTGCCAGTATTGAGAGGGTGGTGGGCGCTTACGGTAATGTATTGGACGTTTTGCCATTCGATAGTCGAGTATGAGTTACGTTCTCAGCATTCGGTTCCTGAAATGAAAATGAGGTGGCTCTATAGAACAAGCCCCGCCAGACCTTTCTTGGCATAATATTCTGTATGTACTACACAGAAATTGCGATATATACTTAACTATCTCTGAGTGTAGCATGCGATGATACGATTTTTAGGAAGAATTTCAAGCTCCAGTCTCACACTAGAAAGATCGCTAACGGGAAAAGAGTTAAATTTCAAGCTAGGTTAAGCACCCTGAACTTTCTGGAAACTGAAATCAAAAAGGTACTTTTTATATAAACGTTTTCTGAGGCTTCAACTGGTCAGGTTATGCAAACATTATCAGATCAACATGATCACCTCGCTCAGCGCAAAGAAATTGATAATCAAAGAAGGAACACGAAAGCGAGCACTACTCACAACTTTTATTGTTAGCTAAACCGCAGTATATATTGTGTTCCCAAAGGTCTACGCAGGCGCTGCTATACATTACATGTTTTCAATGAAGTAAGTAGTAAGCTACCTAACCAGACGCGAAAGAAATTTTATCTCAGCTAAGGCCTCCAATATATGTCGAAGTATTGAAAAAGTGTTATGTGCCGCATAGTCAGCAGCAGCTATGTTTTATAACAAACGCCCTAATAAACAATGCATTTCATAGTGGTCGGAGGAAAGCCTATAGAAGCGGTGTAAAAAAAAAAAAAAGCTTCGAGTCGAGAGCGATTGGATTCACCACCGGCGAAAAAAAAGTACTTCCTGACGCCAGCTGTTTAGAAAACTCGTGCACCGCCGGATCTTATAGCGTTCCAAGCGTGAACGGGGGCCCTATCCTAGACAATTCGCCACTTTATCCAAATTGTGACGTACGCATGACTTGTACAGCAGGACGATGCCAGGTTACGAAAGCACTCAGTCGGGTTACGCATTCTGAAGAAAAAGAGAAAAAAATATTGAAAAAAAAAAAAAAAACTCGTGTGCTACTGTATATCCACCGAGTCACCGCGGCCGAGCAGCTTTATTAAACTGACCTAGTTCCTTCAGAAAACAAGATAACAAAATATACCCTTTTTGCTGGTGCATAGCATTCCAGTTGTTAGTCTCGTAGTTTATTTTGAGTATTTATCCTGCAGGTCGTGGCTATTTTCTATTGCCGCTAAACCAGTTTAGGGCCCAACTTTCCCACTACTTGCGGCATGGCTTCAAAATCGGTTCTCAGTTTGCTTCTTGTATAGGCTGTTGCAAGCAAAGAAATATTATACAAGAGGCCGTATTTTATCAGTTTACTCGGCACGGCGGCACCGTCAGACGAAAGCAGCGAGTGGCTTCTCACAAAACCATATTGTATAGCGGGTCCCGGTTTCAGCGATAGGTCATGCCACTCGTCGTACGTGCCGGCTAACTAATGCCTACCTAATGCAGCTAGCCTTAAAAAACAGTCAGTACTGAGTAAATTATCCGATCGCTTCCCACAAACGCTTCCCCCCCCCCCCCCCCCCCCTCCTCCATCCACACACAAAAGATGACCAAATCAATCTAAATAAAAAAAAAAAATGGGAGCTCATGGAGTAGGGCCTAACGTTTGTGCACTGAATAATTAGCCAGACATTCTGCACACTTCGAGATTTGGTCGTTAACGCTACTGGGCGACGCATGATGGGACATATATGCCACATCATAGGCTAGCGGAATTTCATGGTTAACGTTAGGTTTAACACTCGGCAAATCACTCTTCGAGCTCGTTCCCCAGCCCCGCATTTTCATCATCATTCGTCGGTTCGATTGAACAAGCTTTTTCAGCTATGGACAACACTTTGCATGTACGGTACTATAGACGAAGGAAGTAAATGGGCCACGGCTCAGGCGGCCGGAGCGGCTGCGGGGCTGCACAGCGCCGTTGCGTGAGTGCCCCGAATTACGCCAACCTTCGTCCTCACTCTCGCGCAGGTGCTTGTCACTCTTAAATGTTTCGGACAGCGTTACGTTGCCTTGCTGCTGACGTTGGCGACAAAGGTAATTATGCATCGTCGTTAAAGCACATGGCGCTTTCGCGCAGTGGCGGACGGCCGTGGAGCACCGAGCCGCTGCGCTATGAAGGAGCGAAGACACGTTAGGTTTTCTTTCTATTTTTGCTGGAGATTTACGTTCGCGTAATGTTTCACATTAGTGCCTATCGCTTGCACCCACCACTGCTCGACTCCAGGCAGTACAGGGTGCAACACGCCGCTACAGCGGCTACCATGACGAGCATTTTTTCACGCCGGAGCGATACGTTGTGGATGCGTGAGGTCTGCTGCAGGCCCTGATTGTCGTTAGAAATTTATTTTGCAGCATCGGCTCTGGCAGTGGGTTTCAAATTCATTGCAGCGAATGCTTAGAAAACTGCAATTGGCGTCCACGATATGTTGTCGGTTACGAATCTTCTATACAGGTGTACGTACCATCAGGAACAGATTGATCTGAAAGTTTATTGGTGGAAGCATATTGAAATGACATTGTAATCAGTGTCCTCCCTGTGATGAAAAGTCATCGTCGGCCGACTAATCTCGCCATCAAGTCACAGAGCGCGTGCCACTTTTCCTTCTCGTCATATCACAGCTGATCAGCTATGACAACGCAAGAGCGCTTCGAGGCAAGCGTCTCCAACATTCCTCAGTTGTTTTCGATCGGGTTGAGGTGAGCCAGTTACGTGGTCACAGCAGCTGAGGAATACGTCCTTCGTGCACGGGGCTGCGGTCTTGCTGCAACAAGTAGCGGCCATTTTTGAACGGCTTGTGCAGGACGAATTGAATCAGGTGCTCGATTAACGGCGATACATGATTCTCATCCTCGCGAACGTCCGCAGCAGCGAAACCGAACGCTGCACTACAAATTCCTCAAGCGTGACACCCCCCTGCCACTTTGAGGCCGAGATTTGGCGATACTCGGGGTACTCTCGTCGTGAGCGCACGGGGCGATATAGAAGCTGCTCCAGCTGCCTGAGCCGTGATTCGTTTACTTCTATGTCCGATAGAACTTCCGCTCTCTTTTTACCCTACAGTGGTATTGCGGAGGTCTTGCGTAATCCCGCTTTCAGTTTCTTCGAAAGCGTGTCCACCTTGACCACCACCACGTCCGACCTAAGGAAGCTACTAAAATAATAGTCTCCCAAACTAAGAAGGAAACATGGTTATATATCATAGACACAATATCTGGGAATGTATTACAAGCGGAGTATTCCTAGCGATCCTTGTACGATGTTTCAGCTGGCTGAGTAGTATGAAACGAGCTCTTTTTCAGTACGGGGGGGGGGGGGGGGGGGGGGGCACATACGTATTTCCTTGAGTTTGTGACACAGATATTACCAATGAAGTTCGCCTTCTACTGGAAGGTCACAAGTCAGAGAAAACACTTTGACGAAATTAATAAAATTGTTAAGTGCACGTTTTAATGTCTCTTCATTCAATACTGCACACTGTATGTATAGAACAATTAAGAAGTAACGCAGAACTCTTGAACTGTGCGATGTGAATGCATGTTGAGGAATTACACGTGTTCGAATTTATCAGGGGCCCTGCACTACGTTTCCGTCATAGCCTGATGCACATCGGGAAGTTGAGTCGCATAAAACCATTATAACATAAACAATCCAGCCAGTGAAAGTATTTAGGGCTTTTGTAATTGCTGAAATGAATGAAACGGCGGAGCGAAGAGCATATTAATGCATGATAGAAAATTGTGCACAATACAGACGTTTCATAAACGATGACCATTACTTACTTTTGAAGAAAAATGAACAATTAAATTTGATTAAATTACTGCTAAAATAAAATTCTAAAACCGCTACAATTTACTAGGTAAAGAGAAAGCGGAAGGGACACCTTACAAGCACAAGGTCACCCTCAGGCTGAAAAATATGGTTAACCGGTTAAACATGCCGATGTTTTTTCAGCCCCAAGAACTTTTACCATAGAGCTACGTCGGCGATCCCCTTGCTATCACGAAAAACAGGGCTAACCGAATAAACACAAAAGCTCTCTTTCGTGTGTGCAAAACCTATATTTCCACGACCGGGCAAAGAATACTTCAGCCAGATGTGCCGTTGTGTAAATTACCGCCTGAGGGAGTAAGGAAAAAGTCTGGCTAATATAAGGAGGGCACAAAGCTTGTCAAACACCACTTTTTTGTCTTTACATAGTGAGAGAATCCATGATAAAAGTAGGCAGAAAACTGCTGGTAAAACCAGGAGCTGTTCTTCTCAATTTTCAGAATGAATTTTTTCCTATTGATTTGTCAAGGGCATTGTTTATCGAATATTGATGTCCGGTATGGTTGCGTCTGCGCAGGTCTACGGCTATAGACCGGATCTTTTTAGAACACTTTCGAAAATTCGTAAATGCAGAAAGAGCAGGATAATGCTAGAGACAACGCTTAACGTTCTGTTGTAAAATTATACTTCCCGTTCAAGCTTTTAAGCATTTGTAACAGGAATATGTCAAAATGAAAAATAAAAATAAATAAAAAGGAACTATTATCTAACGTTGCTACGGATATTTTTTTCGATACAAATATCAGCTTGGTATACAATTTCTAGTTTTTTTATGAAGGACTTAAGTCAAAGAGGATGTTGTGAGGGCGTGCGACTGAAGAATAAAATAAATTGTGTTTATGGTCAACGTCAAGGTACGCTGTTGACTGTTATCAAGACTCAAGGAGTTTACGTTAGTTTGGAACAAACAAGTATTTTAACAGCGAACAAAGTTAAACCCACATGGAAAAATGTCGAGGAATTTCTCATATTAAGGCATCAAATACCCTGCATTAAAATAAATTATTGACGGCGCTGAATGTGAAGGAACTGACGCACATCGAGACAGTATATCAAAATAGTAGCTTTACGGTCTTTCCTTGACCGTCAGCGCGGTGCTCCCTTGCTAATGAATTTTGTGTGTAGCTACTCAGGGCTTCTCACTCGTGAACCCATTGGGTGGTGTATTTATGGTTACTTACCTAACCATAGTTATGATTAGTAACCATATTTACGATACTGTACAATATGCAAGACAAGGTAAAATACAGCGGAGTGAAATCCGTGAGAACAGCCATTAAAGGGCACTTACAGAAAAGGGCCATCTGATAAATATAGGAGATTACAATTTAGCTGGTTCATATGACTAAGACATTTTGTCGATAATTAAGTTGGATATCAATGAATAACTCAGGCGTCAGGGAAAAGAATAAACAGCACTGCAGAATCTGCATTGGAGTAATGAGAAAGCACAGATGCTGCTGTTGGTTGCTTCTGGTCGCTTCTAGTTCCCTCTGGTCGCTTATTTCACTTCTTGTTTACCCATTTTAGCCTTTGGTACTTTCAAATTGAGCGCCAATCCCTTCCTATGCCCTTTTTCGGCTTTACTTCCGGTTGCGTGACGTCAAATCCTCTACACCACATTAATTCCCTTCTTGTTTACCCATTTTAGTAGTGGTACCTTCAAATTGCGCGCCAATCCCTTCCTATGCCCATGATGTCACATCCTTGACGTCACATTAATTCACTTCTTGTTTACCCATTTTACTCTTTGGTACTTCCAAATTGCGCGCCAATTCCTTCCTATGCGTTTTTTCGGCTTTATTTCCGGTTGCGTGACGTGAAATCCTTTACACCGCATAAATTCCTTTTTTGTTTACCCATTTTAGTATTGGTACTTTCAAATTGCCAATCCCATCCTATGCCCTTTTTCGGCTCTACTTCTGGTTGCGTGATGTCACATCCTTGACGTCCCCCTAATTTACTGACCTAATTAACTATTTTAGTCTCAAATTGCGCGCCAATCCCTTCCTGTGTCCTCTTTCGGCACTATTTCCTGTTGCGTGACGTCATATCCTTGACGTCGCCCTAACTAAGTAACTTAATCAGCTATTTTAGTCTCTTGTACTTTCGAATTGCGCGCCAATGCTTTCCTGTGCCATTTTTAGGCTCGACTTCAGGTTGCGTGACGTCACATCCTTGACGTCATCTTAAATACTGATTTAATTACCTATTTAGTATTTGATACATTCAAATGTGGCGCCAAGCCATTGGCTAATGAGACCATTTCCGCCTTTACTTTTTTATTTTTTGCCTCTAAGTAATTACCTAAATAACGTATTTGCCTAATTATTTTTCGGACATAACATTACGTCCCCCTCTATCGATTGACACCACTCATTAACCTCTACCACTTCTCAATCACTCACAACTGTTGCGGACACGATTTTGTGGACGCAGTCTGCGGACGCGGTCTGCGGACAGAAATCTGTGAACATATTGAAGTAATGCTTTCGCATTAAGAAATTATAACCAAGCGACAATGAAGTGTGTTATGAGCTTATGGATTGATAGGAGAAGCAGAATTTTATAAGAAAAGCATATATATTTCGTGTTCTTCCGGTGAAGATTTAGTTGCGAATAACGTGGCAGTGTCGGGCCATACTTTCGGTTGCAGTCGCCCTTCGCTATACGTACAATTGGCAACAAAGCCTCCAGGACACGAGAAAAGCAAATCTGGCGTACAAGCGCTCTATTCTTCGGCGATCTCTTGATTTTACTAGCTGATATCACATGAGAGTCCGACTTTCAGATCGGTAAGTTCTCCTGACACAGGCTCAACAGAGATATTGGCTACGATTCCTGATGATGATCATCACCATCAGCCAGACTCTAACCATTGCAGGGCGAAGGCCTCTCCTATGCTGCTCAAATTAACCCTGTCCTGTGCTATCTGCAACCCCTGCGAACTCTCTAACCCCATCCGCCCAGCTAACTTTATGCTGCACCCTTCTACGCTTTCCTTGCCTTGGAATCCAATTTGTTGCCCTAAGCGACGATTCCTGGTGAAGCGCTCTGGAAATTTTTGTACCCAATAGTAGCTTCCAAATGTAATAGGTTACCATCCTTGCTGCATGCTTCCGTTGCGATAAGCTCGCTGACGTACGAATACATTAGAGCAGTATTCTTAGCACACTGCAGGAATTCGGAACTGCAGAAAAACCATTAGTTTCTATGGCATCTTCAGTACTGAACAAATCATCTGAGTGCAAAGGTAGCGAGCAAAAAAAAAAAAATGAAAGAAATCATCCAAGATCAACAAAAGTGGGTGATGTTTCTCGTCAGCTGCGTTTAATTAAAGTCCGCAGGTCACACCCCTCGCGTTTAGGCTAGGAAAATATTCCCCAGATGTCTGCAAGAACATAGGTATCTTCGTGCGTACCGAGCGGCGCCCACTCTACCGAATCTGCTGGAAGGACTGCTTCGTGCCGCATGAGGACGGTGATTAAAATGTTGTTTTACGCTTCCGCATCTTTATTTTACATGCCGGATCTGCCTCAATGATCAAGTAGAATTTATTACTAATTTGTGAGCGGGTTGCTGAAGGAAAGAGCTGCAGAAGAGAACGGGGATGGATCCCTGGGTACACGCAACATAAAATGAGGCGAAGGTTAAATAGAATATCTTTGCTGCCAGGTGCAAGTTCCTAATTTTCCGATTTGGTTCATATAGTTTAAAGGGAAGCTCAAGACGTCTAAAAATCTGTGAAATTCAAAGGAGTCGAGAGTGCGAGAGCTGACTTGGCACACCATGCCAAGTCGTTTTCGACTGGCGTTTAAAAGGATGGCCGAATTGATGAATGAATCTATATAGTTGCTTATGCACTTGACGGGGACAAGTAAGGACCCTAGTAATGATCTAATTTGTAGAGGTGGTGCATTTCCGGAGCACGTACGTTTGAACGGATGAAACAAAATTTGGAGGACGCTTAAGCTTCGCCTTCAAGAGTGGAACGCGATAGCGTTATTGCACCTCGTCGAGAAAACTTATTAAACGCAAGGGTATTGGGGCATCCTCGCACCAGTACCCGCGCGGCCCGAAGGGGAGAAGCGGGTGAGCGAATATAGTGATCTAAAGAAAGGAAAGACGCTTGATTCTACAACCCGTGAGGGTGCACGGCGAAACGTCAGGGGCGAGTGGCGCGCCACGTGTCGGGGCAGCGCCGCACATGGCGAGGAGGGATTATTCTGTGTTTGCCGCAAGAAGGCTCTGCATGTGCGCAGAGCGCAGAAGAAATGTAGAGGAAACGTACTTCGCTACTCGTGTAACTGCGACTTCTGTAAGTAACATGCTCATAATTACCGATATACACCGCAGTATAACGTTGTACGGCACGTTTCTAAGGCAACACTGCATTCACTAAAAGCGCTTTTGTACCGCTTTCAAGCATCGAACTCGTGGCTGAGCGGTAGCGTCTCTGTCTCACACTCCGGAGACCCTGGTTCGATTTCCACCCAGCCCATCTTGGAAGTTGCTTTTTATTTCTGAAGTGCATGTTTAGTTATGAAGTGCATGCCGGGATTTATCGCTCACGGCCAACGCCGCTGCCGACACCGGCTTTTCTGCGACACGAGCTCCTTAACGCTACCGCGTTAAAATTAATTCCACCGAAGGTAGAGGCTCCGAGGCATTGTTTGATGGCATCGAGCGGCTTACAGAAAGGTTCGGGCGAAAGCGGTCTAAATCTGAAACGCACAAAGAATGACGTCATCGTCTTGTTTTTCTGCTTGGCCTTGAGTTGGGCAGAAGAGTTATGATCGACGTGACTAACTATCGATTAGGTCATATCCTAAAAAAGGCAGCATGAAACCACTTCGTAAGGCTAATCTACAAACGTTTAAATTCTCGTGCCAGCGTCTCCTCGAATTCTCAGAAAAAATGCGGTTTAGCTTCATTTAACACCCTAAAGCGACTTCAATTACAAGGGACGTCGTAGTAAAGGGCTCCGGAAATTTCAGCCATCTAGGTATCTTTAACATGCAATTACACCAGACAGTACACAGACGCCTTTTGTTTCGCTGTGTTGGAATTCTGCTGCTGAGACCACTATCGAACCACTGTCCACAACGGTGGGTGGTATACAGACCCTGGTCGACAGTGTTTAAGAATAAATACACAGGAGATGGCAAGCATACATTGCGGCATGGTGGCAAATGTATGCAAGATTTATAAAGCAAACAGGACTTATCCGCTAGTTATGCACTCTAAACACTGACTTCTCGATGAACACCTCATTACAAAGTGCTTTTTAGGAAACAACGTGTGTTGTAATAAAAACAGTTCGCATTGGAGTCTTCCAAGAGAAATATGCATTTAAATCAATACTAATCAAGAACACATTTAAAAAAATTATACCAGCATCAATTAATTTAGAGCCACAATCTGAATCCGTATTATCGTGCTGAGAAACGAAGGGACCTAGCGTGACATTCGATGTTCGGAGGATTCATGCCACGCGCAGCATAGTTCACTTAGGCGGAGGCCGGCCCTTATGGAATTTTCTGCTTGAGAGTCGGTCACGCGAGGCATTTTCTTGGCGCCACCTAGTGAAATACCAACGTAAGCACAGCTACTAATTTACATGCGTGATTTTTACATCTTCAAAGGCATGCGCAGTATATTCTATATGGGCACCCCCTCTCTATGAAGTAAAGTGGCATTTGAGTAATACCTAAAAATTATAAGATTAGAATCGCCTTCCAATAGTACCTATACTCCTCTTATATAGAAGCCCCTGCTTATCAATGATTCGACCGGACGTATAGAAGCTATGCACTGACGAGACACGTATTCTCTTAATATCAAGGAAGGTGTTAGAAGGGTATAAGGAGTAAGTCGTTAAGAGCTAAACCTAAAGAATATATCATGATTAGAGCCCGTTTCGCAGGTTATCGGTGACTAGTCTGCACGCGAGGACTGCTGCTTTTGAGCAAGTTGTAAAATAATCAGGTATCGGTATGATTTAGCTCAAAATAATGATAGCTTTCACTTAAGCTATTTCTTCACACTTTCACTATCAGTAAACTTTTAATCCTGGCTGGTGCCGCTTTCGTCTATCCGGCGCGATCATTGATAATGTTACAGAATGAACAGATTTCTGTGCAATTCATGACCTGGCCTTTTAGTTTAACTTGTGAGCGATCTAGACATGCTATGAATTCAATTCAGACTGTCTTACATTAATAACGTCACGAACTTCTTGCTAGCCAGAGCGATCGTACACTGCTTCCACAGACAGCAACATTCGACGTGGATCAAACACAGTCAACGGAAACGAATTGTTATATTTGCAAGCCTAGAATGTTTTCTTTTCGACCATGTCTTTCGCAACTCTTTGTTTGCAAGAAGGATGAGGGCAAGGTAAACAAGCTACTGTCCTAATCACCGACCGGGTGGCCGGGGCAGTGTGCTGTATCACACTGGGTGAAAAGTTGGAGGAGATTAGCCGGATGAGGAGAATATTTATCTGAACTGTACTGAGGATTGGTGTTTGTTCGGAGTCGAAATATTAGCCGGATGAGGAGGATATTATTCTAAACTGTACTGATGGTTGGTGTTTGTTCGGAGTCGAAATATTAACATTCCGGCAGAAATCTGCCTGGCCAGCAGGAAAATTGGAGATGAAATATTGCTACAGTTTTGTGAAGGAGCTTCTGAGTCTGCACCGTATTGTCGGTTATTTCATGCGAGTTGGTTGACAGCGCCACATTACTTTTTGTCTAATTATTCTGAGACTAGTGACGGATGCAGTTAAGAAAAGAACGAGTGCTCCTTTCTGATTATCATGCACTGTTTGGCTATTTGGTCACTGTATACTGAGCCATCGTCCACTGAAACTGGTTTTAACCAAATGACCGAAGACAGCTGAAGTTTAATTTCCCTGCTAGAACATCACTCAACTATTCGCCGATGGCTGTTTGATTAATCTTCATCTTAAATAAAGCAAATAATGGCCGCATGTTTGTTCCCATTCTTCGACGGAACGAAAAGACAAGTTTCACTGCCCACTGCACTCGAACGATACGTTATCGCCGCAGCCGAACACCAAGCGTATTGAACTGCCAGTTTAACCACACCCTGTACTGGATGAGTTGGAAGCAGTTCACGACCAGTGCGAAACAAAAGGACAAACCAAAGAGAAGACGAATAGGTCGCTGTCTAAGGGAAGGTTTATTAGAAAGTCAAAATTGTACAAGGTAAAATTGCGTGAAACTTCAGTGAAAAGAAATACACTTATCGAGGAACTGTCTCGTTTCCTTCTCCCCGCCGGGGTGGCGCAGTGGTTACGGCGCTCGACTACTGTTCCCAAGGACGCGGGATCGAATCTCGACCTCAGCGGCCGCTTTTCGGTGGAGGCGAAAAGCAAGGCGCCCGTGTGCTGTGCGATGTCAGTGCACGTTGAAGAACCGCAGGTGGTCGAAGCGCACGTTTTCCTAGAATTAGATTCTGCGGAGAACACCACCTGCACATAGTGTCTAGATGCAGATATTTTTTAGACGATGCGACACCCCGAGTAGATATGGGAGGCACGTGACCTTATTTTGTGTGTCTTCCCGCCGCCCATGAGGTGAAAGTGCCGGCTTTGTCCGGACCTTTCCCAAGTGCCTTTCCGATAATCGTGAAAGGTTCTTCTCTGGATAGCCTGCTTCCTCGAAGTCTGGCCACCTGGCCGTGGAGACCTTCCTCAATCCGGCAGGGACATCATATTTTGAGGGTTGTCGCTATACCATCTTTCATCAAGTCTTGAATGTTGGGAACTGAATGAGAGAGGGGGATTTCTGGCTTGACCGGGCTCAGTTCAAGGTCAAAACTCTATGCTCATCGGTAGGCATTCAAAGGTCAAGTTGAGCCCTTGGCCCCTCTGTTTTCCTGTGCTTGTTTTGTTTTCAGTTAAGCATGTTATCATGTCATATATTTGCTGTGTTTTTCCAATAGACCTTCAGTTGTTAGACAGCACCTGTCTTGTTATTTTTTTCCCGTTGATCCTTTGCATGTTTTGCGCTGGCCCTCAATGTGAATTGCCGCACTGTCACGCCATGATTTCAATGTTCCCTGCGTCAACCTGCATCTGTGCGTAATGTATCCAATACACCGCCATATTATTCTCCTCTTTGTAACACACACACACACACACACACACACACACACACACACACACACACACACACACACACACACACACACACACACACACACACACACACACACACACACACACACACACACACACACACACACACACACACACACACACACACACACACACACACACACACACACACACACACACACACACACACACACACACACACACACACACACACACACACACACGCAAGATATTACACCAAGACGCCTCATCGGTGTGAACGTCTTGTTGTAATCTCGTGTGTGTGTGTGTGTGTGTGTGTGTGTGTGTGTGTGTGTGTGTGTGTGTGTGTGTGTGTGTGTGTGTGTGTGTGTGTGTGTGTGTGTGTGTGTGTGTGTGTGTGTGTGTGTGTGTGTGTGTGTGTGTGTGTGTGTGTGTGTGTGTGTGTGTGTGTGTGTGTGTGTGTGTGTGTGTGTGTGTGTGTGTGTGTGTGTGTGTGTGTGTGTGTGTGTGTGTGTGTGTGTGTGTGTGTGTGTGTGTGTGTGTGTGTGTGTGTGTGTGTGTGTGTGTGTGTGTGTGTGTGTGTGTGTGTGTGTGTGTGTGTGTGTGTGTGTGTGTGTGTGTGTGTGTGTGTGTGTGTGTGTGTGTGTGTGTGTGTGTGTGTGTGTGTGTGTGTGTGTGTGTGTGTGTGTGTGTGTGTGTGTGTGTGTGTGTGTGTGTGTGTGTGTGTGTGTGTGTGTGTGTGTGTGTGTGTGTGTGTGTGTGTGTGTGTGTGTGTGTGTGTGTGTGTGTGTGTGTGTGTGTGTGTGTGTGTGTGTGTGTGTGTGTGTGTGTGTGTGTGTGTGTGTGTGTGTGTGTGTGTGTGTGTGTGTGTGTGTGTGTGTGTGTGTGTGTGTGTGTGTGTGTGTGTGTTACTATACAGCGCCAGAGGTCTCCATATTCATTACGGATCGGCTCGAACGCTCCACCGTGCCCAAGAACACTTTTACTTGTATAAGATGTTATCGGTCATTGATAGATATGTGGCCAGTTGAGCACATTGTCAGCGTCACAAACGTCCTAAAACCTGTTGCTCCCACTGGGCTGCTGCATCATGTACCACCTCCCAGCGTGCCCTTTGAGCAAGTCGGCATCGGCCTGTTCAGTACATTTCCTAAGATTTGCTTTGGCAAGCGCTGAATTGTCGTATGCGCCAATTATCTTACTCAGTTTTGCGAAACGGCGGCTATCCCATCGATTGCAGCTCACCAAGTGTCTCTGTTCCTGGTCAGCTGAATGATCTTATTATCATCCGCGGTGGTTCATGGCATAAGTGACCGGGGCCGTCAGTTCCCGGCGGATGTTGTCGAGGAGCTCTTGGGTATATATGTAACGAATTTTCGCCACTCCACACTCTCTCACCCGCAAACGAACGGCTTGACTGAGCGCATAAACAGGACGCTGACCAATGTACGCACATGGCCGCGGATGACAAGAACTGGGACGCTGTCCTGCCTTTTCTTACATATGCTTTTAATAGAGCGACTCATGAGACGACGGGCTATAGCCCTTCCTTTTTTTCTGTACGCCGGGCCGCCACATTACACCCTGGACACCATATTGCCGTTTCACTAAGTCACGAATCCTACAATGCCGAGACCATGTGCCTCGCAGAAGAAGCTTGGCGAATGGCGCGCCTGTGGACCACTGCTTCACAAGAGCGCTTCAAGGAACGCTGCGATGAGCGCCGCGGCATGTTACCTATGCCCCGGCTGATGGCTGGCGTTGGCGACCGCTACGACGGAGTGGCCTTCACCGGAACCTGTTGCCTCACTATGATGAACCTTACGTTATTATTACCTACGAGATTGCACGCCTCTCTTGAACAGGTGTTCGTTCGAAAAAGACAACTATCTAACACTCCGCACTTGAAGTACTGCCGCCCTCGCGAGACCCCATAACTCCCCATTTTCCCCATAATAAGGGGAAATGTAACGAGACGCAAAGACGATGAAGTGCTATATGCTGTAGGGAAGAAGAGAAAGTGAGTGGAGCGCACGCAGAGCCAGAGACGACTGACTGCTGACACGGTGCCTCTGACATCCCGTTTTTCACGAAAGCCTTCATTGTAGCAATATGTTAATACAGCAGCCATTTCGCCGTTCAAAGTAAAGTATTTTGATGCTAGCAAAGCTGACGTCGATGGAAAAAATAGGACAGACGTGGCTTTTTTTTGTGCTTAAGTACGTTAATCAATTGTTACATCAGGATTTTACCCATTCAAGGTCGAATCAAAGGATTTGGGGGTCTCTACTGTTGAATAAAGGACGGTAATTCACGCAGTCATCGGAAAACGTGAGCACAGTTGAACGAAGGTTCACCGGTGAGTGATGGTTTGGTTTGGTTTGTGGGGTTTAACGTCCCAAAGCAACTCAGGCTATGAGAGACGCCGTAGTGGAGGACTCCGGAAATTTCGACCACCTGGGGTTCTTTAACGTGCGCTGACATCGTACAACACACGGGCGTTATATAAATAAGGAAGAAAAAGGTGTTAAGGTGGCCTTGAAGCACCCCATATACAACCATTGTACGAGAACAGCAACCTTTTTCGGCCATATCAAACTAGTATCTATCGCTTGACGAGAAAGTTCCGATTTCAAAAGAGACAAAGCAATTCATTTAGACAAGTTTTAGCAAAGTAAATGTATGTATATTTGCCGAAAGCGTGTTCAATAACCAGAAACAGAGCATTAACTGTAATGCTAATGAAAAAACAATAACGCATACTAGGAATTTCACTTTTTGAGAAAATATTACATGTTCAATTAACTTAGCAGGAATACCAGTGATTGATATGGGCCTGAAATTAAGATGTGAAGATGGAGAACCTTGTTCTGGGACTGGAATGGCTTTGCCCACTTTCCAGTCGTGTGGTACATCTGAGGTAAGAGAATGCTGAAAAATATGAGTGAGCATGACGCCAGTAGTACGCTTTGTGTGTGTGTGTGTCTGTGTCTGCTTTTTAGAATTTTTGCATTAATCACGTCAACACCAGCTGGAGATCTTATCTTGGAAATCAAACTTGCGCACTTCAAAACAAAGACACAGGAAGAGAACGACGTTGTCGTTCTCTTCCTGTGTCTTTGTTTTGAAGTGCGCTAGTTTGATTTCCAAGATGAATTACCAACTAGCCCGTTCTGCCACCCTTGGAGATCTTAGTTTGAGAGTGTGAATGATTTTCAGTGTGTCATTGGGCTCAAACGTTATATCAGGCATAGCTGGTGCGAACCTGACAATCGATACGCGCGTTTTCGGTTAACGCTGTGAACTCACACAAGAGGCGAGATGGGAACCGGACTTCATGTTTTAACAGTCAGCAATCATAATGTAACGGGTGATTTCTACCGGCAGTGGGCAGCCGGGTCCGTGAGTAAACGAAAAAAAAAATGGGGAAAACAAGACTAAAAAGACATGCCGAGGCGCACGGATATCTCAGATACGTCCGTTACGGATTGGGATATGGACAAAGGCAAAACGGCGCACACATAGACGAGCAGCGTTGCACACCTTTTCCCGACAGTGCGAAGCCGTAGATGAACTGCACAGCGCGTCGTTGTAGGCGCAGGATGTCGAGACCCCCGCGTTCTTCTTTCTCGTACTATGCAAACAGGAAGTCCCGTGAAGTACGCAACGTTTCCAGAAACGCATACACACACACACGCACGCACGCACGGACATACACAAGCACAAAACAAGAGGGGCATCGTTTGCAGAAAGGGCTTCGTTATCGCGATCCATTTACTTACGCGACTAAGGGAAGTGAAGCTCCTGCAAAAGGGCGAGAGGTCTGCAAGTAGACACAGAGGGAAAGTTTATACTAGCGAGAACTTTCTCGCCCACTGGGAACTTTTTCCTTCCTGATTCTTTCTCGACGCAGCGGTCGTTACGATGTCATTTGCACAACCATGGAAGGACGACGAAGGAACGGCCTCAGTAATCTGGTTAACGTAGCTGTCAGAAGCACGTTACCCTGTGTGCTGAGGACAGTTGGCGTGCGCACCAAGAGCGAAGTGCTCGCTCTCTCGCACGTAGGCTCCGCTATAGGAAGGGTGTACAAGGCATACAGCGGAGTCATAAGAGCGTAATGGTTGTCACCTATGCGTTGTCCGCGCAATCTAGAACAGAGTACTGATTTATGAGCGCTACCATGGGGCGCGGAATTGTTTTAGTGGGATTTAATCGTCAGCAAAAAATGAAGTAATTTATTCGAGTAAAGCTATTTGAGCCGAGCGGCTAAAATCGTGGGCCTGGAAGGACTGCAGCCAAGGACGATGGTGGAAAGAGACAAAAGCACTACGTGGGCAAGGAATGCGTGCGCCTCGCCAAGGGACGCCGTTTTACATATATGAAGTTTAGCTGACAAGTTGATTGGAGGCAAGAGAAGAACTGAAATATTTTAAGAGCCTGTTCGGAAAAATAAACGGCCCGGACACAAGCTCGTTATCGTAGACTCGCGCGCTGCCATGAACTTCGTTGGAAGTAACTTTTAATATGCAGCCTGAGTATATGTGTCCACTCTGTTAAAGGAATTAAATATAGGCAATTATCAGGACACATGACTTTTTAACGGGCTTGTTAGTTCAAGGCTAAGTGACGAAAAAAAAACAAAACAAAACCGCTCGAAAGAACGTGGACGAAAGAATACACGCAAACACAGGACGGGCGCTGGCTAATATGTGCTCATTTTTTATAAACCAAGCGTAATAAATACCGCACACACTTGACCATGTGGTCTGCTTGGTTACTTGAAAAATTAAGGAAAAGGCGGATTTCAAATACAATAAGACATCAAAACCGAAACATAACATCGTCACCAGCGCATTTCAGGAAAGGGTGGTACGACAAAGACAAAGAGTTGATATGTTTTTCCGTTCTTTGCCTCTGCAAGTGCAACCGAAGGATCGCTAATGCAACCAAGTGCTCTCTTCTTGATAGTATACGCCTCGAAAAGCTCTCGTGTGTGGGGGTCCCCATGACGGCACAAAACTATTTACTGTAGCAGGTTTGAAGTTCTTCTAGAGCGCTGCACAATCCTAGTACAAATACAGTGCCACAATGGATACCAGACAAGAAGGATTGGAGAAAAAACTCGGAGGTAAAACAGCGCCCGATGCACAAGAAACATGATGTAATAGACCAGTAAGCCGAACGTTAACCAACTAGCCCAGCTTACCGCTCTACTAGATTGGAGTTATTAAGGAGGTTATGAAGTTGGAGGATTATACCTTCAGTAATAGGCACAGCTGGAATTAGTACAAGAACTTTTCTGCAACATCTTCAATATATTTTGAAGGGCATAGTAAAGCTTTAACTTTATTATGACCCCGTTTACGAACCTAGTGACCACAGAAAAAGAAATGAAGCGAGAGAAGAAACAAAAAGAAACTGCTCATACATCTTTTCAGATTTGCACGACCCAAGAGCCAAACGGTTGATGGTCGCAGAGAAAGAAACGACAGCGAGGTAGACATCCGTTTGCTAGCGAGCGCAACAGGACTTCGCACCCTACACGAAACAGGAGGTCGCTATCTCTTTCTACGGTGTTAGGCATCGAGAGGTGGGGTCTCTGAGAAGAAAGGGAGCTATATTTTAAATAAATCCCGCATACGATTAGCAAGTAGTAGCAAGCTTTCTGCGCCCCTGGAACGTCACTCGTAGCTTCCATATGGCAATTTGAAGAGAGCGAATGTTTGAATTGGCTGCTGTCGCAATACCCGTAGTAAAGTGACAGAATCATCAAGACAGCCTTGCTTTTTAACGCTTGGAAACTGATACTACAGTCTAGAAAATTCAATTTTTTACCTCGTTTCTTTTCGTGAAAACCGCGGTTTCCTGCTCAAAACCAAAGAGCGATTTAAATATCAACAAATTGCTCATTTCTGTGAATATTAACGGTTTGTACCGAAAAAATAAAACAAAATAATAGTTCGATGCTAAAGCCCCGAAATTGCGATCCTGCGATGATTGCGTTTAAAGCGGAGTAAATCACTTCAAATGTGGCAATTTTTATACCAGAGCCGAAATTGGTTTTTATGCATCTTGGCGCTGAGAACGTACAGCGCAATACATATCGATGCAATGTACACAATTTAAACTGGAAGAACCGAAACCAAACGTGGTACCAGCACAGGGAACTATTTTCTAGTTGAGCAGTCCGCCTCATTCGTCCGCATCATTCCAGATCTGCTGAATTCTCTCTCAATAGTTGCGAAATGCTCGCCCTTTTCACACCAGTCCACCGGAAAAGCTCGGAAATACGCTGCCGTGTTTCTAGAGATGCCGAATGGGGTAAACTTATATTAACATCGGCAGTTCTTGGTGCGAATTGTTAGTCTGGGGAAAGTCTAAGTGCGACTTACTTTCTTCTTCGCACAATTTCGAAGGACTTGGAGATTGCGGAAAACAAGTTCCCCTTATGACTATCGTTGTGGCCTGTATAGTTCTTTCTGCCATATAGTCTATTCAAATTTGTGCCGTTTCTTCTGCATTGCAGCCAATCCTATGTACCAATGATCTCCACTTGGAATGCACTTTCAAATATCTGCCGAACGTACCGCCACCTGAAAAGAGTATTGCTCGATGAAGAAGACGAGTTATTTGTGATAAACAACGGAAGCATGACAGATTTATTTTCGACCTGTGATAGCGGCCACCTGTATACATTTTAATGTTCACGCGAAAACATCTGCGTCAACAAATTTTCACAGGATGCACATATTGAGACTAGAACGACGATTCATTACATGAAGAAGAATGTTTTTCTTGTTTTTCAGGTAAAATATTCCCACATCATTTATAATGCTTATATAGCATAAATGAAGTGGTATAAAAGAAGGAAAGAGTGGAAGAAGAGCATGTTCCAAAAATTTTATCACACTTAAACGTGAAGTAAACATATGAAGAGTGCGCAAAACTTTCGTTGCATCGATTTGATGCTCGACATTTCGCTTGCAGGTATGGCCGAAGCAGCGTAGATAATGTACTGTAGCCGCCATCCTACAGAAGCCCGGAAAGCCTCTTCATATCCCCGGTGACTAGATTTCTTCGCAGTGCACGCAGTGCCATTTCCATACGAAGCAGCCACCCCGCCAAACGAAAGGTGTAACGTTTACCTGAAGTGACAGCTTTTGCGCACGCTAGCCTGTGACAGTGTGACAGGGATATGCGCGCCGCTGCCTATTCGATCTAAAACTCCTAAAGCGAAGAACTGTCAACATCAAATTTGCATTTGACGGCTGTCTGTTTTGCTATCTTTCATGTACTAAACATGTGTCATCACAACACGGCCCATGACTAAGATGAATTTCGGAATTTGCGAAGGCTGTGCTTTTGCAAACAGACAGCCGATGATATTTGGAGCAATATCAAGAACAGATACCTGTATATGATCTGAGAAAGAAAAAGTGAAGCTTATGAGGAGCACATCGGCGTCTAGTCATTAATTTAGCTTTCATTTCTATGGAAATGTAACATTCTTGTTACCGCTTTCGCTCACGGCAAGGCTCAAGGCAAGGATCAAGGTCTCAGACCACAGTAGAAAAGTCATAATAAGAATCTATAAGAAAAGTGCGTCCTTGTACTCTGACGTTTATTTTCGAGGCAAAGTTTTGTTCTTCTCTACTGTATTTTCTTTACGATCAACCTGTTAGGCTGTTAGTGCTTAGTGCTGTACCAGGCCATCAAGCAAGGACTAGCATTAACCGACGACACAAGTTTTTCCCATGTGGCTTTAAATGTGACGTCACAGGAAATTCCTGTCAACGTCCCTGTACATCATAATAATAATTGAATATGTGGTAAACCAGAGTAGCTACTCCACACAGTCCCCACACCCATGTGCAAAAAAAAAAAGAAGAAAAAAAGAAAACCACGAAGAAAAGAGTATGAGGGAAGTCACAAGAAAGGAGGTATTGTATGACCGTCTAAAGGGTCATGCGCTGTGAGGGAGACGTACTGGAGGCATCCGGAATAATTTTTGATATCTCGGGTTCTTTCAAACGCATTCACATTGCACAGTATACGGGCGTCTTGCATTTCGTATCCATGGAAATGCGGTCGCTACAACAGGGATAACACATATGTCCTCGGGACCCACGTATTGGCAGTTCATTATTGAAAGTTTACTGACTGCGCATTTGTGAGGCGCATGTTTGCCTAGCAGAGGCGTAAAAGCTTAATGTTTCGACTCGAAAGCGGTTTCACAATCCTATCTCGGCAAGGCTGGGAACACTGCAAGCGACGCAAGAAAGAAAAGTCACTCGCCGGCATGTTGGACCAAGTTTTCAATATTGTCTTCAACTTGATCCGCGTTCTAGTGTATTCGGCTTGCGGAAAAGTTTCAGCAATATCCTCACAAATTCCATAGTTCCGTTTCTGGTGACGCAGATCACACAGGCGATCTTGCCATAGATCTATAAGCGAAACCCTATTTCTAGCCAACCCTGTTTGCTTGGAGAGAAAAGGAACCATGGAAAAAGATAGCTATAAGGTTTAAAATGACGCCGAACTTAAAAAAAAAAAACAAAAAGCAATATACATACTCTTCCCCGAGCCGGATTTGGACCACCGCTTTTCGGATCTTTATGCGAGTGCGCTGGCCATTGCGGCTCGCCGCATTTTTTTCTGTCTTTGACGGGGTACTAATAAATTAAAAATGTTCTAAATACATGAACTATATATAGATTATCAGGAAAACAGCATCATATCAACACGATGTGACACAGAACATACCGAGCCAACGAAGCTCTAAACAAGAGGCAATGCGGAACACCTCGGTAACAGTGAGTGCTTCTCCGGTTCCTAATCGAGTTGTGCGTAAAGTTCACTTAAATGAACAATCATTCCACTTATATGGTCCTTTACAGAAACAACAGAATCACAATGTCTCTCCATCATGTGCATTTTCCAGAGGCTGTGTAATCAAATCAGGAAGAATGGTCAAAATGCATCGTACAGTAAGGTATTGCAGAGAGTGCGGTGGCAAATTGTCTTTTTTTTTTTTAAATGTCCTTAGCATAAGATCCCATAAGAGTATTGCATGTTTGCCATCAATGAAACGATGCTCAATGGTTTCTGGAGAATCACACAGGCGGCAATTTACTTTAGCTACAAATATGCCCTTTTTTCCTAACGAGCTTTGAATGGGCAGAGTCTCAATATACAGCCTGGAGAAATAAAGTCTTCGTACATGGTTCGAGAGGCATTTTTCGTACATTTTAGAGTACATCAGGCCCTGGTAAATCAATATAAAAGAACGATACGTGGTTGAAGAAAAGCGCATAGCAACCAAATCCTTGTAAAACCCCTTCTCGACGCTGAAAATAGGAACTCGGAGAGAAAACGAAGAAGCGCTCGTTTGGAAGCAGCGTTTGTATTACTTCTGCAGCGTAGGGTAAGCGTGCGGGCTGCTTGGTGTTCCGTGATGTATATACCAGCGTAGCACTGCAAAATTAACGATGAATAAAGGTAGACACACAAACAATCAGCACTTGTGCGTCTAATCATTTCATTGGAAATAAATGTTTCCTCCTCCTCCTCCTCTTCGTCGTGCCTTTGCTGTGTTGCGCTGGTAGTACATGTACCATTGTGTAACGCCACTGCGATATATTGGATCTATTTGTTCTGTGTTGAAATTTTCGCCTTAGTTAAATGATTATCCCCCTAACCATGCTGAATCATTTGGCTGGGCGTTAGATAGAAATTAATAATAGGCATCGGAGTTTTACTGCGTAGTTGAGCAAATTGCGTCATTTTACTCAACTACTTAGATGGGAAAAACAGCTTGAATCGCAGCGTTGAAAAAAAAGAAAAGATCATCATCTTTGAATCGAAATATCTCAGCAATAAATGCGTATTTCATGTCGGACAAACGACAGAAATACCGCAGTGTTGTAATGTGCTAACAGATAACAGAATTGTTGGGATATAACTGTCTTTATTGTCTCTTTAAGAGCGAATGACGTCCCAGAAGCGATAAGGTGAGAAGAGCCTGTGGCACAGGACGAATTGTTGTGTATGTCGTTTTCTCACTCGCTGCTTCGAAAGCTCGACTACGGCTGCTATAGCAACTGTGCCGCTATAGCAGCTATGAAAGAGCTCAGTTGCTATTGCAACTTTGTCGAGGGACTGGAGCCACCTCCTGAAAAGCATTACAGGTTCTTTGAGACGATCTAGGAAATCCAACTAACGACCTTATTTGGGACTTGAATACAAGACCTTATTTGGGACTTGAACCCACGGCTTGATGTAGTACGCGATCCCACGACCTTCTCTGCGAGTCGAACCCACGAATCTCTTTGGGACACAAACCCGCCTTTGCTGGGAACCATTGAAATACTTTGGGAGTCGGGCACTCTACATTTCTCTTTAAAAATGTTTTCTTGCCAATGATTTGATTATAAACTAAAATAAATGTATTTATAACGTTAATTGAATCATTTCAGAGATGTGGTGAACGTGAGTTTGCATTATATGTCATGTTTTACTGACTTTCATTCCACGAGTCAGGCCACGTTTGACGGCAGTCTTGTTGGATGTTCGAAATTTCAGCACAATGTCGTTAGCTGTGATTTGCCATAACATTCGTAACTAATAATCTTTATGAAGCGTCAATCATCACTGAATCCAGGGACAGTGACGAAAACACCACCTTTTTTTGCTGCAACACGGGGTCTTGATGCTTTCGTACAAAAACTTGCTTCCGTCTAAATTGGACACCCAGTGTACTGGTAACTCTCAAAGCCAAAGTAAAATATTCGTAACTAAATAATTATTTTATCCCACACAGCCGTATGTGAGCTGATAATTACGGTCCTGTCGAAGATTACCGGATGGCCGCATGCATTAACATAATGAGAACGGCAACTGACGGACCAATCGCGTGATTTGGAAACAGCCTGATCTCGCTTGCAACCGAGTTCGTCCCTGTTTGGATGAATAGAACGCCTCAGAAGCCCACCAGCAGCCAAGGCACGCTTTTTATAGGCGACAATTTGTCGTCCATTTTGGTTTTAACCACTTCTGTACGGCTGTGCTTATGTGCTGCAATATGGGATAACGCCGGCATGGTCTCGAAGCTTGCGAGCAACGTCTCGGAAAAGAAGGGCTCGCCAGGCCGAAGCAAAGAAATGGCCACTGTGTTAGACCACTGCGCAAATCGGCAGCCAGTATCTTCCTGTACTAAGCTACCAGTCTTTCACGCTTCGGTGAGGATGTCGCCTTCGCCGCCTTTTACAAAATTCTACTGAAGACCTCAATTGGCTTCCTTCACCTCTAATAGTAAGAGCCTAAAACACCCATAAAATACTTAGCTAAAGAAGGCAGGACGTGACAAGAAAAAGCTAAAGAAACAAAAACTACGTAGAAAAAGTCCTAAATAACGCTTTATCAAGTGTGCTTAGCAAAGATAAGCCACTTAATGTTTTTCTTATTAATTTTGTACCCAATTCACTCAATGTTTTGTGAACGTTTTAGTGGTAGTGGTAAAGACACTCTTCATTTATCTGTAGTCAACCTCACTACAGTGTATACTGTACTGGCGAGAGCCGCCGGAAACCATGACCACAGCTTCCGTCTTAATGTCATTCAGCCGAATATTCTTCCTTCTAACACAGAGAGTACATGGCGTAAATGCGCGTCTGTCAATTGCATTCTTTTGCAGATTACATATAAGGAGAAAATTTGTGCAAGACACAAATCACAATGGACCTCACCATTGTGATCCAAACAACATCAAGTTTGCTCTCATTATCATTATCAACTGAATACACAGTCATCATTATTGCTGATGTCCATCACTCTCATTCTCACTAAATGCAGCGTCGTTGCCATCGCTACTGTCACCCTCACGGTAGACAAGGAGAATTATGATGTGCGTTTCACGATCCCAGGCGTGGCGCAGTCGGTTAAAGAGCTCGGCTGGGGATCCAAAGGATAGAGGTTCGATTCGTGGTAGAAACAGGATTTTCATTTTATGACGTCATCATGATGTCATTTGATGGACACTATAGTGCGGCCAGGCTAACGAACTCCGACAGCATGTGCAATTAAAGGCTTTCTCTTTAAAATTACATGGCCATTGATAAGAAGCCAGAGCGAGTCTATATTGTTATAGAACAATAACTTCAAAATTAAAAAAAAAAAATAAACTGTCGCTATTCTACAAGGTTAAGTTCTTGTATTAGGTTATAGTTTGTATATATGACACGAAAACGAATTCATAAAGTTAGCTTCTGACTTCTCTCACTGGGCGTAGTTGAAATGATACCATATGAAGACGGCTGAGATGCCACAGACTCGTAGAAACACACAGCAGTTACTTTAAGCACTATAATGTGCCCGATGCAATTCGCAACCACCCTGGCTATTGGCGTGCTTCTTCTTCGAACTTATAGTAACTGCGACGGTTCCGTCGCGCACAAATTGCTTGAAGAACAGACCGAATGCTCGAATTGTATTTCAGCCTGCCCAAGGAAGAAACACATCTATTTTTCGGAAAATCATTTTCAGTGGCTGCAGCGCTACATGCGTGCTGTATTCCCAAAGTGATACGCTCATTCACGTACCCCTTCATCAGTGCCTTCCACTCGCTTCAATTTTCATAGTCTTTCTGAAAGGATGATTCTTGTAGAAGGTCGCACTTTAGGCCCTGTATTGACATCACTTGTATTATACCGTTAGTTCTTACGCTGACGTGTTTTCGATGAATCCCACGTAATGTTTAAAAGACTAATTTATAAGAGGCGAGTTGGAGGAGTCCTGAAACCGTCACCCGTCATTCTGGCAGACGCATATCATTGAAGCAATAAAATTAGCGCTGACGCAGTGAATGGGCTAAGGGAGTTAAATTTCAGCCTGAGAGAACAAAGCACCTGAAATAGCGAACTTATTATTTTATTATTTATTTCAAAATACTGCAGGCCTTACGGCCCAAGCAAGAGGGGCATACCAGGTGACACACACACACACACACACACACACACACACACACACACACACACACACACACACACACACACACACACACACACACACACACACACACACACACACACACACACACACACACACACACACACACACACACACACACACACACACACACACACACACACACACACACACACACACACACACACACACACACACACACACACACACACACACACACACACACACACACACACACACACACACACACACACACACACACACACCAACACACACACCAACACACACACCAACACACACACCAACACACACACACACACACACACACACACACACACACACACACACACACACACACACACACACACACACACACACACACACACACACACACACACACACACACACACACACACACACACACACACACACACACACACACACACACACACACACACACACACACACACACACACAATTCGGCGAGAAGAGAGGAATCATACTAGTAATATCAATTATACAAAATTGGACAGCCTAACAAATAAAAAATAGACAAATAATACAACAAGCAGCACAATTGGCTTGAACAAAAGAAACAAATATAAAATAATATTAATAGTAAAATTTGAACTGCCTAACCAAGTAAATGATCTTCCAGTGCTTTGCTAAAATTACTGTTTTGGAAAACAAATTCTGGCAACAAATTCCAATCAGAAATGGTAGGGGGAAAAAAACTGTACTTACATGAATTTGTTCGGGCAAAGACAGGTTGCAGCGTGTGTTCGATAGTGTGTCGCGTTCGTCTGGCAGTAGAAGGTTGGAAAAAGTTAGGTAATGGAATATTTACTTCCTATAACAGAATTAACGAAGGAACAAAATTCGGTTCATTTTGCGGCAGGCTGAAAGGCGCGGGATGTTATTTTTATCTATTAGCTCTGTGGAGCCTCCCTTATAATTAGCTAGAACGCTCAGCTTTGAGTTTTTTCGTATAGAGTGCGTGTTTACTGGCCATTACAGATATAGAAGAGCAAACAAGCACACCATGCATAAACTTTCCTAGGAAGCGAGGTTAACCTAATTTGATTATGGTAACAAAGCTAGCGCTTCCTTCTAAATTTAAGTTGGCCGCCTCAAAAGTTCGCCGACCGAAGTTGACCAAAATTGGTCTCCAGCCTAAATTGATTATGACCAACTCCCTATGGTGACTCCCAAATTTAAGTGACCCACCTCCAAAATTGGGCTCACTGAACCCCCTAATTGATTGCATATCAGTATTGCTATGCAAGAACTAATGCCGCCAATCAGTGATAGTTAATTATTAACGCTGCAAAGTGGTGCTAGTCAGTGATTGTCTATAGTAACGAATACGCATTATCCACGCGTGGAAGGCTATGTACAACCTCGGAATGTTTCGCACCGTAAACATAGGCTGCGCATGCGAGAAACAGTCCGAAAGCGTGTAGCATATAAGCTGTGTCGTTGTCAATGAAACGCCCGTGTGTCACAGATCACTGGCCATTCCAGCAACAACAACAACATCTACAACAAAATAGCAGGAAAGTTACGCGATGGGATGGATTCCAGTATTTATATCTCATATAAAAAAGGAATATTTTTTATTTTCTCTTGACACGTATCTGTGAAGTGTCTGCGCATACTAGCAGGTGCCCAGAAACGACGCAGAGGAGATGTTCGTACACGCACATACGAGTTGTGGTTAACTGTAGCTTCCTGTTTGTGTTACATAGCCTTAGAAGGAAACCATGGTGTTTGTGTTGACGATGTTATGATCTGTCTTGATATTTAAATATAGGTATCAATTTCTGCATTACTTGCCGAAATTTCTCCGTTCCTCGTGCTAGAATGCGTAAATTATGCGCATGGCCATGATCACTTCATTGCAGAAGTACAGCAAAAAAAAAAAAAAAAAAAAAAAAAACGACAACAGTGAGTTGACCATATATAGAGTACAAGAAGCAATCACTACGCTGCCCTTTTAGAAGAGGAGAGGATTTTAATACAAGCGAAGCACTCGTTAGGCTGCGCGAAGTCATCAAAACCGGTTTGGCTAGCTTCGCTTCTATCCATGGCTTGGATAGCGCCACTTGCACTGTTCAACGGGCTGCGCTGGGTTGATGAGCCATGCCCTTGCTCGTGAAAACTGACAAAGACAAGCAGGTCATCCTCAGATCGCGTCAATTCGTAATGACGGAATTCTGTTTTTGTAATCTAGAATGCTTGAGGTCATTTCTTTTTGCGTTGAGGTTTGTTTGAATTTCTGGCTGCTGGATGCCTGTTCTTGGCAGCCCGGAAGTTCGCTTCATTTACTGAGTCTTATTATCAATGTGCTGGCAGTGCTCCTTTTCATCCACGCTGCCTCTTGGCGCCCGAGTAGAGGCTTGCCACCATTCTATGCAATCGCGTACACTCGTCTGCACAATTATTCATAAGCGATTCTTTTCTCGCCGCCTCTTTCAAATGTCACCAAAATGTGCCGCGTGCTGCCCTTCCTAATTCGACCATAATTTATTTTCTTATTTTCTTATTTGAAAGGCACCAAGAAGCGTAAGAAAGAAAAAGTGAACTGCTAATTCGGCAAGATCTTCGGAGCTCGAAGCGCGTCATCCTGAGTCGTGTTTGAAATGTATTCTTTAAGGATACAGAATATGTTTTTCACTTGGTGCCGAACTGGTCTTTGATATTTGTTGCTACTGCTGGGTGAAGAGGCTGCGGCTTTCAAACGTCTGCGGGTAGCCACAGGACCATTGGCTCATTGGATATAGCACCTCAGCATTTGCTGCAAAACGCATGAGGGGTGCAATACAGTAGGTCTTCTGATAATTTTAGTTTCAGCTGCCACTGAGATTGCAAAGTAAACAGGCATATCAGGGTGGACATGACCTTAAACTAAAGTGATCCACTTTGAAACACCTATAGGGGTCTTTGAGGCGCATATGGCATCTGACGGCGTGAAGAATTATCTCCCTACAGAGAACGCGATTTGCAGTGGTCGGCTGAAAGCGGTTGAAGGCAACTTTCAAGGTCACACTGGCTGTACAAAATAGAGAGAGGGAGAGCCCTGATGAAGCATTCATGCAACGTGACAAATAGTAAGCCGCGCCGACTGAGCACCGCGATATTGGAAAGCGTTAAAAACTGTTGTATCAGAGGCAATGGGGCCGATACAGGGTTTATTCCAAGAACAGTGCTGTTGCTCGTAGCCTGACCTGGGCGAACGAGCGCACCAGAACGTTCTTCGCACACGCACTCTTAATTGTCGTCGCCAGGTGCCCAGCAGGACCCCTGGCGGGATATAACAAAAACCAAGCCATCATTTTGGTATTTGAACTTATGCTCTGCTTGTCTGGCTTCCAGCTGTCAAATTAAAAGAAATTAAGTATATCTTCGGGAACTTGAGCTTTTCTTATCACTGCTGTGTGAATCAACGAGAAAAGGCAGGCTCTATGCGCTTATGTGGCGTTTTCTGATCAGTTTTCTGATCAGCGAGATAAGAATACACAGAAACACAATTTCTGGGACAACGTTTTGTTACCGTTACAGGTGTGAATTTTAAAAACTAAATTATATATTTCGCTGCTGCATGTGCACGTGATTTGTACCCAGCAAGGCGGATGTTATGCACGTTGCAGAGCCCATTTATCAGATGATTCTTTACAAAAAGAAAACATACTGACCCATTTTGATATTTTTTTTTAATAATATATTGAACATTTCAGCACTATCCCTATAAAAAAAAGGCAGTCTTCTTTCAAATTTTTGTAGGGGTCATGTGCCTTAAAATATCAAAAAGCGAAAATATAGAAACCAAACTTCGTAGTCTTGAGTTTTACTAATCGCAAATTTTTTAAATGGCATTGATGCATACGACATTCTCGCCAAAACCATGTTAACGCTTGCTGCATCATCACAAACACAAGCGGCGTTTGTGTCTGATGCATGCAAAATGCATGCGAAGTCAGTTTATAAATTAAGCGGACACTTGAGCTCGCCTTTAAAAGTACGGCGCGACAGCGTTGCTGGCTCCAATACAGTGCTCCGGTTGCGGATATTTTTAAAACATACAAATTTCGTTATTAGGTTAACCACGAATCCCTTATTTCTGCCTCTATTATATGACACATATGATTAGCACCCTGTCACAAGTTATGTAAAAGTCCAGCAAACAGACACTCTTCCATCAAGCCTTAATAGCGTCACTTCGACGTCTATGTGTAGAATGTTTCACTCAGGATCACGGTTCTCATCTCACCGTTCCAATTCATAAGAGGTACTTGTTTTAGGCGCTTTACTTGAATCGATGTTACGTGGCTTCGTGATGTCACACAACCCAATTACTGTCCTGCCCCTGCCATGCTCGAAGGTGGCGAGCAAGAAAACGTTCGCTCAAGCACTTTGGAGTGTCGGTTGGTTTGGTTGGTTTGTGGGGTTTAACGTCCCAAAGCGACTCAGGCTATGAGAGACGCCGTAGTGGAGGACTCCGGTAATTTCGACCACCTGGTGTTCTTTAACGTGCACTGACATCGCACAGCACACGGGCGCCTTGCTTTTCGCCTCCATCGAAAGGCTGCCGCCGAGGCCGGGATTCGATCCCGCGTCCTTGGGAACAGTAGTCGAGCGCCGTAACCACTGCGCCACCCCGGCGGGGTACTTTGGAGTGTCGTCCAACAAACAGGAGAAGCAAAGAACAGCTTGCTTTGCAGGCGCCAAACACGCCTGACAGCTTCGGTGGACGAGGAATCTGTTTTAATGTGTGCTCTAGCGCGAGTAGGAAAAAGAAATGAAACAGTCATGATGGTTGCCGTGAAGAAAATTGAACTGAAAGAAAGACATGCGGCTGCTGCGAAACTGTCAGAAACATAAGCAGGTTATCGCTTAACCAAACGGCGCTGTTAAAGCTCAAAAAGAAAACAGATATTGTGACATTCAATTGGGACAGGACTCGCTTTGATGTACATGTTAAATAGAAACAGGAAGCGCACTTTATGGGGCAAAAGCGACAAGAAGTGGCGACAAACCTCTTTAGTCGGCGAGGAAGAAGGGACGCAAAAAGATTTTGATAATTCTTGGGTTATATTTGGTCACGCTGTGATTTTGCTCAAGCTCAAGGCTGTTACTTATATACCATGCAATAAAATTTTCCCAAATGCGTGTCTTCAAGTATTTTTTTTTATCCTTCGCAGATCAGAACGAGAGAAGCTGCAGAAGTGTCGAGGTGCAGGCGTTTGCGAAGTTCGGCTTAAAGGGGCACTGGAAAATTTCACAGTTAGAAGAAAGCAAAGTAAGACTTTACAAAATATACACCAAATTTGTGATGATCAAGCTCGGTGTCTCATACGAACAGTTCAGGTAGGTGCTCACGTCCTAGCATATTCCGGTTAACTCAGTCGGTAGAGCTACTGCACCGGAGAGGTGACAGTCTCGGGCTCGAGCCATGGGATCGCAAGAAATGTTTCTTCGACTACGAAAAATGGCTGCCTACTTTTTTCTCGAGGTGACGAAAAAAAATTCGGAGACATTCAATGAATCTCATGCGACACATACCCGACAGAATTACTTCTCTATAGCATGGCTCATAATTGTGCTGCTATTGAAAGAAATGACACATACACCAGGGTTCGTTCTGAATCATTTATTGTGCCGTGGCAAATTGCTTTTAGGTGAATCGGTCTCATGAAACGTCGAGTACCCGTCAGTATTTCGTTTAGATTGGCTTTTGAGCCTAGTGGAATTATTCTCACTTTGAGGCCAAAGAATGTGGAAGTGAAACAGCAAAATCGCCAAATTTAGCGTCTAAACAGCGCTCACGACAGGATTCCACATTTCCTGGCGCCCACTGTATATTTTGAACTCAAGTGCAAGCCTGGTTTTACAAAGAATGTGGGACTTCGTGCACAAGCCTCTTTTAGGGTTCTAGGGTCTCGATTTTCAGTAATTAGCCAATGTGCTTTAGTTTGCAGTAGCGCACACCATTTAGAGCTATGCTTCGTTTTGGTGTGTTTTACAGATGTTTTTTTCTTTTTTCTCAACCAGTTTCTCGACCGGTGTTTCTACAAGTAGCCAAGATAGCTGAACCCCTCCCACATTTCTTTCTTCCCTGCGTCTTGTTTCCTTTCCGGTGCATTTTTAGGCTGAGCTGTGCTCCACTGACATTTCAACCTGGCCAAGTGCAGATTACGTTACTTGTTAACCTAGCGTTTACATAAGTTCCCAACAATTAGGCTGAAATAATGTTAGGACGCTTCCTTCGGCAGCGTCTCTTTGCTGTGCTAGGCCTCTAGCAGAATGGCGGAATGTGCGTCTTAAACTTAGTCTCCCTTCTCTAAATCTCGCTTTGAACATTTGTGGCGCCATATTTCCTGCCAACTTGGCTAATGTCTCGAAAGAGGTGAGAAGAGCATTATATAATATATATATTAAGAAAAAGAGAGAATAACTTCAGTAAGATATCTGCAAGGCATCTCCTCGTGTACAAAGGCTAAGGGTAACTTGCAGTGACGCGTGCTATTATCGCTGCACCCCGGAAGCGAATGCCTTTTTGGTCCCAAGACCGATCCTGGACGGATGCAATCACTCTCAAGGAACGTGCCCTTCCTATAAAAAGAAACTCGTGCCCCCAGCGAATAAAAGTGCAGCTACGAAACGGCAGCGTCTTGTGAATGCCTCTTACAAAAGTGTGGTGGCAAGTCTTAGCAGTCGTCGTCTTTCATCGCCATCGACCCGTGTTCCTTGAGGCGCTAATGTACTTTTAATGCTTGGTACAGATAGGAAACTTGCTGGCGCTTTTTTTTCAGAACAATATGTGTCATCCTCCTTTCTTTCTGTCGGGTTTTTGTTTAATGATAGAGCAAAGTTACTACGGCATCGTATAGTTTTGTTTTACATCGCGTTCTTTCTTACACGAGGTGCGCTTTTCTAAAACAGGAATTGGCAGTCTCGAGCCTCAACAGAGGAAACGTTGTTCTCCCTCGACGTGTGCGTTCATGAGAAATTCGAAACAACTACAAAAATTGTGCAATATAAAATGGTTGCAATTTTCAGTCGAACGAAAAAGGAAGGTCATCTTAATAATCTGCATCAAAGCGAGGAAGCCAAGCACATTAATTTTGAAAGCGTAAAAGGCTCCTTTGCAGTGCGTTCCGCGTTTTAATGAGGCCATTTTTATCTGTTTTCTTAATGCGTTTCATTTAGGTACAGATGTAAGGATCAAAAAGACTAAACTAGACTCGCTCCAGGGCAGTATCCATAAGAAACAACTATCTAAGAAACATTATTTCGATATTTTACACCATCCTGAAGGATCTACAAGATGTAAAAAAACAAAATTAATGAGAAATGAAGGCGTCATAATAGGACACTAAGTGCTGAGTTTTGTTTCGTTACAAGTATAATAATTACGGTGTACTCGCACGAAACAAGAGCATGCAAGAACATTTCTTTTTAAATACCTTATGAAACTCGACAGGGCAGCGGCGCCTGTTCGACGATTTTCGCTATATCTATTATGAATCTCAGTTAACCTCTGCAATGGTTTGAGAAGTCGTTTTCGAACCCAGAATGAGTGAGCTTTCTTCTGGCTGGGATGATACGCGTACAGACTTTGTCAAAAGTCTAGATTTCAGGGGGTCTGCTTTTGAGCATACAGTGACACTGATTTAGCTTTAGTGAAGGTCGTTTCACTGGAGAGGATAGGACAGAAAATCTTACCATCATCAGATTCTGAAGACTGGTAATGCATTACAAGCCGCAGAAAAGGGGCTCAGAAGCCGACCTCTTGGTCTCTACGCTTTTGACAAAGACTGTACATAGCTTTTCGGCAGCTGCTGAAAAGCGGAGCGAATGTTTACCTTTCACTGTCATCTGACAGCGTTTCCACCGGCATCATCATGGAAGTAATACGCGCTCGGCAATCCCTATACGGCCGCAGAACGAGGCAGATACAAGCTGAGGCCCTTGTTTTCTCCGATGCTCAAGAGGCCCAGTTCCTCCTGAAACACGTTACGACCACGTTGTAACCGTAAAGATTGAGACATACTGAGGAAACATAACGGCGTCACAAGCAACATACGTTTGCGAGTGGGCCATGAATCACTTGCGTTACTAGACTGTTCCCCGGCAGTTTGATACACTGAAAGAACGGCAGAAAAACAGGGCCGTTTGCTTCGGTGCTGTCTCAGTGTGACAGCTTTCGGCAAGAATAACTAGGGGCGAATAGAGTTGGTCATTCGTCAACGCGGTTTGGCTGTTCGCTGGTCGATGAATTTCCTGACAACAGCATAAAAGCCAAAAGGTGCACTTTGAGGGGATTGAGCGCTTTCAGGCCTTTCAGGCTTGCAAAGTTGATTTACAAAAAGCTTCCTTTCGTCACATTGTTACCGGAAGTGGTGGTGGCCCACGGACGAGTAGGCTGCCGTCGGCACAGGTGGCTGCTACGTAGTTGCGGCCGGCGTGTAGAAGTACTTCTTCTGTGTTCCCCTTGCCATTCTTGTGCGCAAATTAGCGTACGCTTTCAGCCAGAGCGGCTTTCTAAAATGTATTTTTCTGCTCTGTTGTTTTTGGTGTTCTCGTTTTCTGTGGTTCGACCGACGCCGACCGGGTGCATCGCGTGGCTTGGCGCGACAGGCAGCAAAGACTGTTCGCTAGTGCCGACAGAGGCGTCTGCAAGTTTCTCGTACAAACATGCCGCCGTTGTTTCCCGCCGAAAAAGTGATCGCGATGGTCGACGAGAGGCCCTTCTGTGTGACCAAACGGAGTGGAGCTGTTGTCGCCCTGAACTCAAGGATAAATCATTTGAAGAAAATTCTACAAAGTTTGGATGGGGTTTCACAGGTGAGTACGAGTTATTCTTGCTAAATGACTAGTGTTTTATTGCGAAAGCAATACTACTCTAGGTTTCGAGCCTTCAGCGTGGCGCGGCCGCACCCCCGTCACGCTGTGACGTCGCTCCCCACGTGACACTAGGGTGAGAGCTGGGCTACCAACTCAAGCGGTCGGCGCAGCGCGGCCACACCCACGCTTCGCTATGACGTCACACTCTACGTGACACTAGGGTGAGAGCTGGGCACGTTCATACGGCTTGGTTAAAGCGGGGCTTTATATGTGGGCTGGCAGGAGCTGCCAACTTGGGTCTCTCGTTTTACATGAGACGGTTATGTCAGCGAGTACGCTTTTGCAGGCTAGTTGGTGCCTAAGCATTCTGTCATTTTGCGCAAAAAACACAACACAAAAAAACGAGGTAGACAGGACAAGCGCTTACTAAAAACTCAGGTTTTTATTGACGGAACATTTGCTTAAATACAGCAGCTGCTCTTATCAACAAGGAGAAGAAAAGAAGGGACTTCGCATACATACATATCAGATCAGCACCTGAGTTGTTAGTAAGTGCTTGTCCTGTCTACCTCGTTTCTTTTGTGTCACGTTTTTTGCGCAAAAAAACAGAATGCGGTTATATCAGAATCAGCTTGCTAGGACCCTGGCATTCACGTTTACTCCTATAGGCCACTAAGGCACGTTCATACGGCTTGGTTAAAGCGGGGATTTATATGTGGGCTGAGGAAGAAGAAAAAGAGAAGAAGAAGAACCCTCGGTCACCCGCAGCTAATGCTTTCGCTAAATATTTGGTTCAGCAGCGTTGAACCCTTGTAATTTTATTTGGCCCTTTTAAATTCTTTGACGGGACGCTGTTTTCGTAGATGCGTTAAGTTACATTGCACTCATTGCTTCGGAGGTGAATAAATGAAAAGTGTGGGCGTTTTTTCTTTACATATCGGTCGTGCGTGCCTAATCGACGCATCAAGCCATACGAAAATCTACTGCTGCAACAGTCTCATGCGACTGTTATTCGTCCCGCATTATTACCGTCCAAAACAGAAGCAGCATCGCAGAAGATGGTATCAACACTTTTCTAGTCTGCGCCCACTTCGCAGATGGAAGCGCCCGCCAGCTGTAGCGGCCAGAGAAACAGCGATGCGCTGCTGAAATTGTTGTTCCGGTGTGACAAAGATTTCTGTAAACATTGGAGCGGAAGATTCCGGTGCGTGTTGTCTAACAAAACAGACATGTTTTCATACAATCTGTGTTGCTGCGGGACAGCTTCGCCAAAACTACGCAAGCAGAGTATTTTTTCTGCATCGTGACTCCTCCAGAAAGGATGCACGAGCCATTGTGTACAAAATCGCCTGTAGAGATTTCAACTGACATTATGGTGCATAAAAAGAATTGAGCGATAAACTGTTTAAGGCTGTGCCAACATAATGTAAACAAGGCCAGTGAAATATTTACACATTCCGCCCGAACTGGTTTCGCAACCCCGATGCCAACTACACAGCTCTATTTCAACGCCATTAAGCAAGAATGATGTTCTAAACTACCGACTCACTTGGTCCTTTCTCCAATAACGCCCTGATTTTATGTTCCGTCAGTGCAACAAGGGATTTACGATGGCATTAGCATAGATGCTAGTATAAAAAAGCGGAAAATTAGCACGGCTGATTTTAATTTTGATGGCCCAAAACTATTCCCAGGAATGTAAAAAATCCGCGCATGTATCGTCTTTCCAGAAAAAAAAAAGGTTTTTTGCGCCGTCTTTTCAGTGTGAACTTCATTTTCTTCACGTTTCGTTTGATGCCAAGAGTAGCTTGGCCTTGGACACGACAGCTTCCGCTTGTATCCTGTACATCTGTAACATCCCAGGTCGTCCAAGATTTTTCTCTAAAATGTGTCTTTATTCTTATTGGTTACAGTATCCTTAACGTAACTCTGACACTTTATTAGCTGGTTTGGTCGCTTCGGTAAACATGCTTTCGCCCCAAGAAATGTCTCGAACGCTGCGTCTACAAAGCGCTTAGTTTAAACTAATCAACAGATGACCGCTGATTTTTAAACCACGTAGCCAACTTTATTAATCCAACTGGCAACATCTTAAGGATAAAAAAAAATATATTTCTCTACTAGAAAACCCTAAACGTTGCTGCCGCACTTGTGCTTTAGCAACGCGTCGGAATAAGTAACTCAAAACAATTTTTTGTTTACCCCTCTCCCTTCATCACACCAGGTCGCTATTTTGTCATAGCTTCTCTGTTGTTTAAGTTGCGACAGTATTTGGTTGCAGGCTGTGCACACAAATTTTAACCAGGGTAACCAGACCCGCGCTGATCACACGAGTAGAGTTAAATGACGCGCCGCTAGAGCGGAAATGTCACCAGAGTACCCGTCGCGGTACGCTGTACGTATGTGCTTCAGCGGTATGTGCTGAGAAAGTACACTAGCTGACGGCCGAGTATACGCTTGCAACTAAAGATAAAGTTGCCCCTTTTTCCCCTATTTGTTTCTTTCCCGGCAGCGTTCGGGAAGGATATCCATCATAAATCACGCGCACTTACCGGCGCAGAACCATCTCTCATGGTACATTAAGCTCTTGCACAGGAAACCTGATCGATGAAGGCGCAGAATACGGCTGGCTGTAAGTTCGTCGCACTACACCGTCACGGATGTTGCGCTTGATCAACGAGTTATGTTGCTCTATATCCTGTCACAATTACGTCACAGGTGACGCGAATGCCTAAAGGGGACTTTCCACAAGCAGGCACACATGGTTACGAAGTTATAGAAAAAGAAAGTGTCATCCAGCAGAGAGAGGGGCCAAGGGAAGCAAATATGGTTTTAATGCAGGGACAAGTAAGCAATCCATTCATGCTTATAGATCGAGTACTACGTGCAAGCTATAAATGAGGCGTTAAACATATCTTACGCTTTGAGCTTATCTTAGACAGGAAATGTGGCGTATACCAGGATACAGAACATTATATTATGCGCTGTCTAGTTTACAACGCGGAACGTTGACTTAAAAAGCAAGAGTCCCTCACAATTCATGGTAGGACACTGCCTAGGCGCTTGTAAAACTGACACGCAAAAAGGAGGTTTCCCGTCTTGTTTTAAAATGACTGGAGGATTCGGGT